>NC_080421.1:109711768-110031895 GCF_029873635.1 Malania oleifera | reverse complement strand
CCTTAGGATTGACTATAGGTTGACTTAGCAGCTGACCTTCATCTCTCCAACTCAAAGTGGCAGCTAGTTGTCCTAAAGTGTTTTCTAGCTTTGCAATGGATTGGGAGTGAGAGTGAAGGAGTTGCCAATCCGATTGACGATTAGCTTCAATGTTCTTAAGAGACCTCAGCACCGTCTCTTAAAATGTATCATACTTGGGTTGTGAAGGAGACAGCTGCGGGGCGGTTGAAAATCTGGGGGCTGAATCCGGATGACATTAGAGATTTTGGTATGGGCATGGGGGCAAAGCATTCGGGGCTTGTGGAGGTCTTTGAGATTGAAAACCCAGAGCTTGCGACCTCCATGAGAAGTTCTTATGTTGTTTCCACCTAAGGTTATATGTGTTAGAATATGGGTCATTAAAGGGTTTATCATACCAGTTGTGGGCGACCTTTACTTCCTCATGCACAAGCTTAGGTTCGGAGTGTGTGTGTGGGCAATTATAACATGTGTGGGAAGGGTTGGAACAGATTGCACATATCTCTGCGCACGCTATTGTTTACGGTCCCAAGGACAAGCATTGATCTAACTTTTTAGATATAGTATGCAGAGTTAGAGCTAAGTCTTGGTTTGTAGCCAACTCATAAACCCCCTTAGATTTAGAAGTTGATGGGTTAGGTAGTCTACGGGTGGCAATCATGTGCTGCTAAGAATTTTTAGCTATATTTTCAAAGAGAACCTAGACCTCATTCTCATGCTTAGTGAGGAAAGTACCTCCACATGACGCGTCAATGATGGACCTATCTCTTTCAGTCAACCTTTCGTAGAAAGTTTGAACTAATTGCCCCTTGGGGACCTGGTGATGTGGACATTTACGGAGCAGGTCCCTAAAGCACTCCCAAGTCTCAAAAAAGAGTTCCCCATCTATCTGTGAGAAACTTGTGATGGCTCTTTGAAGTTGGTTAGTCTTCCTAATTAGGAAATACTTTTTAAGAAATTCATGTTGCATGATGGCCCAATTGGTCACCGAGTTTGGTTCTAAGGACGTCAACCAATATTTGGCCTTGTCTTTCAAAGAGAACAGGAAAAGCCTAAGACGGAGAGCATCATCACTAAAATTATGGATGCAGATGGTGGAATAAATTTCCAAGAACTCATCTAGATGTTGATAAGGATTTTTAGTGGAGTTCCCATGAAAGTTGGGCAGCATTGAGATGATTAAAGTTGTAATCTCAAATTGTGCCGCCTAGACATCTGAGAACTAGATGCAAGACGGCGATGTGTATGCATTCGGTACAAAGTAGTCCCTAAGAGGCTGAAGGTTTTGCTCTCCCACCACAAGTAGGTGAGGAGCATGGGGTTCAGGGATATGTTTAACAGGAACCAGGGGTTGTTTTCGGCCATTACTTTTAGTTTCAACGACTCAACCTTCTCTAGGTTGGAGATAGGTTTCCTAAGGGACCTACGGGAATTTTCAATCTCTATCTCTATGAGAATTATCTTGGGTTCTAAAGAATGCAACCCAAACATACACACTTTTAAGCACAAAGATTCAAACTTCACAAATAGAAAATAAAATAAAATAAAAACGAAAATGAAAATAAAAGGAGAGAAAATCAAAAGAACAAGGTTGTAATACTCTAAAATGGAAGTTGGCTTATAACCGTAGCCAATCCTGGGCAACAACGCCAAAATTTGGTAGGCTCGCCAAGGTTTGGGTCCTTAACTACTAAAAATAACATTTATAAATCTAACTATCCCAAGTTTAGTAGAAAATGGGTAAGTCGAGTATTGATTCACGGAGACTTGAAACGCTATTATTTGACTACTTCCCATTTAGTTTAATATAGCCCTGTTATGAAAAAGAAGTAAAAGATGGTACATTTCAATGGTTGAAATCTAACCAACTAATTGAAAGCAATGAAAGGAATGCAAGTAAATTTATACTACTAGAAATCGAGTAAATTTCTATGACTCCTAAAAAGCAATGTTGAGGTATGAATCAAACCCTAGACTCCATGCCTCTAACTATGCTCCTTCAGACTTCGATAGAAGTACTAACCCAAGTGGGCCAAAGCAGAGAGGGTCGATCGAGGGCACAGGGTAGCAAGGGTGCACCAACCATCTGGAGCACAATTGGGAACTGGAGTATACCCTATCTCAAAGATAACAGACACCTTTGCGGTTTTGTAGTCGACTACTTCCCTCTAACGAATACGTAGTAGTGCTTATCCTTATCTGCAATCTTTCATCAAACACAAAATAAGTAAATGGAAAGCAGTAAATCAAAAGCAATAAAGGATAAAGCGGGTAAAAAGATCATCCCTTTTGTATTCAAAATGTTTGTCACTAACGCTAGAAGGTACAAGAGAGTGATCGTGTAATATACACGGATAACACACGAACGCCGCTGGTTGTCACAGGTCGTTGAACACTTCATGCACACACCGAAACAGGAATTGAAAACTATGCTACTCCTAATCTAACTTGGCTCTCAATGACATCTTAAGTCTGTCACTAAACTAAGAGAGGCCAAAGAGGAACCTAGAGCTTGTGTTCGTAGCGAATATTTATAGGCTCTAAGATTTACAAGGTTTGTTTTACAGTTTAGGAAGGTTTGTAGAAGATCTTGCGCAGCAGATTGTCGTTGTCAACCAAGTCGAGCCTTTGTCATTCTTGTTCACGCCCTAGTCGAGACTCGCGAAAAGTCAGGGATTCGAATCTTCAATGTCTTCGACTTTGTCACACTTCAGGGTCTTGATGGTCAAGTTGATGGTCGAGATTTGCAGTATCTCAATCTTTAGAAAATCTCCATATCTCGACATAGTTGCCCCTGAAGGTATCTTGGTCGAACACTTTGTAGAAACTCTCGATACTTCTAAATTTTAGTACTATCTCAGCATCTTGACGTGGTCGCCCTAGCTGGTCACTTGGTCGAGCACTTTGTCGAATCTTGCAGTATTCAAATCTCAGTCTAAACCTTAGAGTTTGCAGTAGAAGACTAAGTCGTCCTTGTGGTTTGCTAGTCGCACAACATGGTCGAGCATTATCTTCTTGTCCATGTATGATCTGAAGCTTTTAGAGCTTGGTTAAACGTCTGGATTCAAGCTTTGAATCCTCCAAAGCTTCTTGTATTTTCTAACTCCATGGTTTTAACCTGTCTTTCCTGGAAAGACAAACAAACTTTGCATAGCTATGAACAATGATAACTCTGGTAAATATATAATAAAATAAGAATAAGCCCAGGTAAATGAGGGTCTAAAATCATATATTTTACAGACTCATCAGTAGACCTAATGAAAAAGTGAGAAAAGATTTAATAACTCATAAATTATATGAGTAAATTGCTTTGATATTGTGAATTGAAAAAAAAAAAAAAAAAATTCATGTACCCAACCTCACTTAGTGAGACTTAAGGTATGGTTTGTGGTTGTTGATATTCTCTTCAAATTTTAGAATATATGCATGTGTGAGTATTTCTAAATATCTGTTGTTTTAGTAAATCTGACATAAAGGTGAAATCATATTGGTTTTGATGTATACACTTAGCCTACATAATATTTATCGATTACACGCCTCCATGACTCAATATTAGTGTCATTTATGTTCTTTTAAGGTAAATATTAACTAATTGGAAAAATTCGACATGATAGACAAGCAAGCTGCTTGTATACTAGACTGCAAAAAGATTACAAAATAAACGAAGGTAGCATAAAAAACGAAATTACAAGCCCAAATCCAAAAACAAAGAACTAAATTTGTCTAGCAGAAATTATGCATTATAGAAGAAGTCCTTGACCAAAGAAAGATATCTTGCATAATATTTTAAAGAACCTAAATGGTTCCTTCGATGAGCCTTGAAAGGCTCTTGAATTTCTCTCTTTCCAGATCACCCACATAATCACTGCTGGAGTTGAGAATCTTAAAGCTTTTTGTAACTTCCTTTTTAGTCACATGAGCTTCCAAAAACAGAGTAATTCTTCGATCATATTGGGCATAACCCACCGCATTCCTTGGTTTTTGAAAATTTTGAACCTGATAGGGCTACTGAATTTGTAGTGTAAAAATAACATGCAATGAAAAAAAGATTTAATAACTCTTAAATTATTTGAGTAATTACCTTGATCTTATGAATTGATGAAAAACAATTCATGTACTCAACCTCACCTAGTGAGACTTAAGGATTGGTTTGTATATATTCATGTGTGAGTATTTCTATATATCTATTAATGTTAAATTCATTAATTTGTTATTTTAAATCACTTTCTGTATTAGTAATGATTCTATCTAATGAAAAAGAGAATAAAAAATTTGAACGAAACAAATGAGAATTGAGCGTTATATGACGTGATAAATATTTAAGAAGTAAATGAAATGGATCTATTATTTTCTTACTTATTTATTTGGAAACATAATATTTTAAATTAGGAAAAAAATTGAAACTTGTTATGAAAAATATGAATGTCACCCCTTCATCTTCCACTCCTGCATCTTCCACCTCCATGTATTGCCCTATAAACGAGTCTTCTCTCTCTCATTTTGTAATGTACAGAAAAATATTTGGAGTAGACATACAGAGAGGATGAGAGAAGAGAGAGAGATAAAGAGAAGAGGGATGTTTTGTACAAGGCCGGTTCCAAATCATCTTATAATTTCTCCTGAGATAGTGAAGTTTTTGATCGCATCTGCCCGTGGAATAGACATAGTCGAACCACACAAATTTCTGTCTCATCTCTAATTATTTTCCTGCATATTTTATAACACGTTGTCAGCTTGAGACTCTAATCAACTGAGATATTTTTTTAAAAATCATATTTAATTTATTTATTTGTTGTAAACTTTACTCCACCAGAAAATAATATTCTCCAGAGGAAAATATGTCTTTTAAAGTTTAAAGAGTATCAATCTCCAGAAGAGATGGTAAGATAGTCCTCGTGAAGAGGCTATATATTTGAATCTCCCGAAAAGATAGTCCTCCTAAAAAGACAATATATTTAAATCTATCGTCTACAAATTTAATTTTCTGAAGAGATAGACCTCTTGAAGAGGCAATATATTTAAATCTCTTGTCTACATATTTAATTTCCTGAAGAGATAGACCTCTTGAAGAGGAGCTATATATCTAATCTTTAGAAGAGATGATAAATATTTACCTCCTGAAGAGAGTATATTTTTTACCTCTTGAAGAGATGTTCAAATCGATCTCTTGAAGAGGTGAAACGTTTATCCTTCAGATGAGATAGTATATTTAACCTCTGGAAAAGATGGTAAAATACTACCCAATTAAATATTGTAAATTGGAATCATACGCTTGAAGAGTACAAATTGAGAATAATGAAATAATGTTCCTGAAGAAACGTATTTAAGTACTCAAGAAGGGTGGAAATAATATTATATTACTATTTTAATTTTATTTCAATTTTTACACTTTTTTTTCTAAATTGCCTTATTATTGTTAATTTATTTACATATCAAATATAAGTAAAATTGAATTTGTTCCCCTTAACATCAAAGACAACCATTATCGATTATGGATTCTTGATATTGAAATCCATCTAAATGTAATGAACTTGGAAAATACTATTTCAGATGGAAATACCGCATTCTTGCAGGATTGCACAAAAGTCATGATCTTTCTTCGTCATCATTTAAAGGAAGAATTAAAAAATGAATAGCTCATTGTTAAAGACCCACTTATCCTATGGAAAAATTTAAAGGAAGATTTGACAATCAAAAGTTTGTGATTTTACCAAAATGTCGATATGAATGGTTGCACTTGAGGTTGCAAGATTTTAAAATAATAAGTAAATATAACTCAACTCTACAAGTGGCGTAGCTTCCTCCTCAATCCCGGTTCATAATCAGAACTGTGCATACAAAATAAAGATTACAATTTCTGCAACAATTCGAAATGATTCTAACCAAGCTAGTGAGTTCAAAATAAATCTGAGTACATAATCATATGATAAATGCTTGAAGTTCAGTATGTATGTAATAATATGACCTTTATAAGAAGAATGATATACTTCACAAATCTACTTTTATATTTATATCTCCAAAAAAATATTTTTTATAAATAAATGCTTTGGAGAACTTAGGGTTTGATTTTAAATCACTTTATGCAAGAATACCAAAATAAGATCCTTAAAAAAAAATCTTGAATATTATGCAGATCTAAGTTCTTGTTATCAAATAACTCATAAGATTAAATATTTGAATAAAAATATGACTAGGAATATTTCAAAGATTTAAACAATATATTTCAAATACTTTTGGCATGAATAAGATAGATCTCTTTGGATAAAAATATAACTTTGAATATCACAAGGATTCAAACTTTAAAATACTATTCCCAAAAGATTTTTATTTTCTAATAAATAACTATGGGAAAATAAGTTTCTTACTCCCAAAAAGATTTTTCAATAAACAAATAATGGAAAAGATGACCGACTAATAAAAAAATGAAAGCTCAATAAATTTTTTTTCCAAACCTCAAGATCAAACCAGATTTGGCAGAAGTGGTGCGTGTATTTGTTTGGATCTTGAATATGTGAATGCCCAAACAAATGTGACTTCTTTGGAGTGCAAGCAATGAATTTTAACAATTCGTTCAAAGCTTCTCAAAGGTATGCCAAAAATTGATGCAATAAGCTCAAAGTTCTCAAGAGATAGGCAAAAAGTGGTGCTCTAGGGATAGAGATTGTTTTTATAAGTGTTCTTGGTCCTAGATTAAATCCTAGCCGTTGGATCATTTAAAAAGTAGAGTTTTAGTTCATGTCCGCGCTGAAACATAAATCAACGCCTCGACCTTTGTCGACAAATGGGTAAGTTCGTTGACGAGTGTATAACACTCGTTTGTCGACGAGGCCATGAGTTTGTCGATGAGAGTACTGTTTAAACTTTTTGGGCTCTCGGTATTTGTTCGTTGACGAGACAACATTGTTCATCGTCGAGTGACCTTCATACGTTCATCGATGAGGCCATTGGGTTTGTCGACGAGGCCTCTAAAATTTGCCTCGAAAAATTTCTTTCAACTTAGAACTAATGTAAATGTATTTTTCATAAAATGCATGAGTCTTAAAATCTGTCTAGGGTATATTTGAGTTTCGAGTTATATCATATGACATATGTAAATACATTCAATTCTAAATACCCATTTTCCCAAGAGCACATCTATTATTATTATTATTGTTATTATTTTCCTTGTGCAGGCATGCAAGTTTCCGTTTTTTTGTATTTTCCATTTTTTTTTTGTGATTCTGTATTTCCTTTTTTTTTCCTGCTATTAACAATAGTAATACAAATAATAAAAATGTATTTTTTTTTAAATTGGGCCCCATGACAAAATGGGGTGTCCGCATCTATAGTGATTCAAAAAAATGAATAAATAAATAAATATTATTAATTAAATAGTATAATATAATAATTTATTAATATAATAATATTATAATATATATATATACATATATATATATATATATGTATATATAAACAATATTGATTTCAAACTTAAATCATCCTGAGAGCCCCCCTATTCTCGCCAGCCGACTCTCTCTCTCCTTTCTCTCTCTCTCTCTAAAATTTTTCTTCAAATGTAAGATAAATTGAAAAATGAACACCACCACAGGGTCTTAACTTCGATTCTCATCATTTTAATCAGGGCAGATTCGTGGTTTGGGGATCCTAGGCACCACTCCAAAGTTAAGGTAAGAAAAATGAATTATATCTGTCGTTTTAGAATTTAACCGGTTAACGGGAGCATGAGAGTCTAGGAATGTTAGGATAGTAATTATTCCAGGATTTAGCTTATTAATCTAAATATATGATTATAGGATTTTGTGCTTCGAACACCGCAAGCGTCGATTTAGGATCCTTTCATACACATTCTTTGTAATCAGGTAAGGGGAATAGGTTGTGATACCCCGTGGAAGAAAGGCTTAAAAAGGATTTAATGTTACTACCAATATCAACAAAATGCATCTTTTTTTTCAAGAGTCTTCCCATAAGAACTCCACGGTTAAACATGCTTGGCTTTGAGTAATATCGGATGGGTGACCTTATGGGAAGTTTTCTTAAGAATTGTGTGGGTGAGGACAAAATACGCTAAAAAGGACACGTGGGATCTGTGGGGCCAGTTATTAGTCTGATAAGGCCCGCCCTTCATTGTCTGGTCCAGGTGGAGGAGGAGAGACGTAGTACTCCATGGAAAAACCAGGTTGGGGTGTTACAAAATGGTATCAAAGCAATTACCTAGTCGGAAGTGTGATGAGATTCACATCGTCTGGGTTTGGAAATGTGGGTTCGCAATAAGGACGTTGCTTTTTGTGAATGGGGGAGAATGTGATACCCCGCGGAAGAAAGACTTAAAAATGATTTGATGTTACTACCCATATCAACAAGGTGCACCTTTCTTTTCAAGAGTCTTCCCATAAGAACTTCGGTTAAGCGTACTTGGCTTGGAGTGATCTTGGGATGAGTGACCCTCTGGGAAGTTTACTTAGGAAGTGTATGTGTGAGGACAAAACACACTAAAAATGACATGTGTTGGTCTGGGAGCCAGTCATTAGTCTGATAAGGCTTGCCCCCTGTTATCTGGTCTAGGTGGAGGAGAAAAGATGCAGTGCTCCCTGGTAGACCTAGGTTGGGGCATTACATAGGTTATGTCAGGTATTTTTAAAAAATTCATTGATTAAATTGCATTATTTGATTACAAAAATAATATATATGATTTTTTAGAATATTCAGGCATATGGGATTTATGATTATGAATTATTATATTTTTGGGAAACTAGCTATTTTGAGTTGAGTACATCCTAGAAAATGATTAAATGTTCATTCCTCAGCTCAAGTATATTTTTCCCAGGCAGTTATTATATTATGGATTATCACTCAAACTATGTGGCATGAGTATAATTATTTTTATCACATAAATGAGTTTGTTAGAATATTTTATGTTTATTCAGAACAAGTATGATATAATAATGGTTTTCTAAAAATGTTATAAATATTATGGAATTATGATACGACAGTTCAGCCGACTTAATGTCGTGTTCAGTATAATATGACAATTTAGCTAGCTTAATGCCATGTTCAGTATATTATGATAGTTCAACCAGCTTAATGCCAAGATCAGTATATTATGACAAATTAGCCAACTTAATTCCGTGATCAATTATGAAATGATGATTTTTTTACAGAAATATGATATGACAGTTTTATATAAAATTATGAAAAATGAGATTTATGTTACAACTATATTATATGAATTATACTATATGATATCAGAACCCTGATGGACTAGATATGATTTAGAGCACGGTACCGTAGCTAGCTAGCAAGATCAAACAGTGTAATCCTTTTGTGTGTTGACCTGAGAAGTGTTGAGAAGAGTAGGATGGGCAGACCAGGTTGGGTGTATAACTGGCAGTGCAGCCACATTGTTCAAAAAGTGTCAGTGTCGTAGCCGATTAGCCCTGAAGTGTTGAGAAGCGTAGGATACCCACTATGTGCCGACCTGAGAAGTGTTGAGAAGTGTAGGATGGGCAGACCAGGTTGGGTGGACGAACGTGCGTAGTTATATTATGTTTGACTTAGCCTAGTAGGCCAGCCATGGTTAAGTCCAACCCTCGGGACGCACAACCCGATCCTGCGAGGTTAATTCATGACTTAATCATCCATCTAGGGGAAAATTTCAGTATTATACAGATATATCATATGATTTACATAAACAGATAAATTTATTATGATTAAATATGGTTATGTAGAAAAGTATGTATTTTTTTAGATATCGTTATATTTATGCATGAGTGCAGATATACATGATTTATTGGTTCAGTTTAATTATATAAAGATTATGTTTATATTACACCAGAACTCATGTTGCCACACACTGATAACAAATTATTCTGTCTTACTGAGAGGTGTCTCACCCCAATAAATATTTTAATATTTCAAGACCACGAGGGAATTGAGCTTAGCACTCCAGGACAGGGTATAGATAGTATTATTTAAAGTAAGTAACACTGGTGAGATCAGTTATGTATATAGTGATATTTTGATAAATCTGGGGTAGTATTGTAGTATCATCTTTGGAGAGTAAAGTATGCAGTTATGATGGCATTAGTACTCTGGTATTGTATCTAGGATACTATGTGTATGATTTTGCTGCATGGTTAAATATATATGATTGGCAGGTTAGCTCGATACCCATTTCAGGTTTAGGATGTTATAGCATGATATCAAAGTTTAATATGTGGATAATATATATATATATATATATATATATATATATATATATATATATAGCAGAATTTTTGGGGCATTACAATTGTGGTATCAGAGCCTAGATTGCTAGGTTCTGTAGACTTCAAGGGATAACAATACCAAAGTATAGGAATAGATCTTAATGAGGGTAGGAAATGGGTAGATCAAGATTTTAGTAAGCCACCATTGGAGGATAAAGAGGAATTTTAGGTTTTGCCTCGCAGCCTAGACATAGGAATTCCTTGGTTGTTTCTGTGATTTTCCTGAAACAACCGTTTCAGGAATGTCATGGTAAACTATCATCGGGTTTTGTTTCTAAGCTGCAGAACTAAATCTTAAATTGGGATCATGTATATAAGTTGAATGGTTATATGAGGATATCTTATGGTTTGTAGTTAGATAAATGTATTAGTTGTGTTATGAAGTTAGGAATCTCAAGCTATTTTGTTCTATTTTAAGATGGACCCTAGGAGTAGCAATGCACACGCTAGTGGTGGTAATGATGCGGAGCCTTCTAATATGGGCGGTAGTGATTCTGATGCAGTATTGTGTAGTGTCGCCCAACAAGTTATGGTAGAGATAGCGAGAAATTCAGGGGAATAGGGCTACCCACCAGCTCACCAGGGTTGCACGATTGAGCAATTTACTCGTATGAATCCCTATCATACTTAGGAGGGAAAAACTCATTCGTGGTAGAGAACTGGGTCTAGGAAATTAAGGAGACATTGGCAGTTCTCTGTTGCATCGAGGAGCAGAAAGTGTCATTTGCTACTTTTAAGATGACAGGGGAGGCTAAATGCTGGTGGAGATCAGTGAAGTTGCTGGAGGAACAGAGGCCACTACCTTTAGCTTTGACCTAGAGCCGCTTCAAGGAAATATTCTTCAAATGGTACTTCCCCACTACTATCAGGAATGCTAAAGTGGTGGAATTTCTGAATTAGACCCAAGGGCACCTAACCATCCAGTCGTACATAGCTAGATTCATTGAGCTCTCCCGTTTTGCCCAATACATGGTGCCAGATAAGGAAAAGAAGGCAAGGAGATTTGAGGAAGGCTTGAGACTGAGTATTTCATAAGGAGGTTGTGGCATTCTAGGTCCACACCTTCTCAGATTTAGTAGATAATGCCACAGTGATAGAGATAGGCCTACAGAGAGATGTTGGGATGCCAAATCAAAGGAAGAAGCCCACGCCTCCTGGATTTCAGGTAGGTACTAGTTGGGGTCTGTGGAGGAGAGATAGAAATAGTGGAGAGCAGAGACAAGGGGTGAGGGGTCGAATGCACGCTACTTGCCTTAGATGTAACAAGAAGCATGTTGGGGAATATCGAGCTGGGACAAACAACTGCTATCGATGCGATAGACCCGGTCACGTGGCACGAGACTATCGTGCGCCACCTAGTAATATGTATACTCCTAGACAATTCTAAGGAAACAACCAAGCATCCCGAGGCGGCCAGCAGAGGAATATCGCCCAGGCACGGGTTTATGCACTAACACCAAGAGAGGCGGAGATTGTAGGTGACTACCAGCCGATCTTGTAGTGTTGGATCTGTATGGGTTTGACATGATTCCGAGGATGGACTAGCTAGCCACTAATTATGCCAGCATCAATTGTCATAAAAAAAGAGGTAATATTCAGACCTCCTAGGAAGCAAGAGTATAGATTCGTATGGTCGTGCGTGTGCACCTCACCATAGTTATTGTCAACTATTCAATCGAGGAGGCTACTTTTGAATGGATGCTAAGGGTACTTAGCCTGGATAAAGAAAGCACTAGGAGGAGAATTGAAACTTGTAAATATTCTAGTAGTAAGGGAATTCTAGGATGTCTTTCCAGAGGATTTACCTAGATTGCCTCCTGATTGTGAAATTGAATTTGTCGTTGATTTACTTCTAGGGACAACACTGATATCTAAAGCTCCTTATAGAGTGGCTCTAGTTGAATCAAAAGAATTAAAGGAGCAGTTGTACGAATTACTGGATAAAGGGTTTATTAGACCTAGTGTATCACCCTAGGGAGCACCAGTTTTGTTTGTAAAGAAGAAAGAAGGGACGACGAGGATGTGTATCAACTATAGGGAGATAAATAAAGTGACAATTAGAATAAGTATCCTCTTCGCTGTATTGATGATATGTTTGATCAGTTTCAAGGAATACAAGTCTATTAATTCCAAGATTGATCTTCGATACTGGTACCATTAGGTAAAAATTAAATAAGAAGATGTTCCGAAAATGGCTTTTCGAACTACGTATGGCCACTATGAGTTCTTGGTTATGCCCTTTGAACTGACCAATGCTCTTGCGGCATTTATGGATTTAATGAACAGGGTTTTTCATGAATACCTGGACCAATTTGTAGTGATTTTCATGGATGATATTCTGGTCTATTCAAAGAGTTTCAAGGAGCAAGAAAATCAATTGAGGATGGTGTTATAAGTGTTGAGAGAAAGGAAGTTGTACGCTAAATCCAAAAAAAAAGTGAATTCTGGCTAGAGGAAGTTATATTCCTTGGGCATGTGATATCCAGGGATGGTAGTGAATTGGGTGAGACCGAGGAATGTTCAAGAGATCCGAAGTTTCTTAGGTTTTGTAGGATACTATAGGCAGTTTGTGAAGGGTTTTTCCAGACTATTTGGTCCTCTAACATGGTTAACGAGAAAAAATGTGAAGTTTGAGTGGACCGATGATTGTGAGTAGAGTTTCCATGAATTGAAGCAATGACTCGTCATTGCTCCAGTTTTGACCATTCCATCAGGAAATTATGGTTTCGTGATCTATAGTGACACATATCAGAAGGGGCTGGGGTGTGTTATGATACAGCAGGGAAAAGTTGTGGCATACGCTTCTCGGCAACTTAAGGAATTTGAGAAGAACTACGCTACGCATGATTTGAAATTTGCAATAGTAGTTTTTGCATTGAAAATTTGGAGGCACTATCTGTATGGGGGTAGGTGCGAGATCTTCAAAAACCACAAAATCTTAAATACTTTTTCATGCAAAAGGAGTTAAATATGAGGTAGAGGAGGTGGGTAGAGTTGATTAAAGATTATGACTGTACCATCAGTTACCACTCAGGGAAAGCTAATTTGATAGCTAATGCACTAAGTCGTAAGTCAGAAAGTGCATCATTATCTGCAATAGTAATCAACATCAGATCAGGATGGATTTAGAAAGATTAGGTGTGGAATTAGTAGAGGGAGATCACCAGGCACTCATCGCCAATCTAGTAATTCAGCCCACTTTACATGAAAGAATTAAAGTTGCTCAGATGAAATATGTGGAATCCGTAAAGATTGTGGATAAGGTGCCGAGCTGACAGAGGACATATTTTAATATCTCAGATGATGGAGTGTTAAGATTTCGTACCAGACTATGAGTACCTGCTGATGTTGAGATTAAAAGAACTATCCTAGAGGAAGCGCATCGTTCCCTTTATATAGTACACCCAGGACTTACTAAGATGTACAAGGATTTATAGGAGTCTTTTTGGTGGGGTAATATAAAGAAAGAAATTGCTGGATACATGGAGCAGTGTTTGACATGCTAGCAAGTGAAGGCTGAGCATCAGAAACCGACGGGACTGTTGCAACCACTAACATTCTCGAATGGAAGTGGGAGCACATTTCTATGGAATTCGTCACTGGGTTACTGCCGGCACTTCAGGGACAGAGCGCCATTTGGGTAGTCATTGACCAATTGATGAAGACTATCTATTTTCTTCCCATCAGAGTTAACTACTCCATGAGTAGATTGACAGAGTTATATATACAAGAGATAGTCAAACTGCATGGCGTGCCAGTGTCCCTCGTTTTTTACCGGGACCTATGGTTCACATCTCAATTCTAGAAGAGTTTACAAGGAGCCTTGGGATCAAAGCTAACATTCAATACAATATTTCATCCTCAGACTGATGGATAGACAAAGAGGACCATACAGATACTGGGTAGTGAACCGTGTGCCAGGTATGGGCTATCGCCTGAAGAGGGGGGCTCCATCCTACTGAAGGAGTGTGTTAGGCGTGGAATATCGCCTGAACAGGAAGGCTCCATCTGGTAAGGAGTGGTTGTAAATGGTTTTACTCTGCCTGGTTAAGTGAGTAGGATAGTGGAATTCACAAGCGGGTTGGCTTGAGGCAAGGACATAGGCGGGTACAGCCGAACCTCATAAAAAATATTGTGTTTGTGCTTTCTTTCCCTATACTCTTTATTTTTCCACAAAGTTGTGTGCTTACATTTAATTTGTTGTGATTATTATATTTGTTTTAAATATTTGCATACATAAATATTTAAGGGATTTAAGTTTGACTTGAAAAATATTAGGTTTGAGTAATACTGGCTATGATTGAAAAATAGGACATACTTGACCTAGAATTTTTAAAAAACCCAACTCACTCCCCCTCCCCTCTTGGGAATACACTATTCCTTACAGTTAGGATAAGAACTTAGACGATACTCATTTTACAATTTTTATTTAAAAAAAATTAAATCAGACAATCAACAAGAAAATCAACCTAAATATGCTTAAAATTTAAAATGAAAATAAGGTAAAAACACCTAAAATTTGCTATATAATGACCGAGCCAAATGGGGTGTTTATAATGAGAATCAAGGATTATACTATAAGAACATGCAATAAAATAAATTTAATAGTCTTATTAGTTTCTTAATTATTATTGTTTAGAGGTTGACTGTTTTAAATTTAAAAAAATTGAATTTTTTTATTACTTGATCAAAATGATAAAATAGTCAAATGTTTCATTATTCAATTAAAATAATTGTCTTCATTTTTAGCAATGAGAGATCTTTTTATCTCAAAAGATATATGTTATTGAATTAAAATTAATGTTAATAATTTTAAAATAAATTTAGTGATAATGTGTAAGAGAAATGTGTTTAAAAAATAGGTTGTAATTAAGAAGTGTTAAACATAGTTGAAGGGGAAAATGAGGAGTTGTTTACATTAAAGGTTGCAAGAATAATATCATCACAATCGAACTCATACAAGTTGACTGCCATGAAATATAATTATTATATATATAGACTCAACATATTTTTAATAAATTCAGTTGTTTTAGGAAATAATAGAAAGTTATTTTTTTAAAAAAAATTGTACTTTGATATTTGGACATGCAAGGTATAACTATAAATGCTTTGTGAAAATTATGTACATTTAAATTAAAAAAAAAAATTCGTTTGATAATCTAAAATAGGGATGTTATACATAATATTTTTTTTTAGGGTAAAAGACATTGACTTCCACTAGATTTCACAAAAAACACGAATTTTCTTGAAATTTTCAAAATCTCAAAGACCTTCCTTTAGATTTCAAAATTTTCATACATTTCTTTTTGGAATTGGAGTATTCTTAAGAAGGGGGGGGGGGGGGTGAATTGGTTTTGCCTAGGTAAAACCAAATAGCAGCAGTATTTTACAACTTAGGATCTTTCTATGCAATCTCAATCACACTGGTAACTAACTAAGCAAATATTTAAACAATTAAAACAATCTCAGTATTTCCAAGCATTCACAAAAATTGAAATATAACATACATGCGCAGGAATATAAAGTGAAGGAAATTAAAAGCAGACACACGATATGTTATCGAGGTTCGGCCAACACTACCTACGTCCTTGCCTTAGTTCGCAAGCCCGATGATTACCACTATTACTCACTTAATGAGTGGAGCAGCACCGATTACAACCAGGTCAAATTTTCAGGGTTGACTTCAACCTTTACACACTCTCCTTATAGGGCAGAGAAAGCCCTAAGTCACATTCACAGGGTTGATCACAACCTTTACAACCAATCCTTCCAAATTGGATTAACGCTCCCTCAGGCCACACTTGGAATACAACAATGAATATAAAATTTGCATACAAACAAAAATATTTATAATACAAGCAGATTTGTACCGATACGCACAAGCAATAACCAATGCACTTCAATATGATAGGAAATTATAAGCTCAATGAAGATATATGAAATTACTCTCAATATAATGTCATTATGCAATTAAAGTGTGAGAATGAGCTAGTAAAGTTTCTTTGAAACAATCTATATAAATACATCAACCACAAATAATGTTTCAAAAATATCCAAGAGTATAATCAAATATCTTGAAATGATTTTCAAAAGTTTAAGCACTAGAGATATTTGCAAACCAAACTTGTCAAAAATATTTTATACAAAACACAAGACAAGCTTAAAAGTCTTGCAATAAAAGTGCAAGGACTCACAAGCTTATAAAGTTTCCTCACAAATGAATTTATTGATTAAACCAATGAGGAACACTTTGGGCTTAACTCTCTCAAAAATCGACAATCAATATGAGAGTATAAGCTAGTATAAGAAGTGTAGGATCTCTCAAAGCACTCACACCAAATATGATTTTGCAAGAGAATGAAAATAGGTGGAGTATATGGGCTTGTAGGTGGAAATGAAGCTCTAGAAATTTTAGAGAAAATTTTTTTAATCAAAAGCCCTTATCTTGTTTTTAATCTTTCCAAATAGAGGCATATATATAGCCTCACTAAAAAAAGTATCCGTTGGGGCATGAAAGGTATTCTTAAATTTGTTTAATGAATTTTAAAACCAATTTTCCCTTAATTAACCCATGTTACCATAGTTAAAAATATAACAACCCGAGAGTTTCGGTCGCCCAAACCATAGGTTCGGTCGCCTGAATAGACGCATACCGAAAAGTAGATTTTCAACTTCGAGTGCCAGTGAACAGTTTAGGTGGCTGAGTTAAAGGCGATTTCTAAACTGCTCAAGGTTTGGTCGTCTGACAAATAGTTCCGTCTGCCGAACTTAAGGATTCGATCGCCCGTGGTAAAAATGAACTTAAAGTTCGGACGCCATGGAAGCTGGGAAAAGTTAAGGCCAGGGTTAGGTTGACCGTGGACGTTTAGTTCAAATTAGTTCGATTGCTCAAGCCATAGTCAACATATTGACTTTTTAACTATTCAGTCGATCGAGGTATTTTTAATGCACACAATTTGGTCGCCTGAAACCCTTTCAAACTTAAAATTTAGGTCTTTTTTTTTAGCAAAAGTTACGTGCAGGAACCTAGGGTCGTTATATGGCTAAGACTTTTTAACTTAGCCAAAAAACCTGGCGACGGTCGACTGTCTAATGTCCTTTGATTAACCTACGGTCTGTCTACGACATTACTGAGTTTATAGTCCTACCATGCATGCAATACATTAATTATTATAGACCTTGAATTATTATTACAGACCCAAATGATAAATATAAAAATACAACTTAAAACAAACAAAGGCTTCATGCTCTCCTCCTCGGCAATTCCATGGATTGCACTGAATGATGTGCTCATTTGAGTACTTCCCAACTACCATTTCTCATCTGTTATCCGTGCTTAGAAAAGTAAACTTGTTCATACACTTAACACACAGATGATATACTGTGGTTTGTCATAATCAAAACAGGAGACGAACTCAAAAAGTCAATATCTCTCCTAATATTTGTCAAAAAGGCATATATCTCCCCTTATATTTCACAAAAAAGATAACCTTTTTGAGGACATTAAGTGTCCCAAATATCAAATGTTAGGGAAGGTTTGTGGGTTTTTGAAATCTTAGGTGATGTTTGTAGATTTTTGAAATCTCAGGGAATGTTTATATGATTTTTGAAACCTCAAAGAAGATATTTGCTTTTTTTTTTTTAGCTAAATCACATAAGAGATTACTATCTTTTGTTCTATTTTATTATAAGGGCAAAAGACACTCACCTCTCCTAAAATTTGATAAAAAGATAAAGACATCACTTGAAGTTTCAAAAATGTCACAAATCTTCCTTGAGGAATGTCACAATCCTCTCCTAAGGTTCACCAAAAAGACACATACATCTTCTTAAATAACTTGTCTTTTTATAAAATACAAAGAAATTGTTGTGTATTTTTGGAAAATCTCAGAGGAGGTCTTGGATTTCTTGAAACCTTAAAGAAAGATCCTTAAAATTTTTAAAACCTTAGGGGAGGTCATTGTCTTTTAATCAAACCTCAAAATAGGTCAATGTCTTTTACCTTTAATTTTTTATGATTAGTAATTTTTGTTGTTTGTACATATATACTATTTTTTGCTTAATGGTTCTAAAAATGTATTAATTTATAAGGGACCCCACACAAAAGTAGTAGTTAAATTCACACACATATACACAAAAATATGTATGTATATATATGGGTGTGCATAAATTAACTTTGTAGTCTTCTTCATTCAATGTTGCTTATAATAATTTTTAACAATAACCATCTAACGTTTAATATAACATTAACATATTTGAAAAAAGGTAACATTTCATCTTTCCCCTCCTTGTATTCTTCTTGAAGATTTAAGCTGCTTGCTTGTTGCTCCTTTAATAAAGTTACATTTAATAAAAAAAAAAAAACCATATTTTTTATGAAATCATTTGTTTTAGGAAATATTAGAAACTTACTAAAAAAAAACTATGCTTAAATTTTTGGACATGAAAGGCATAACTATAAATGCTTTGTAAAAAAGATATGCATACAAAATAAAATTTCTTTTCATAATTTAAAGTAGAGTGCATTAATTCGTAATTTATATTACTTATTGCTATTGATAAGCATGTTTAATAATAACTAGTTAACATTTATGTATAAAATAATTTTTACAATTTCAAATTTTAAATAACTTTAATTTTTGTAATTACTTGGACTATTTTTTATCTCAGTTTTCATAATTATATTTAAAATAGTAACTTTAAAGTAATTTTGGCGCGAAATTTGTGCCATGGAAATATAAAATAATTTATAACTTAATTATATGTGTGCACATTTCTTCATTGACCAAGTGAATGAAATTAATTATAGTAAATGAGTAACTTTCGGTCAAAGACAAATCTCTTGAAATACCAAAGTGTATGCACTCATTAATTATATACCTATTATGTAGTACGCATTAACTCTGTTATCCAAGAAGATAATGCTCCTATACAATTTCCTCTCATTTGTCTTCTGTAGTTTTCTTTCCCTCTATGTTTATATACCAAAGCAAGATCAAGAATTTGAAGATAAACCTATCTAGGGAAAAAAAAAATGGCTCCTCTTTCTCAAGTATGGCTTTTGTTCTCTCTCTCTTTCCTTCTCACCTCTCTTTTTTGCTTCCACTCTAATGCTTTAAGGTTTGAGGTTAAAACCACCATTGGTGAGCTTAAGAAAGTCTGTAAGAAGACTCATGACTACAACTTCTGCATGACCATTTTCCAACAGGACCCTCGTACTCCTCCGGCTGACGACTTTGGGCTTTTTATCCTTTCTATTGCCTTAAATGTAGAACAAGCAACAAACACTTCTCATCGGATTGCCACTTTGGTTAGTGCTGCAAAGAGTGCAATGGAGAAGCAGAGGCTTGGAGTTTGCCAAAGTGATTTCAATTTTGCAATGGACAAGTTTTGGAAAGCATATGCGCAAGCACGGGACAGAGCTTACAAAGAAGTCACGGGATCTATTAAAGATGGCACAAATGCAGTGATTCATTGTGAAAATCTATACAAAAGGAGTCATCTTCAGTCACCCATAATAGGTGAAATCCAAAATGTGACTAAAATCACAGATATTACTTTAAGTATGATCAAGTAGTTACATGGTCCAAGTTAATTATTTTATATATGGAGTTATAAGGAAATAATTCTCCAAGTCAATGCATAAACAACAATATACCATTTTCCTATATATAGTGTCATTTTGATGAAGCTTTATGAGCTTAAAAAATATGTACTCTCTCTCTCTCTCTCTCTCTCTCTCTCTCTCTCTCTCTCTCTCTCTCTCTCTCTCTCTCTCTCTCTCCTTGTCTATATATGATGGTGAGGAACCTAGCTCTTTTCATCGGGAATTTGTTGGTTAATTGAACTAAGCTACAAGATCTTAATAGAAGTGAGTTCCTTATACTAACATGTAAAGGGTGGGGCTTGAGTAGAGCAATTTATTTTCACACATTAAGCGATTCCTAGGTTGGGTAGAGGTCTCGAAGAGATCCAATATCAAAGGAAGCAACTAAAGAGACCTTAACCAAAAGATGGGAAATTAGAGGAAAAACCAAAAAAAAAGATAAAGGTTCGTTCTTCTTAGACTTCAAAATGTTCAAATCATTTGAAGGTTTCTTGAGATTAGCGAAGGCCGGCCATAAAGAAATTTCAAAGAGATCTATCACCATCAAACAAAACAGCTAAGAGTTTGCAAAACAAAAGAAAAAAAGGTTAGTTAAAAGATAGTGGAGTTAGAAAAAACACATCTCTATTCCGTCTGTGAAACAAGGGATTTTTACGTGGGAGGGGATGCAAAATGACGTTTCTAAAGACAACCCTATTCATTGAGCGAAACAAGTCAAGTGCATAGAAGAGAAAGGACTTTCTTAGAAGATGTCTTGTAGGCAAGTTTGATGATTATTTAGGAAAGAATGATGAAGTCATTGAATGATGCAGCAATTATAGAAAGTTGAAGTGCATGTCTCAAATTAAAAGGTTGTCCTTTGATAGTCTACTTTTGTTTTTGATTAGAGAAGGACGTTGGGCTTTGTGGAACCTAGTTGTATTTAATCTAAATCATATCCTAACCCGAAATAATGGTGCATGGTTTTTTAATGGGAGATTCTTCTTTATCCTAGTCCACCTTAAGGGCCCGGGGGCAATGCCCTCTAGGAAAATTTTTTTGGCCCGTTTTGTAACCCATTGTGAATCCTGTGCGCAAGATATAAAAACTGTTGTTTTGGTGATTAGGGTTGAAGCATTGAAACTATGCGGCTGCACTCTATATTTTCTTCCTGATAATAGTGAAAACCCTACAATTCCGTGGACATAGACAACATCCGAAGGAGTTTAACACTATCACAAATCAATTGTTGTCTGTGGAAATTGATTTTGATGATGAGATCTATGCACTGATCGTTTTGTCTTCCTTGCCAAACAATTGGGAGGCAATAAAGATGGCAATAAGTAAGGCAGGTGAAACCTCAGGATCTGGTTCTGCCCTAAAACTTGAGACAAGAGGCAGAGGTAATGACAGAAATTCAAATTAGGGCAAATCAAAATCTAAAAATTCTAATCGGAATAGAAGTAAATCTAGAGCAGGCCAACAAGTACAATGTTGGAACTATGGGAAAACAAAACACTTTTGGCGATTTCCATTCTGTCCAAGATTTGGTCGTCTGGTCTTGAGTTCGGTAGCCCGAGGTAATTTTGAACGTGAAAGTTCAAGCTGCCGAGTAGGTGGAAAAAGTCAGAATATACGTACGGTTGACCGAGGACGATACAGTCCTTTTAGTTCGGTCATCTGAAACCAAGTCAACTTGCTGACTGGTCAATGGTTCGGTCCCCGAGGTGTTTTGAACACCATTATTCAATCACCTGATGCCTCACCAATTTAACCCTCTAAGTCCTAGTTTACTTCAATTAATTCCCGTGATAATATATGTGATATTGGGAACTTTCTTACATGTAAGTGCAAGGACCTAAAGTCTTTTGAGCTTATTGCTACTACATGAATGATATGCAGTAATTATTATAGACATTTTCCTATATAACTATTACAGACCTCAATAAAGCAAAATATAAATTACAACAAAAATAAATCTTCTAAGTCTTTATTCTTTAAGCTTCACATGTCATCAAGTGATCTAACTAATATGAACCTGCACACAATCTTGATAGGCATTAAATACCTGAGTATTTGTCATAATAAAAAACGGGTATGACCTATAAGGTCAATATTCTCCCACTTTTTGATGATGACAAATACATCATGCAAAAGTGGGTATAGCCTCGAAAGGTTTCCCCTAAGAATATGCACAATGAAAATTTTTAAAGATTTATAAGATAAAATATTTTTCAAAAGTATCCAATTTTGTGCTTCTTCTCCCCCTTTTAGCAACAGCAAAAATGACTATGATAAACATAAAGCACATAGACATAGGCATTAAGTATGAATCATTTGAATACAAGATATGTTTGGAAAAAGTTTTTAGAAATTTTAGTAGCATGACGTTTGAAAATAGAGTATTTTTTCCAAAAATACCTATATAAAAATGACTCGATTGAATTTAAATTAACAATTTATCCACAACTACTAACTCAAATAGTTCAATATGATCAGGACAAAAAACATAAATATAACTATCAACATGCAATATTTTCCAAGAACACATACAAACTCATAAAATATAAAACAATGATAGAATTATAGTTTAGAGTCATATGTTTTCTATGTTAAGAAGCTCCCCCTAAGTTTGTGCACTCTATCAAAAATCTAGGAGGCATCTCCACTATGCATTAGACCTAGCTCACGTCTAATATGTATGAATCTATCTTCCTAAAATGGTTTGATGAAGATATTGGCTCACTGCTCATTTGTTTACACAAACTCAAGTGCCACATACCCTTTCTGTACATGATCACGAATGAAATGATGTCTAATCTCAATATGTTTGGTTCGTGAATATGAGATAAGATTTTTAGATATATTAATTGCACTAGTATTATCACATCTAATTGAAACTATATCATAGTGCAATCCAAAATCCACAAGTAGTTGTTTCATATTGAGCATTGGAGCACAACAACTTCCAGCCGCAATACATTTTGTTTCGGCTGTGAATAAGACAACTGAGTTTTGTTTTTTGAAAAACCAAGAAATTAGAGATTGTCCTAAATAGTGACAAGAACTGCTAGTACTCTTCCTGTCAACCTTATTACCGGAAAATCAGCATCAATATAACTAACAATCTCAAATATCATATGCTTAGGGTACCATAAGTCTAATTCAACAGTTCCAACAAGGTACCTAAGAATTTGTTTGACTGGTAATAGAAGAGACTCCTTAGAAGCAATTTGAAACCTAGCACACATCCACACGCTAAACATGATATCAGGTAGACTAGCTATAAGGTATAGGAGACTATCAATCATGTCATGATATAACTTCACATCAACAGGGATGTCTTACTCATCTTTATCAAGTTTTATGAAAAAACTCAATAAGAGTGCCAAAAATTTTACCATCTTCCTTATTAAATTTCTTTAGCAAATTTCTAGCATATTTAGATTGACATATAAAGGTTTCGTGCTTAACTTGTTTGATTTGAAGACTTAGGAAAAAACTCAATTCACTCATCATACTCATTTCGAATTCACTTTACATACATTTAACAAACTCATTACACAAGTTATCATTAGTTATTCCAAAAATAAAATCAACATAAATTTGATCAATGAGCATATCATTTTTAGATTTGATGAAAAGTATAATCTCAATTTTGCCACGAGTAAACTCATTCTCTAATAAAAAATCACTACATTGACATCCATTTCATACAATTTAAAGTTCTTAAAGCGGCATAAGCAAACAACATACGAATTATTTTCATTCTAACTACAAGAGTATAGATTTCTTCAAGATAATTCCCTTCTTCCTGATTATATCTTTAGGCAACTAGTTTAATTTTATTTCTAGTTACTACTTCATTTCCATCCTTCTTGTTTCTATACACTCATTTAGTTCTAATAATAATATTATGATCATTTGACCTAAGAACTAAGGTCCATACTTTACTTCTTAATCTATATTTATATCAAAAAATAAATAAACAAAAAACAGCTACATTTCATTCCACAATTATTCAAAAATATTACACTTAAGAAGCATATATTAACATATAATCACAACCCCACGCTCTCCTTCAAAAAAAAATCCTAAACACTCCTTAAAAGATTACCTCCCCCACCCCCCCCCCCGGCCCAAAAAAAAAAAATTCCACTCATATATGTAATTTTTTTTTTTTTCAATAATGAAG
The DNA here is from genome assembly GCF_029873635.1 of Malania oleifera. Lineage (NCBI taxonomy): Eukaryota > Viridiplantae > Streptophyta > Magnoliopsida > Santalales > Ximeniaceae > Malania > Malania oleifera. Next base: position 110,007,831 of record NC_080421.1, on the reverse strand, counting down.
TGGAACCCAATTCAGCAGCTCCCTCGCGCCCAGCTCTGAGTAATTAATTAATAAACTAAGCCGCCGAGGGAGCAGTCACGTATTGAAGGGCGTCGGCCTCCGACAGGGCCGCCCTGAATGGCTCCAGATTCACCGCCTCCGCCGTGAGGACCCCGCCGTCTGCGGCGGTCGGGCCTGATCTCTTGTAGTCCAAGGACTCGTCGTTGTATATGTCCCACCACTTCTTCACCAGCATCTTTATGTCCTCTCTCTGCATGTTCTGCTCCTTCCCCTTATACCTCCACGGTTTGGACCCCTGTTAGTCAACACAACTAAGTCAACCAAAGATCGGATACAATTTCCCATTTTCCAATCAAAACCCAGCTAAATTGACAAAAAATCAAACCAATTTGACCCATTTTCGAATCATTTCATTCAAATATTTTGATCACCATAAAGCCAATATTATTTTTTGTCATATTTTATTATTGGTGATTAATATTAATGGGCAATTGAACTCACCGCAGCGCAGTAATGGGCGACTTTCACCTTGTCAAGATCCACATTTTCTGGGTGCCGCCACAACATCGCAAGCACAAGATTGTAGACAAGCGGCAGCGGCTTGTATATGTCTCTGAAGAACATGTTAAGAAAATCCTGCAAACCAATTCCACCACTAGTCAGAATCCAATACCCATTTCCCATTTCCCGGTATTCGATTCCCGGAAAAGGGACTCCCATTTACCTGCTCCGCGAAGGTAGTAGGGGGCGTGATCCTGACGGTCTCGAGGAGATCGTGGTAGGTGGAGAGGCTGGGCTCGAACACGAACATGCCGGCGTTGAAGTAGAGGGACGGCGGCGGGCCCATCTCAGCCGGCCACCTCACCCTTTCCGGGCACTGCTGGCAGTACCCCACCTTGTACTGCGGCGTGTGGGCCCACGTCTTCTCGCAGAAGCAGTCCATCACGGCGTAGAAGTGGCCGTCCGGCAAGTCCATCAGGTGGTCTATGTTGCCGAATACTTGTATGTCTCCGTCCAAGTACACCATCTTACTGTACTCTACGAACTGCAGCCATTCACAACAATACCCTACGGTTAACATACTCATGTGATCAGAGCAGAGGGTATTTTTGGCAAGTCACGATTTCTGGAAGTTTCGATATTATAATGGACGGCAAATTTGGATATCTCTTGAGCGTTGGGTAAGGTGACATGCCATCCAAAGCTGCTGCCACACGAAATCATGAGGCCAGGTTTTATATGACGAAAATACCCATTTCTTAACAAATTTATTTGGATGAGTTGACGGGTATTTTCGTAAAATTTTAGGATTTATAAACTATAAAAAAAGTATTTTTCCTAAATGACAAAAAAAAGCCCTTGGGTTAACTTATTTGAAAGACCAGAGGGAAGGGTATTTCGGGAAGTTAAAAGACTTTCTGGAGGATTCGCCATTCGACCTTAGATCTGATTGGAAATTTGTAACTTTTTTAAGAGTTGTGCATGGCGACATGCCACCCAGAGCTCCCACGTCGGAAAGTTGATAGTGGCACGTGTTAACAGACACACACGTACGTACCTCCCATATACGGAGCTTAGAATAGTTGATGACGTAATACGCCATGGCGAACTGTGTCTGGTTCTCCGGCGGGTACACCGGCTCTATCTCCCGGACGATGCACCCCTGCTCCTCCAGCAAACGGAGGTGCTCCGCCGGTACGTCTGGCAGCACCGCCACCACCAGAGGGTACGCCGCCTTTGTCTTCCTCAACCCCTTGGCCAACCCTACCACGCCTTTCACGTAGTCCCCGTCGCCGGCCAAGAACGTCACGTACGCCCGGCTCGGCACCCTCGCCGGTTTCGCGAACCCGGCGGTTATCGCACCTGTCGGAATCATTTCTGGAGCCATTTGAACCCTCGAAAGCGTGCAGAAAGCGCGAAGAATGATTTGGTAAGGAGAGAGGGAGCTTTGGAGGGGGTCGGAAACGATGCTTCTGGTTTTGGGTTCTCTGGGACAAGGTCGGAGGCGGTGGAGCTGTTTAAATAAGCGCGAAATGAAGTCAAAATGAGGGTGAAATTACGATCTGTTGAATCTACTTTTATCAAATCTAAGGTATAAGATTGGTCTACATGCCGACACGTGGAAGAGATGCTAATCGGACGGTGGGGGTGAGGTTGCATGAGGGTTCTCGAATGGTTCGGCCACATGGAAGACACTAGAACGTCACGAGCTGGTTGATGAACGCTGATCCTTCTGCCATACGCCGAAGTAGATGGACGGCTCAGATTTATCTTTTAATTCTTTAGCATGAAGTTATAACATATATATCTTTTAATTCTTTAGCATGAACTTATAATATATATTAAACAAAGTAGCATTATGCCGTTGAATTATCATGGTGTGTCAATAGACGGACGGCTTTCACCTTCGGACTGGTATCGCTCATATATTCAAAGTGATACAATGGTGATGAAGTTCATGAATTATCAAAAACATAAATAAAAACACAATCCTATAGTAATATAAGCTTAATACATGGAGAAATGTTAGAGCTTATATTTGTTGCATTCATTGAATAATTGTAGCTTATGTTATAATGCATTCGTGATGTCGAGCTTATGTTTATTGTATTCATTGAATATTTGTAGCTTATGTTATTATGGGTTCGAATTATTTAATAATTTTTTTAGTAGAGATAGGCTTTACTTTTTTCCCTTTTTCTTTTGTGGGTTGTCACTTAATGTTTCTTCATTTATTTTAGATCAATTTGAGGTGAGTTTGAATTAGAGAGGACTATTTTTTATTTTATTTTTATATCGTTGGGTATCCTGGGCTTACACACTAGACTAATCTCACGTCTATACCAGTCTTGTCCTCGACTAACATGTAGGAGGTAAATCGCGGATGTACGTTGCAGGCGGTAGGGTTCGAACCTCAAACTTCACTTTTATCCAATGTCGTCTACCGCAAGTCCTTACCACCTGAGCTTAGTCCCGAGGGCGGGAGGACTTTTTTTATGTTTGACTACATATTATACTTTTTTATAATTTAATTTGGTTAGCATAAAGCGTGTGTAAATTTATTTCTTTTTAATTCCTAATTCGTTAAATGCAATTCTTTTATGTTGAAAATTTAACTTAGAAGAAATTAAAAGAGATAAAATAAGAGATGAGTTATCTTTTATTATGTAACACATGTTTAGTATACGCCTTAAATAAGACAAAAAAATAGATTTATATATATAAATAGTATTAATTAATTTAACATAATATTTGACAATAAAACAAAAATATTTTTCAAGATCTCAAAAATTTTATATAACTCCTTAAGTGAATAAACATATAAATATAAAAGAAAAAAAATTCAAGAAAATTTTGAAAACTTAATAAATGAGATGTGTAAATTTTAAAGAATTTAAGAGAAGGTTCATGAAGGATTAGCTTGAAAATTTTGGTTTAAATTGTTAAAATGTATGTTAGTGTATAATTTATTGTGAGTGAATTTAAAATGGTTAAGTAATGTTAGAGATGATATTTATTCTAACATTAACCGTAATTATTATAATATGTAATTTTAAAACATCGGGAAAAGATAACTCTTAAAATTGTCATTTGTTTGGTAGAAAATATAGTGAAATAATTTTATATCAATTTCTCTATGTGATTATCTATAACGTCCCAAAAATAATTATTACAAAAGGATTTAGTGAATGTAAAAAAAAAAATTTAATTAAAGTAAATTAAATTAAAAAAAACTATTTAATTAATTGATTAATTAGTTAATTGATTAATCAAATAAATAAAATATTATATATGTATATATATATAATAATTTAATATTATAATATACATAAGAATCCTAACTTCCTCAAGATTCAATTGATTTGGAAGTTCAATCTTCACTCTAAGCCGAGAAGCATTTCTCTCCCAACGTCTCTCACGCCATTCACTCGTCTCTCACTCCTTTGTTCCTCCTTCCATCTCTTCTCAATTTCTTCTTTAATGCTCGACCGATCGATAAACAGAAAATACCACTGAGATCCTATCTCTACCACTGACATTTTTTATCGGAGTGGATTTGTCGTAAGAGCGACGTAGGCACCACTCCTGGGATAAGATATACTCTCTCTTTCCTCATTTTTTCCTTAAATCTCCATCCAAATTGACGATTGGACACTATCACAGGGTCCTAAGTTCGATTCTCGTTATGTGTGCCATAGCAGATTTCTAATTTAGATTTCTTAGGCACCACTCAAAGGTTAGGGTAGGAAAATGGAAATATATCCGTTAATTATTTTTAAAATTTAATTGGTTATTGGGAGTGTATGGGTTTAGAAAATATTAAAATAATTATTATTCTGAGAGTTGAGTTGATTAATCTGAGGAAAATATAAATTTAAAGGTTTTGAGTGTCTAACGTCACGAGTGTAGCATTTGAGTATTTTAGTGAGATCTCAGTAAGTCGGGTAAGGGAAATAAATTATAACAATTTTTTTCTGAAAATTACTGGTTAGGAAATATAAGAAATTGAAATATGATATTTTACTTGAAATTATTATGATATGAATATCAAATGAAAATTGTGTGGCATATGATTTATACTGAAATGTATTTGAAATTGGGTTAAATGATTTACATTGAAAATAATGAGGTTATGAAATGCATATTGAAATATGATATTTGAAATGTGGAAAATGATGAAAAATGATGTAACGCTCCGAACCCTTAAACCCGGGTTCAGCGTGTTATACCTGATAAAATCCTAATAATTCATAATCCATAATATACGCACCGAAAAACATAAATATAATTTTCATATGACATAATACCAGAGTTTACTAATTCTAATTATAATCCATAATAAATCATTCATCACTTATATTTTCATAAATCTACATAACTCCCAAAATATTTTAGTATTTTCATAATCATTCCTTACTCAACAACCTTAAAACATAAAAACAAAAAACATAAATATTTATACACCCCAAGGTTAACATAGAAATATACCTTTTTCTTTTAATACTTCTCAAAAAGTCTAAAAAACCCTTGACCTCCCTAAGCTTAATCTCGAGGAAATCCTAAAAAAAATACATTTATATTCTAGTGAGACACATCTCAGTAAGGGAAAAAATAATATATTAAACACAACGTGTGACTAACATGAGGTATATAACAACATAATATTTAAAATTTGAAAATCGTTAACACAATTTTTGAAATTATTCTCTGATCCTAATCAAATACATGCAAAAGATTTAACCCACGAGATTACCCGAGGATAGGGGTGATTACCCACCTATATAAGTAGCACCCCTCTGCTCTGATATTTAGGGAATCCTAAGGTCACTAATAAAGCATACTAGGGCACTCACCTTACTTAGTAAGTCCTCAAGTGTTAGATTGATTTCATACTCACATCCGTTCAACAATAGTTTACCGGTAAAGACCCTAAGGATAGGGAAATCTACCAGCCCATACAAGTAGATTCTCTCTGCCCTAGTACGTTATGCAGCTATTGTCACATCTAAAAATACTAGTGCACTCACCTTACTCAGCAAGCCCTCAAGCGAAGAGTGCGCCCTGCCCAAACGTAACATGTTCTACATACATAAATACTTCTAATATCATAATACATTATTCTTTTCTTTCATTATTCAATCATACACATCCGTTCATGTTCATAACTTAAACATTGCATTTCATTTAACTTTAAGTGACTCTTTCCTATTTTACATTGTTCACATTTCACATTTCATTTTCATTCCATTCATTTCCCTTTTCATTTCATTTCATTTCATTTCATACCCAACATCTTTCAACTGTTTTACCAGCATCTTTCAGCTATTTTACCCAACATTTTTTAGCTGTCATACATTTACCCAACATCTTTCAGCTGTTTTATCTAACATTTTTCATCTATTACACATTTACCCAACATCTTTCAACTGTTTTACCTAAGATCTTTTAGCTGTTTTACCTAACATCTTTCAGCTATTTTACCCAGTATTTTCAGCTATTTTACCTAACATCTTCTAACTGTTTTACCCAACATCTTTCAACTATTTTACCCAATATTTTCAACTATTTACCCAACATTTTTCAACTATTTACATGGTTGCATTAACACACACAAGCAACATGGTCCATATCATGTTTTATTCAGAATGCATTACTTACTTAACCTGCACTTCATACATTTAACATATATTTGTATAGAATCTCATACCACACAGTTTAGTAAAAAAATTCATACATGACCTGTAAAATAAGTCAACCAACATTTAACGTTTATATACTAAAAACACTTTTCATTTCTTATATAATTATCCTGGAAATATTTTTCCACTTTCATCAGTTTATTTTCGTATATACGTATCTAATAAACAGTCCTAAACTCGAAAAAATATAATTTAAACAGTTGACATTTTAAACTCATACCGAAACATATACACATATATATAATATAATTTATTTTCTATTAAATTTATAAAAATTATGATTTAATATATATTTTTCCTCTTACTTGGTTTCTTGAATTACGCCAACAGGGGCCCCAAAAAATACCTGTGGCGCTCACCCGTATCCTAAATCAAAAATTCTAATTCCATTAAATCAATCCTAAATAAAATATTATTTTAATATTTTTTACGCTCATAAATTCTAAATAAATAAATATACCCTTAAATATAGTCAAATTATCAAATTTCTCAAATCTCACTCTCACTTTAGAGTGGGGCCTAGAAAACTCTAATTGGAACTTTACTTATGTCAAAATGACGATGATCACGATTAAGACCCTGTGGTGATGTCTAATGGTCGATTTAACAGCAAATTTAACAAGAAATTGAGAAATTAAGAGAAAATTGTCTTATCCCAAGAATGGTATCTACGCCGCTCCCACGACAAATCCGCTCTAATAGAAATGTCGGTGGGAGGGTTAGGAATCTAACAGCACCTTCCGTTTCCCGATCGGTCGAATATTCATCGAGAAATGAAGGGAGAGAGAGAGACGAAGACAGAGAGTGTACGAAGCTTTTAGGGTGGTCTCTCTCTCTACACTATCCAGAGCTTCCAGCTTCTTCTTCTTCTTCTTCTTTTTACGTTACTTAACTTAACCTATATATATGTAATCACCATTTTACTTAACTTAATTAATTTAATTTAATAATATTTAATTAATTAATTAATAATTACTATTTTTTTCCTACTATTTCTTTTTATTTTTTAATTTAATAAATTAATTTAATAATGCTTAACTAATTAATTAATTACTAATTTTAATTAATTAATTTTTTAAAAAAAATTTCCCAGGTTATTACAAATTGAGCATAGATCTGTATGCTAGAAAATGAAAGAAATATGAAATGTTGATATTGTTTTACTAAGATATGTGGATATATATATATATATATATATATATGAAATGTGTATTGAAATATTGAGAATGAAATAGAAGAGGATGAGAACCAAATGTGAATACTGAACTGTGAATATTGATATATAAATATGGAAATGAAAATATTGTAATGTGAATTCTGTAATATGAATATTGAGATGTGGAAATTGAAAATGTGAATCTTGAAATGTGTATGCTGGATTGTGAATATTGAAAATGGGCATATTGCAATGTGAATACTATAATATGAATACTAAAATATGAATATTGGAAATGTGAATATTGTAATGTAAATGATGTAATGTGAATATTGAAATGTGAATAATGCATGGTGAATACTAATATATGTGAAAGTGGAAAGGTAGAAATGAAAACCCTGATGGATGGATTGCGATAATGAGCATGATACCATTGCTAGTGGTGATTATGTGTAACGACCTGCTCCTTTTTCACACACACACACACACACACACACATATATATATATATATATATATATATATTTATAAATAAATTATCATCACATCATACATTCCAGCTCAGCAGGTCACAATCCACCTGTGCCCGTGGGCATCAGGGATATAACAAAACATACAGCAAAAGCCTACGCAGCAAAAAGTATAAAATCATATACATCTCATCATAATGTGCATAACACATACCAGAGTTACTACAATTACTATCTCACAGTATATACATCTCAAAAATGAAATCTAGGGATAATCCCCACAAAACCTAACTGTCCCTACCAAAAACTTACCCTTCCAAAGAGGGCAAATAACTGATCTAGATCAGCGGGGCTTTTCCCGCTTTCCTATCAGGGGCTCTTGAAAAATGTATAAGATTTAGGGGTGAAATACATCTCAGTAAGGGAAATAAACTAATACCAGTGTGTGACAACATGAGTATTCTATGTTCTACATATACCATACATAACATATTCAATACTGTTTATCAAATCTGGGAAAACATATGCATATCAAAACATGGCAGAACATACTGGATTTTCATAAACATTTCTTATCTCATATCATAATAATAATAACATAAAAAAAATCCTAATAGGTTAGCTGGCTGTTGTCATGTATTACCCCCACATGACTGGATTGTGTGGCCCGAAGGCGGGACCTAACAATGGTTGGTCGACCACTGCCAAGTCAAACAGTAGTCTGTAGGTCCGATGGGTCTACCCAGACTGGCGTACACCAGGGGCGATAACAGCACACTTCTTGAAAATAACCACATCGACCATCCAATCTTACACCACTCCGTACAGCGGCGTTAACACAGATATCATGATCACGAGGACCATTGACACATAGCAACGGTACCGTGTAAGTGTTAGCCTAGACCAAGCCAACCAGGTTCTGATATCATATACATATACTAAAATCGTGATACATGGATATCTCATATCAATAATTATCAAATCAATCATATCATTTTTTACATATACATAATTCATGAAAATCATCGGCCCGTACGCTGGAATTACACATTTTATCATAACTCGGGTCGTACGCCGGCAAATCACATAGCACAGCCCGTACGCTGGCAAATCACATAGCTCAGCCCGTACGCCGGCAAATCACGTAGCACAGCCTACGCTGGCAAATCTCATCCACATAGCACGCCCTGTACGCCGGCAAACATATCCACATAGCACAGCCCGTACGCCGGCAAATCACATATATATATATAAATAAATATCTCGGCCCGTACGCCGATTTTTCATTATAGAAATCCATATCGTCACAATTCTCAGAAAATAGTATTTCACAACATTTTTATACTCATGCCACATTAAGCAAATTTTCCACGTATTCAACATATCATCATTTAAACAGTATTTTCCAAATATAAATCATATATATAAATATATTTATTTTTCCTGAAATCAGATGCTACATATATATACATGCATTTTCTCAAAACAAAACTAACTTAGTTTATCCCCTTACCTGATTCCTGAAAAACTCATAAGAAAATCTTCCCCGTACCCACAAGGTTCTCAACTCAATACCCTGAAAATGAAAATTCTCAGAATTAAAGTTAAGTATTTTCATACGTACAACATTTTCTATAACTACCACTAAGTCAAATTCGACTTAAAAAATCTTACCTCAACTTAGGGATGATTCCCAACGTTCCCAATCAACACCCCTGGAACTGAAATTTCCAGTATTAAAATTTAGTATTTTTACGCGTATATCACTTTCTTCAACTGTCAAAAATCCAAATATTGAATATAAAACCTTACCTTGAATTTGGGATGAAATCCAACTTCGTTTTCCTGACGATCTGTTCTGGTAGACTTGTAGAGAACTTCGCCAGGAGTGTCGTGATGGTTTCGGTTTGTCGATCCGGCGTAAAACTAGCCCGAAATCGAAGAAAGAGAGAGTCGTAGAAGAGAGAGAGAGAGAGAGAGAGAGAGAGAGAGAGAGATAGCACTTTCAAAAAAATCTAAGCAAGCTTCTTGAAGAAGCTTGAGTTATATTTTATATATAGTAATCATTAATTAAAGTAAAGCTTCTTCAAGAAGCTTTCACACTTTCTATATATATATACCTTTAACCTATATATTAAATGCATATCATAATAACTTACTTATACACACACACACACACACACACACACATATATATATACATGCTTCAATATTTATATATATATATATATATATATATATATATTTTTCCTTATCATACTATTCATTTTACTTGTTAATTTAATTAATTAATTTTATTTTATTATTTTATTTTTATTATTTTATTTTTATTATTATTTTTTAAAATTTTATTTTTCCCGGTTACTACATTATGTACAACCACACAGACTCATGGAGCATGTGGCATGACAGTCAAATGAGCCAGTGTGGAGGGTAGTTTTGCCCCCTGGAGTCCGGATCAGGGTGAGGCAAGTCATTCGTACTACAGATGGGTATATGACATGTTTATTTTGATCTAATCGGCTAGGCCAACCGCGGTTAAGATCCAACCTTCAGGCCATACAACCTTGACCATGGGGGCAAGCATGGCATGGAGTAATATCCTTAGGGCAGCCATGAGTTACAGACGCGATATGCACTGGTTACCAATGACACTCATGGGCTAGGTGGTGAGATGTAAAAGGGAAATGAAAGAATGATGAAAATGGGAAATGAAGAGCGTGAGTTAATAACATAAATAATTAAAGCGAAGTAAAACACTCCACCGGAGGGCTTACCGAGTAAGGTGAGTGCCCTTTTGGTATTGCATTATATGTCCAAAAGTGATACAATGGTGACTGAAGTTCATGAATTATCAAATAAATAAAGAAAAACACAATCGTAGTAATATAAACTTAATGCATGGAGAAATGTTAGAGCTTATATTTGTTGCATTCATTGAATAATTGTAACTTATGTTATTATGGATTCGTAATGTCAAGCATATATTTGTTGTATTCATTGAATATTTGTAGCTTATGTTATTATGGGTTCGTATTATTTAATATTTTTTTAGAAGAGATGGGCTTTACTTTTTTTCTTTTTTCTTTTGTGGGCTCTCACTTAATGTTTCTTTATTTATTTTAGATCAATTTGAGGCGAGTTTGAATTAGGGAGGACTTTTTTTTTTATATATATATATCATCGGATATCCTAGGCTTACACACTAGACTAATCTCACATTTACATCAGTTGTGCCCTCAACTAACACGTAGAAGGTAAATCGCAAATGTGCGCTGCAGGCGGTAGGGTTCAAACCTCAAACTTCACTTTTATCCAAGACCATCTACCGCAAGTCCTTACCACCAAAGCTTAGTCCTGGGGGCGGGAGGGCTTTTTTTATGTTTAACTAAATAATATTTTTTTTATAATTTAATTTGGTTAGCATAAAGCGTGTGTAAATTTATTTCTTTTTAATTCCTAATTTATTAAATGCAATTCTTTTATGTTGACATTTCAACTTAGAAGCAATTAAAAGAGATATAAAATAAGAGATGAGTTATCTTTTATTATGTAACATATGTTTAGTATACGCCTTAAATAAGACAAGAAAATATATTTATATATATAAATAGATTAGGTGATAGAGCTCCGAGATAGAGGGAAACTGGTACCTTGATATATAGGTTGAGTGTATAAACTAGGGATCTATGTTTCCCTTATAGTTTTATTATTTTTGAGAATGTGTTAGACATGTAGATATGGATGATTTAGTACTCTGGTATGTGTATTCGCTGTAATATGTAAATATAATGATTTCCGCTAAGAGGGTTGTTTGTAAGACTGCTTACCCAGTATCCTCTTTGGATCGGGTTATGTGATTACGGTATTAGAGTTTCTGACGTGGCTGATGGTTAATTATATGTGATTAATAATTATTATTTAATGAAAAAAATGGCATGAAGATCGGGGTGTCACATTATCCAAGACACAGGAATAAATTATGCATTGTTGAAATATTAATGTCAAGGATCAGTCTATTTTCACATTGAAATGATTTTTAAAGAAATTATTTCTTAAGACACTATAATAATACTTTTGGTACAATTTTTTTATTTAAGAAATTTTAGTTACTCTTAATTTTCCCATTTCAAAAATGATATTTAAGAAGAAATATCATAATGGTTTTATGAGTGGTGACCCCGTTTCAAACCCGCTAACTAATATTTTTGTGTTGTACTTGACCAAAACTTGCCTAAAAATCTTCAGCATACCCTTAACACATTGTCACCACTAATGTGATGAATCTCGGACACATTTGGTGATAAAATTCACAACGTAAAATAGTATGTTTCTCATATATATGTATCAGTCACACTTCAACCTAGGGGTAAGCATTAGAGCGATTCGGTTAATTCAATTAGAATTAATCAAAAAAATTCGATTAAAAAATCTCATTAATCGAACTAACCGAAATTCCATATAAAATCAAACTCAAAGCCGGCCAAACCAACTTTTCGTTAAATTAGTTAACCGATTTTAACCATTTTAATATATATAAAATAATTTAGACAAATCGTTTGGATCTACTTAAGCGGCACCAAATCGGGAAATAAAAACATTGTTATCTGCTTATTGATACATCTAATTCATTAGGCAAATCACAAATTAATAATTGACCTCAAGAGTTTTGGGGTTACTAAAAAAAAGAGTTTGGGATTACTAAAACCCAACTTCGCCATTACTACTTGAGCAAACTCAGTTGGACAACATTTACGTTTTCTTTGAATTAGATAATAGACGTGCACATTAATTGATCATTTAACATGAAAAAAATACAAACAACTAAAATGACGTTTTTAAAATTTGACTAGACTAGTTTATCATGATTAAATTAAAAATGGAAGGTTAAATTTTGAAAACAGCAACAACATTAAAAATATTTTTAATTTAAAAGTTACAAAAAAATATAATTTCTATGAATAATTTGTTGTTTAGAATAATATAAATTTTATTTATTGTATGTTATATAATGAATTGATCTCATCAACGCATGCTTCTACCTTAATAAGAAGGGTTTAGTTAACGTAATGGAAAGTCTTTGAAACTCCTAAAATTTTAATAGACATGCTTATATGTGAATGAGGTTGCAGACTAACTAATTATGTAAATTTCTTAAGTCTTGTTTGGAAGTCAAAAAATATTAAGAAAAGAAAAAAGAATTAAAGGATTCATATTTTCATTTTTTTTATTACCAAAGAAAATGATAAAATATAAATAAAAAAATCAAATCGATGAGCTAAAATTTGATTTTATATATAATTAATATTTAATTTTTCTTATTTTTTAGTCACACTAAAACAAACTTTTATTTTTAATAATATCTAGACCCTGTTTGGAACTTGGAAAATCTTAAGGAAAGGAAAAGAAAACATGAAGGAATCCATTTTTCATATTTTGTTATGAATGAAAGTGAGAAAAAGAAAAAAAAAATATACCTAATCAATTGATAAAATATGATTTTATGAATTATTTATATTTGATTTTTCTTAATTTTTAGAAATTTTAAAACAAATTTTCGTTTTTGGTGGTGTTTGGTACGGAGGAAAAAAGATAGTAACAAATGAGTTTTCTTCTTGTTTTCATTTTCATTCATTTTTCCAACCAAAATTCTTGATTCAAATATGTCTCTAATAAAGTAGAAAAATAAAATTTTTCTTTATTTTCCTTTCCTTTATTTCATACAATATATTCTCACCTACATATCATAATATTAGAGTCAAAAAAACTAAAATAACTATGTGCTCTTGAATATTTTAGTAGAAATAAAGAAGAAGCTTCAAGGTACTTCCGTTAAGAACATAATAATAATAAGAATTTAGGTTGGGCCATGTTTGGATGGACAAATTCTTGAGGCTTCGGGAGGCTGCCTAGGGCCTAGTGCCCATCATCATAGTGTTCATTTGTGGCCAAAATTCATTTAATCCTTTTCTCTGCAATAGGGAGATTGGTCAATCTAAATTGTAAGGGTCTAATGATGCCACGTGTTGGAAACTTCTACCTTGCTCTATTGTTTCATCACACTCAAATGTTCATACATATATGACTATTTTTTCTATTTATTTCCATTTTTAATAATAAAAATAGATTGAGATGGTAAGTCAAGCTAGGGTTCTTAGTGAGTATTATTCTTAACTGATAATTTGACAAAGCCAACTTTTTAATTCACGCAATTCAATATTATTCAATTAATGTATTCATTTACAACTTATATAATTAATGTTTTAGAAAACTCCTTCAATTTTAAAACCTAAACATGTTTTAGTGTTGTATTTATAAATAGAGAACGTTCAAAACATATATGAAATATGAAGCAAGAGATTGAAGAAATATTTTTTTTTTTATTTCCTTTCCATTGAGTGAATTCTCATAAGCCAAATGGCGGATGTGAAGTTGGTAGAGAAATTTTTTATTAGACCAGCAATGCAGACTGATCGGCGTCGTATCTTCTTGTCTAACATAGACCAGACTCTTGTCACGTACCAAGAGTCTGTGTCCTTCTTTGGTCCTCCTCCAACCCAGATGAGCTTTTCAGAAGCTGTTTCTAGCTTATACCAAGCAATTGGCCAGATGCTTGTGGCCTATGATTTTTTGGGCGGGCGACTTGTTCCATCTTTGGAAGATGGTGACCGCCTCGAGATTGATTGCAATGGTGCAGGAATGGTGGTTGTCGCCGCAACAATAGATTGTGAGTTGAGCCAATTTGGGGATCTTATGACTCCTAAGTCAGAGTTTAGGCCTCTAGTTGCTTTTTTGCATGAAAAGGATGAAGATAAAATGGACATGAAAGAAAAACCATTAATGCTTCTTCAGGTCCCCTCTCTCTCTCTCTCTCTCTCTCTCAATAAAATGGTACATATATATATTTTTTTTAGTGTTAACGGTAGAACATACTAATCCATGCATAATAGGCAGGAGCACGAGTTAAGATATGATTTATAATGGAACAAATACACTAATTTTGGTTTGGAATTGAACCTAAATTCAAACTAACAGTTAAGTTTCTTATGACAGTTGACTCAATTCAAATGTGGGAGCTTAGCCTTAGCCTCTCGGTACAACCACTGCACTATGGACGGTGTTGCAGTTCGTGAATTTGAGACGAATTTGGCTGCCCTAAGTCGCGGCGATGGCCTTGTCATAGAGCCAAAGCCTGATCGAACAATGTTCAAAGCAAGGAACCCACCAAAGATCGACCACCCACATTATGAGTACTCGAGACCTATTTCTATAGACAGCACATTCACTGTTCGAGGCAACAGCAACACCACTGCCATTGTGCAACAGAGGCCACAAAATAAATCTCACTTGGTCTATTTGCCCGCTGACCGCATTGCGAGCATGAAGAAGGCAGCTCTCAAGGATGGGGTTCTGAAGAATTGTTCCATATTTCAGGTCGTGGCAGCTAAGATATGGAAGGCTAGGAGCATCGCAGTTGGTACGCCAGAAGAAGAAACTTGCACAGTGTTGTTTCCGGTGGATGTTCGAAAACGGGTGGTGCCAGAAGCACCGTTTGGCTTTGCAGGGAATGCACTAGTTCCCGGGTTTGCACGGGCAAGCATGAGTGAACTAAAAGGGGAAGATGACTCTGTTCTTGTTAGGAAGGTGCAAGAAGGGCTAGAAAGATTGGACGATGAGTATGTTAAATCTGGGATTGATTGGCTTGAAGTGCACAAAGGGGTGCCTTGTGGGAAAAATACCTTCTCCATAGTTGCATGGTGGAGACTAGGATTGGAAGAAGCTGAGTTTGCCTGGGGTCGAGCTATATGTGCCACTACAATCTCAGTCAAACCTGGTCTAGTTATTCTGTTACCAGAGCCGAAGGGGGAAGGAGGCCTTAATATTTGCCAAGACTTGCCTGAGGATCAAATGGAGGAGTTTCGTAAGTTGATGATGGAGGACTAACCATATGACTTCAAAGGCTTTTCTTTAAGAAGTATAATATTTCATTAGCATATTTTTCTGTAGTGTCCTTTGTTGCTATTCGTTAAGTCATAGCTACTAGGCTAATGGTTATTTGTTATTAATGAATTATTTTTAAGAAATTTACTTCAAAATTCATTTCTCCTTGTAGTCAAATGGATTGATTTATGATTTGAATGAAACATTTAGCACTCATTGCCTTGGGTAATTTTTTTTTGTAATTTTCTGACCTATGTTATTAACCTTAAACAAGAATATCATCTTTCTGTTGCCATTTAAAACAATCAGAAGAAGGGATTCTATTGTCATTTCTTCGTTTTACTTGATAAGCATACATGAAAAAGTAGCTTCATTTTTTCTTTTTTCTTTTTTCTTTTTTTCCATTTCCTTGCAAACTATTTGAAACCTGAAAAATATTGGGGAAAAGAAAGGAAAATAAGAAGAATTTCACTTTTTCATGTTTGGTAATCAAGGAAAGTGAGAAAGAAAATAAAAATATATATCAAATCAATGAACGAAATTTTAATTTTACGCATCCTTTACATTTAGTTTTTCTTAATTTTTAATTATATTACAATATAATTTTTTATTTTAAATGATATTTGATATAGAGGGAAAACACAGTGAAAAATGTTGTTCCTTCTTATTTTCCTTTCCTTTTCCCAAGAAAAATCATTGATCCAAGCTAACCATTAATGTTTTTCAAGTTTCAAATTAAGGAAAGAAAAGAAAAATAAGAAACAAAAAGACTTTTATCATATTTTTACTTTATTATGAAAACAATTTGAGATTAAGCAAAATTAAATATTAACAGCGTGCAAAATTAAAAATTCTAATATGGTTCTTTAAGAATTCTTTTTCCAAGTGGAATCGGTAGAGACTTTTAATTCAAAATTATTTAAAATTTAAAATTATAATCGACTACTTAAGATGTATTGTGATTCGATGACATAATCTATCTTGAAAGTTGATTTCGAACCTTATATTAAATTTATGATAGTATTTATTTTATTTAAATTCATAAACTCAAATTTAAAGTTCAAAATCTATACATAGGAACATATCTATAACAACCTGTTACTTATTTAACATTTTTTTATCTATCTGAATATAATAAATATCATCTGTCTGAAATGCTACTGAAAATACCCCAAGCTCGAAGGAGCACTGGGAATCCCTGTATGTCATACACAACTAAGCAGCAGTAAATAAGAGATTGTATACTACCATATACACAATACCAAAGACTATAATATTCTGAAATATATTTGTAACCCAAAAATACCTAGTGACAACATCAAAACCTGGAAACTATTCCCACATCACTGGTACCAAAAATACACCTACCCTTCCAGTAAGGGCAGCTCAAGACAATCTCTAACCTCGAGCTTGATCTACTCGCCTAGCTGAATTTCCTCAAAAAACAATAAGTCACTAGAATGAGACAACGCTCAGTAAGAGGAAATATGCTATTATTAGTGTGTGGTGGCTGAGTTACACATTTAAAATACTAATACTGTAATATGAATAAGCTGATAAACTGTACAGAATATATGTAATGTAATTTAAAGTATATCTGTGTCTTTGAGTTTGCTATCTGAACATACTGTTATTATAATAATATAAACTATTGCTGTGTGATATATCTGTACATAAGAACTTCTTCTATACCCTGGGATTTGTGTATATCATGATATAACCCCTCATGATAGGTATCTTTGGTGAAGCGCTGGACAGAGAGCAGATTTTTGCAAATATGGGAAACATGTAACACATTATTGAGTTGAATTTTAAGTGAGGGAGTGGAAATTTGAGTGGTTACAATATGATGAATAGGAAGATCATTACCATTGCATACACGAATTGTGTCAGATCCTGAGTATTCTTCAGCTTTAATATTCAGATTGACAAGTTTCAAAGTAAGATGATGTGTAGCACCTAAGTCCGGGTACCAAGTTGCATCAGTCGAATTTTGGGAAGTTGATACATATGCTTGGCCTTGAAAGGAATCCTGCTGGTACGATTCATCATACCTGTAATAACAGTCCAACGCAACATGATCCGTTTTGTTGCAAACTTGGCAAATGGGACGAGAGTTGTTGGAAGAGGATGAAGAACTTCGACCACGCCCCTTGCATCGGTTGTTCCGAGATGGTGAGTTCTGATAATTGCCTTGTCCATTGTGGCTTGGAGAGCCGTGACGATTGCCACGACCACCACGATTTGTGGTGTTGCAGGATGTGAAATTGGCATTGGCGACAGTTAGATCAACTGTGGCTTAATGCTGCTCCAATCACTTTTCATGAACAAGGAGATGACCATAGAGGTCTTCAATGGATAGAGGTTCAACTCTAGTGGTAACAGATGTGACAAAGGAGTCATAAATCGGTCCAAGGCCTGCAAGAAGAAAAGAAACAAGCTCATAATTGTTTAATGGTTGATCAACAACACAACAAGGGTATCAGTGAAGTTGGTAAATTGTTGGAAATAATCAGCAATTGAGAGGTTGGCTTTTTTGAGAGTAGCGAGCTAAAAGTGTATATTAGTGATCCGAGCAGGAGAATTGGAGGAAAACATGCATTCTAGTGCAAGCCATATTTCACGCAAGGTGGTGCACTTAACTATATGAGATATAATTTTTTCCGTGAGGGAGGAGGTAAGGACACTCAGGATGAGTTGATCTTGAAGGTGCCAAGAGTGGAAGGTAGGATTTGGAATGATTTGGGTGGAGTTGTCACTTTCGGAAATATGAGTACGTGGTGCCGGTAGTGAGCCATCAACATAGCTGAATAGACGAGTGCCTTTAAGGTAGGGAACAATTTAGGCACGCCAGAGTAAGTAGTTGTCATGACTTAGCTTGACGGTGATAAAGGAGTGAGGAGTAAGAGAGGTGGGTGGGGATGGAACGAGAGCAGAGGAGGAGGAGGCCATTGGGATCAGACGTTGGTCACTTAGTCTTTGATACCATGTGAAAGCTCAAATATTTGGAGAATTGCTGCCTTACCTTAAACACTGGTATAGGCGTGTATTTATAGAGATGTAAAATATATTCTTGTTACAACTGAATCATGGAAAGATAGGAACAGAGGAATACATTTGAATTTAAAAGTTTGAATTGAAACCGATTACATATCTAAACAAACATATCAAGAATCCTGGAAAATATTTGAACTGATCTTCGTGTAACTGAATATCAAGAATCTTGGGAAATATTTGAACTGATCTTCGTGTAACTGCTTTGTAAAGAATTGTTGGTTGTTGCTGTGGATAAGTCTCTAACATGGAACTTCGATCAAGGACGACAGTCTGCACTCCGTCCCATTTCGAGTCCATAGGATCAAAGCTTTTGTAGTTTTTGCATTCATGTTTATAGGATATACTAGTTTTTCACTATAAGGATAATTTTTCAGTAAATTAACTTGCTGCATTTTTGATACATAGGTATGGAATAGAATCAAGTACAATAGAATCGAATTTATCACTTGAATTCATTCAAATGGTATAGTGGAATCAAATTTAATTCAACATTTTATTTTTCTATTCAAATTTCATTCTATTTGATTCCTATCATTTCATTTCATGGGTTCAGTGGATCAACCATGAACCCATTTGCTGCAATAAGCAGGTCACTTAGCCCAGTCAGGAATCGCCGTATGTTTTTTGCCCATCTTTTACAGATTAAAAATCACATCTTTGAGATCAATAGATAAGAAGAGAGGGAGGTTATAAAATATAAATAAATTTACCTAATAGCATGCTTATAAAATGTAAACATATAATATTTTATAATATAATAAAATTTTCTTAGAAGGGGAGTTTGGGAGCAACGGTAAGGTTGTCGCCGTGTGACCTGGGGGTCACAGGTTCAAGACATGAAAATAGTCTCTTGCAAAAATATGAGGTAAGACTGTGTACTATAAACCTATTATGGTTCGCCCCTTCCTCGGACCCCACATGCACGGGAGTTTTGTGCTCCAGGCTATTCTTTTTTTTTTTTATAATAATTTTTTTAATAGGGCACTTATATTATATGCATAGGGCCCAAATCTTAAATGATTTTAACACCTGAATAACTCTTTTACTATTGGTTTATATTACATTTTAGTATAATTTTATTATTTATTTATTTAAAAAGAAGGGCGGCACCTCCATTTATTTATTGATAAACCCTCACTTTTAGCAGAGGAATACCGTGGTTACAAGACAATCAATGGGAGAAACAAAAGACAAAACATTAAAGGCCTCCCAAAAAAAAACACCAACATCCAGCCAAAAAATAGGGTTACAAGACCAAGCAAAACAAAACAAAACAAGGACCTACAAAACAAATCTCACCCAAAAAAAAACAAATAAAAGATAAACAACATAAAGCATAAACTAAAACCAACATGAAAACAGCTAAACACACCTCATATAAGTCGTACCCATCTTCTCTAGTTTATATAACCCATTGATAACTCTAGAGAGTTGACTATTATTTGTAAACAAACTATTCCTCCCCATAGCACCTTGTCGAGCCAAGGCATCTACCACTTTGTTCCCTTTTCTATACCAATGTCATATCGAAAAGTCTACTCCCTCCAATAAACCAATAAGCTGCTCCCAAAAAGCCCATAAATACCACAAGGAGCACCTGCTGGATCTAATCCAACTTACTACAATATTCCAATCACATTCAATATCAATACTAGTATGACCCAAATGTTTGCAAATCTTTATTCCCTCCAACAGAGCTCTCAATTCAGCTTCATTATTTGAACAAGAACCAAAATATTTTGAAAAACCAAAAACAAAAGAACCTATATGGTCTCTAAGGATGCCACCACCACCCGCCGCCCCTGGGTTCCCTAAGTTGCTCCCGTCCAAATTTAGTTTCAACCTCCCTTGCCTCAGTTTTAGCCATCTCACACATTGCACAGATTTAATTCTTTTATTCACAATTTGCATTTCCAGATTCTGCAATATCCGAAAATCAGCATCCTTTAACTGAATCATACCTATCATGTTCCTGCTCAAAACACCCACCTAATACTTAATGGACAACCACACATCTATACTACTCTCCAATTTCCCCTCCATTCTAGCCGCACATCTCCTTCTCCATAGTCTCCAAACTACTAAACAAGGAATCAAACCCATCAGTGATCTCAATTGAGAAAATCTGGAAGCCCTATTAAACCACATTTGGACTTTTTCTTTCCAACTTTGTTGCCTAAGGAAAGGAACACCTACCTCCACCGAAACCTTCCTCCAAACCTTTGTAGTAAGGTCTCCCTTATTTAACACATGCTCCATATCTTCTGGCTGCCTCATCTCATAACAATTACACGTCGAAGCAAGTGAAACCCCCACCCATCTCACCTTTTCATCAATGCTTAAGCACTTAAAAGCGGTCTTCCACATGCAGATAGCAATTTTCTTCGGTAACCATTTATTCCAAACCCACTTTTCCCAATCAAACTTTGGAGCTTTAACTCTAATAACATCCCATGCGGACTTTGTATTAAAGTAACCATCCTTCTCTGGGAGCCATAACACTATGTCCGAAGAGTTTCTAAGATTTTCTACCTTTTCCATTACTTCTTCCACTTTATTATACCCCAGAATCCTCTGCAAAATTTTCCACATCCCACGTATTATTGATAACCAAATCTTTTAATCTGATATGTGAATGTGCACCATTTGGACAATCTGGAAATAAAGGTCTCGAATTTAGAAACTTATGATGCCACAATTTTACATATCCTTCTCTAACCTTCCACTTAGATTTACTTAACAGTTTAGGCATACCCTACAAAACTTTTCTCTAAAAGGAAGAATCCGATCCATGAGGTCTATAAAGAGTACTATGTCTTCCTTTCACATATTTAGTTTTAAAAAATCTAACCCATAAAGAATTTTGTGTTAATAAATGTCAATCAAACTTCATGAACAAAGACCGTTGCACTTCTGAAATGTCCCTTACTCCTATGCCCCCCTCCACAGGAACACAAAATTTCTTCCAAGCTCTCCATTTCATTTTTTCTTTTCCATCCTTAAATCCCTAGAAAAAAGAAGCAAACATACCTTGTATATTTTTTATCACCAGTTTCGGGACATTTAAAACAGCTAACAGATGTAATGACATACTCGAAAGCACATTTCTTAATAAAACTAGACGACCTCCTTGAGACAACAGTCTACTTTTCCAGCCCTCAACTCTCTTACTGATTTTTTGAATTAAAGGATCAAAATGACAACCCTTTAATTTACCATCCACTATCGGCACAACCAAATATGTAAAAGGAAATTTACCTTCAATAAAATCAGTCTCTTGAAGAATTTCTCCCTTCCTCTGAACACTCAACTTTTTTGAGAAAAAAATAGCTGATTTATTTTTATTCACCCTTTGGCCAGTCCAGTTTTCATACTCCTTAATCACCTCCATTATCTGTCTAACAAATTTTTTTTTTTTCTAGCATGAGCAAATATAACAACATCATCCACGTACATTAAATGCGAAATAATAGGTGCACCATACGGATATGCAAACAGTAAAATCCGCTTCTCAGACAACTTTTTTTGAATTAGTTTAGAAAGAACTTCTTCCATGATGATGAAAATATACGGCGACAACGGATCCCTTGCCTCAAACCCCTTTTTGACTTGAAGAAACCTCTATAAGTGTCATGCATCATGACAGAAAACCATGGAGTAGAAATACAATTCTGAATCAACTTACAAAACAATCTGGAAAATCAAGAACATGGAAAATCTGATTTACCACCTGCCGCTCCACTCGATCATACGCTTTACTCATATCAAGCTTTAACATTATATTACCTCCTCTCACCCGTCTATGTAATAATTTTGTCATCTTTTGAGCAAACATTATATTTTCAAAAATACTCCTCCCTTTCACAAAACATTTTGTTCTAAAGATATTAAATCACTCATCACTAATGAAAGCTTACCAACAAGGATTTTGGAGAAAATTTTATAGATTATGTTACAAAGGCTTATCGGTCGAAATTTATCAAAAAACTGAGGATCCTTTACTTTAGGAATAAGCACTATGTAAGAGGAACAAAAATATCGAGACAAAATATCACCTCTGAAGAGTTCTCTTACTGCACCCATCACATAATTTTTAATAATTTTCCAGCAAGTAATATAGAAAGAAGACCCAAACTCATCCGGTCCCGGGCTACTATTCACAGAAATAGAAGAAATAACTTCATAAACCTCCTCCTCAGTCGGTTCTTCCCTCAACTGACCTATAGATTCCTCAGAAACCACCAAATGGATAATACCATCTAGATTTGACCTCTGCATTGAACTATTTTGCCTCAAGAATTGTTCAAAATAATTCACAGCTTCATCATGGACCATCTGTATATTTTCCAACACTGAACCATCAGGAAGCACCATTGAATTTACACAAGAGTTACGCCTTTTTTGCGTAATCACAGCATGAAAAAACTTTGAATTTTGATCACCATCAATTAACCATTTCATCTTTATTTGCTACGCCAACCTAGCCTCTTCCCTTTTATACCATACCTCCAATTCAGCCTTAGAAACAAGGAACTCTTCTTCAACTGATTCCGAGTATTCTGTTTGTAGTAAATTCTCATATTTTTCCACCCTTTCCTCCAACTCTTGAATAAAACCACCAACACGACTGAAAGTCTGTTTATTCCACACCCTAAGTCTTTGTTTTAGCCTTTTCAATTTACCCTCCAATCCTGAATCCGCCACAATGTGTTCTCTCCAAGACAATTCAACTATTTCCAAAAAATCCCCATGCGATGTCCATATGTTGTGAAACTTAAAAGGCACTGACCCATACCTCTCCATACTCGCACACAGCTGTAAAATGATAGGAGAATGATCTGAAGTATTTCTTTTCAACAAAGATGTCTTAACTTTACCATATTTTAAAGAAAAAACATTATTAATCAGCACCCTGTCCAGTTTCACCCAACTTTATACTGTATGGAAATCATCATAAATGATAAATATCATGAATTCTTAATTCTTATGTGTATGTGATATGCGTACGCGTATATTTAAATTTCAGGTTGAACACGATATAGTTTAGATTTTGTCATTTTCTTTCTAGTTTTAATACATTTTAATGCCAATTGAAGACTAAACTTTACCCATTAAATAAAGTAATAGATTAAACATATAATTGGATGTGAAATTCACAATTCTTATAAATGATGGATTAATATTGGTTTAAATAAAATAAAATTTATAGAGGATGATGAATAGTTCGTAATGTTTATTTTAAAAATTTTAGAATCTCTTGGCACACATTTCTCATGTTCCAAGGCTTCCATACTCATTTTCTAGCATCAAAAGACAATTGCATTTTGTTTTTACTATTATAAAGATTTCAAAAATCATATTTAAAAGAAATTCTAATTTAATACGCATAACAATTAAAGCTTCATGTTTTTTTGTTTTATTTATAATTCAGTAACCACAACACTCACACCTAGTTATTATATTATTGTATTATATTGCTTCTAAAGCACAAATTTTTTTTTTTTTGGGTAGTCCATTATTACAAATTTCATTTTACTTATTTTACGTTAACTATTTAAGAGGTTTTCAATTTTTAATTACAAATGCACTTGTCCTCCATTGCCCTTTCCTTTTCTCTTATCTAAACAATTTTTTTTTTCCAACTTTTTCATTTCCTAAATGTATTTTCTCCAAAAGATTCATCTCACAACCTCTTTATCTGGCTACATTTTTCTAATCCTTGTCATTCCATTGATATATATATATATATATATATATATATATATATAAGTGAAGAGAAAACAAATAAGTGTAAAGGCCATAATGAGGTGTAGAACACAAATTTTTGGAGAGATGCAAAATGAGGATACATAGGTGGCTTGTTGAAGAAATGAGATTATGGCAATAATTTTATGGTTCAAAAAGAGAGTTCTCAATATATAAGATTTTAATTTTTGAAGACTTGTAAGAATCTATCGATAGTACTGATACTTAAATCTCAATTAGATGACTATAATGTTTTAAAAATGTATATGCTCTGATTGGACGATATGTTAATTTCAGAGATGTTTAAAATCTCTCTCTCTCTCTCTCTCTCTCTCTCAGTGCCTATATAGAGAGAGAGAGAGAGAGAGAGAGAGAGAGAGAGAGAGAGAGAGAGATAGCATCTACATGTTTTTGAGTACTCTCAATTAATCTATTGAGATAACAAGTACATCTCTATTCTTCTCCCTAAGAACACCAAGGTCTTATAGGATTTAATTTTTTTAATTAATGAGATTTATAAAAAAATTCACTATACTTAGGAATATAGGTCCCAAACATCTTACGTGAATATAAAAGTAAGTATTTTAAATAGAATTACAATGCATGTGCACTGACTAGTTGTCTCAAAAGTAAGAGTTTTATTTTTACACTTTTCTATTGAAATCACGAATTGTTTTTCTATCATTTTCCCCTTAAGTATTAAATCTTATTGAATTTATTTTTTAATCAATGAGATTATTTTATAAAAAAAATTTACTATATTTAAGAATATAGATCTCAAACATTCGATGTAGATATAAAATTGAGTATTTTAAATGGAAATTCAATGCATGCGCATTGTCTCAAAAGTAAGAATGTTTCTTCTAATTTTGTGATTTATAATTAACATGTCTATTAGAAAAATATTGCATGAAAAAGATGAAGATAAAATAGATATGAAAGAAAAATCATTAATGCTTCTTCGATCCTCTCTCTCTCTCTCTTAACAAATTAATTCTTAATAAATTACACGAACCTATATGGATATTATAGATAGTCGAGAATGCTAGTAAAGGTTTTTTATTTTTTGTTAATGATTTATTTTTTCGAAATGCCCTCATTTTAGTTATTTTTATTTACAACTAAATAATAAAATTTTATAGTGTAAAATTACAATTTTATCTATTGAGAAAATAACAAGATAGTATGTAAGTTTGCGTATTTTATTTTAACGGCTCAAACATATTAAACTCTCAAAATTCAATTTTGGACTTTAGTGGAATTGGATTTTGTAATAAATAAATTGTGCACTAATATCTTTTTGCCCATCTTTCAATTGGAAGTTTTATTTGAAAAAAATAAAAAAGTTACTTTCATATATTTTCTCTTTACATAAAATACTATCAAAATAAAATTTATTTAATATGAATAAAATTTTTTAAAGGGAAGTACTATAAGATAGTTATAAGACTAGTTATGATATATGGATCAAAATATTGACGATAGAGAAATAGAATATCCAAAAAGTAAGAATTGTTGGGGAGAAAATGCTTAGATGGATGAGTGGTATAACATTACAAGATAAATTAAGGAATGAACATATTCATGGTAAGTTAAGTGTAACACTTATATAAGATAAGATAAGGAAGGAACGACTCAGATGGTATGAACACTTGTAACATAGGCCATATAGTGCACCAGTAAGAAATAGTGAGTTAGTTAACTGTGAGGACACTAGAAGAGGTAGAGGGAGACTAAAATAACTTAGAAGGAAATAGTGAGTTAGGATTTAATATTCTTAAATTTACCAAAAAAAATGGTCTGCGATCACATAAATTAGCGGAAAAAGATTCATATAAATGACCTGGAGCTTAAGACTTGATTTTGTTGTTGGTATATGAATAAAAATTTTTAAAAGTTATATTAATTATTTATAAAATTACAATTTTTATTTATTTTTATAAAAAAAATTATTTTCTAAGTTTTAGACGGGCCCTGGTGTGCAAGAACTTCAAGAGCCCAAGACTCGAAACGGTTCAGGGCATGAATATAACTGGAAACTGGGTGCAGAAATGGCAATTTGGCCAATGTGCTGTCTGGATGTCAGGAAAATTGTTGAGGAATCAAAAAGGAAAATTTTAATGCAAAGCCTAGAATCGGTGGTTCCGCTCCGCCGGGTAAGCTACTAGTAAACGATTGCTTTCTGTTTCCAATTATCCCATGATTCCACAAATATCTCCTCCAATCTCGCTCTTCCATGGTAGGCAACCATCTCAGCTGCATCCTGCTCTCTCATTTGTGGCGATTCTAGGTGTCGACAGTATTCCCGTTCATCGTCAAGGTATTATCTCAGTTCAAACGCTCGCATTTTCTTCCAATTATTATTCTTCTTCTTTCATGAAAAAATGATTTCCAAGGTATTCTCAATTGATTGTTTTCAAAATCTCAAAAACCCAACGAAGATTGGAAGGGGAAAAAAATTGGTTTCTGGCTCACACATTAGTTGCAGCCATTCTTTCCGGCGAAACACCAACCCTACAGTGCTCTTACAAAGCCAAATAAGAAAAATGTTAGTTAATGTAGGAGCAGTAATTTAGTTTAGTGCTTTTTAGAGCCTTCGCTATTCTACTTTGCTTTTCAATTTTATGATATTCACCCAGCAAGATGGCTGCCACCGGCCCACCAGTAATCCCGGTGGTTATCAGCACTTTCTGACCATAATTTCAACGGGCAAATACAAGACTGTTGTAAATGAGATAAAGAGAGAATTATAGAAAAATTAAAGTGAAGAAATTTGGAATTATAGAAATTCAGTAGTCTAGTTTTTCAGAAATTAGATGTTACTAATCATCTTTTTATATCCATTTTAGTTGTAAAACATGTCCTTATATAGACAAAAATTATATTGACATTCCATAGTTCAATTCCATAATGAACCATTATGTGGGCATACCAAAATTATAACTATTTCTCAAGATAGTTATTTACATGTATAATATACACGTTTTACAACACTTTCCCTTGGGTGACTATACACTATGAATATGTCTCGTTAAAACTTTCGCTAGGAAAACCCTGAGGGACAAAACCTTAACGAAGGAAAAAGAGTACAGTATTCATACTTCCCCTAAAAAATACAATCAATTAAGAAATGTCCTTAAGTTGTCGCATTCCAATGTTATGTACATGTTTTTTGAAAATTGAAGTTTGCAATGCTTTTGTGAGTAAATCTGTTGAATTGTCACTTGAACGAATTTTGCAAATGTCAATATCTCCTTTTTTCAGACGTTAACGACTGTAATGAATTTTGGTGAAATATGTTTAGTTTTATCATCTTTTATGTACCTACCTTTGATTTGTGCAATCCATGCTGCATTGTCCTCGTACAATATTGTTGGCTTGTCATTCTCCAGTGATAATCCACTTGTCCCTTTAATGTGTTGGATTATAGTTCTTAACTATACACATTCACGACTTCCTTCGTGAACTGCTAATATTTTTGAATGGTTTGAAGAGGTAGGAGTGATCGTTTGCTTTACAGATTGCCATGAGATAGCAGTATCACCACATGTAAAAATATAGCTTGTTTGTGATCGAACTTTATGAGCATTAGAAAGATATCTAGCATTAGCATATCCTTTCAACACATACTTTACTCATTTTGGGTAAAACAAACCCATATCAGATGTGCGCAGAGATAACGAAGAACATGTTTTACTCCATTCTAATGTCTCTAAGTTGTTGTAGGACTAAACCTTGCCAGCAAATTTAAGGCAAAAGCTATATCTAGTCTAGTGCAATTTGCAAGATACAAGAGTGCTCCAATTGCACAAAGATAGGGTACTTCAGGACGAAGGATTTCTTCATCATCTTCTTGAGGACGAAAAAGATCATTTTTCACATCAAGTGAACGAACAACCATTGGGGAGCTTAATGGATAAGATTTATTCATATAAAATTGTTTCAAAATTTTTTCTATATAAGATGATTGATGAATAAGAATTCCACTTATTAAATGTTCAACTTGAAAACCAAGACAAAATTTTGTCTTCCCAAGATCCTTCATTTCAAATTCTTTCATTAAGTAGTCAGCAGTCGTTGAGATCTCTTCTGAAGTTTCTACTATGTTTATGTCATCAACATAAACTGTGACTATAGCAAATTCAGAATTTATCTTCTTGATAAAAACACAAGGATAGATAAGATTATTTTCATATCCAATTTTCAATAAATATTTACTTAGATGATTGTATCACATTCGTTCAGATTACTTCAGTCCATATAAGGATCTTTGTAATTTAATAGAATACATTTGTGTTGTTTTGGATTATATGCTTCAGGCATTTTAAATCCTTTAGGGATTTTCATATATATGTCATTATCCAATGAGCCATACAAGTAAGCTGTTACTATGTCCGTGAGGCGAATGTCAAGTCCTTCAAGAACCGTTAAACTAATAAGAAATTTGAAAGTGACTGCATTCATAACAGGGGAATAGGTCTCGTTATAATCCATACCAGGCCTCTGTGAGAAACCTTATGCTACAAAATGCGCCTTGTATCTTACAATTTCATTCATTTCATTTCTTTTACGTACAAAAACCCATTTATACTCAACAAGTTTGACATTCTTAGGTGTTTGGACTACTCGTCCAAATACCTTACGTTTGGCTAATGAGTCTAGCTCAGCCTGTATTGCTTCTTTCCATTTTGGCCAATCATTTCGATATCGACATTCTTCTACAGTTTGAGGTTCAGGCTCATTATCATTAATAATTTCTGAAGCAATCGCATATGCAAACACATTATGCAAACACATTGTCAACAACAACTTCATTTTTTCTCCTCATATTTCCAAATTTTAATGAGATCTCATAATTTTGGTACCGAAAACACTTCTGGTGTTGCTTCTGTGGAAATATGGGATTGTTGATCTATATTTCTTTTAACCTCTTCTTGAGTGTTAATGACCTCTTTTGGAGTGTCACTTTTATTCATTTCCTTTTTCTTTCGAGGAACAGTATCCTTTGCACCAATTGATCTACCATGCATTTGGCGCATTTTAGATTCATTAGATGCTATTCCCACTGGGTTTTTTTTAGGAACAATCAATCTAGAAGGAATATTTGCAGTTGAAACATGTGATTGAGTGACCCTTTTAGTGTCTGTAAAAACATCTGGCAATTGATTTGTAGCATTCTACAAATGAATTATTCTTTGAACTTAAAGTTCACATTGATTTGTGCGTGTATCAAGATTAGACAAAGTTGGTGTGTTCCAACAAATTTCTTGTGTTTTTAATCCTTTACCTTTTCCTTCTCCTAATGACGGGAAAACTAATTCATCAAACTAACAATCTAGAAATTTTGCTCTAAAAGGATCACCTGTTAGTGGTTCAAGATATCTAATGATAGAAGGAGAATCAAAACCAACGTAACTACCAAGCCGACGCTGTGGTCCCATCTTACTTCGTTGTGCAGGTGCAATAGGAACATATACTGCGTAACCAAAAATTTTAAGATTAGATATATTAGGTTAGTGGTTAAATCAAGCTGTGAAGGTGAAAAATTGTGATATGCTGTTGGTCTACTTCTAATAAAAAACGCAACATGCACTATAGCATGAGCCCAAGTAGATGTAGGAAGCTTTGATCGCATAAGCATAGGTCCTGTGTAGGGGCACCAATTAAAACCATGAAATATCGAAATGGTCCGCAAGATGGATGGATTGGGCCATAAATATCTCCTTGTATTCTTTGTAGAAAAGATGGAGACTCTAAAGGTAATTTAGATGAATAAGGTCTAACAAGTAGTTTTCCTTGAGCACAAGAAATACAAAAATAATCACTAGGTAAAAGAACTTTCTGATCCTTTAATGGATGTCCATGTGTATTTTCAATGATTCGTCGCATCATAATTGAACCAGGATGGCCAAGTCGTGCCAAAGTATAAAACTTCTAGGCTCGGAGCACTTCCGGTGCATAAAATTTGATTCAACCATCCTTATTTTTGTGAAATATAGGTCAGATGAAAAACTTGAAAATTTTTCCAATATGATCTTTTGGTTTGAAACTATAGATGTAATTAAAAGTTATTCCATATCTCCTTCATTTTTAGTTTCAACATGATATCCATTGCGACGTATATCTTTAAAACTTAGTAGATTTGTTCGGGATCTACTAGAATACAACGCATCATCAATATACAATTTTGTTCCATTTGGAAACATAATATGAACTCTTCCAGAGCCCTCTATTACATTTGTAGAGTCAGATATTGTATTAACATTAATTTCAGCTAATGTTAATTGCAAGAAATATTTTTTAACACGAATAATTGTGTGAGTTGTGCCACTGTCCACCAAACACATGTCATCCTCCATTTTATCAAGTTAATTTTGTATGATCTAGTAAATGAAAAATAAAATTTAAGAATTAAGAAAGATAACAAAATATTACCAAACATATTATATGTAAAACTTTTAAAAATTATATAAATTAATTTTTTCAAAATAACATAAACATGAAGATAATTTAATAGAAGACATTTCCATCCCCAATCAAATGATTATTTTTGTCACTAGGATCCTAAAAAAAAAAATCAGAAACATCAAAATCAACATCCAAAGGAAACTCATACTTAGCATCAATGGGTTTAGACAAATTCACTTCATCATTTTTCCCTTTTTCTTTTAACGATGCCTTGTAAAGATCAACTATGTGTTTAGGAGTGCGACATATTTGAGACCAATGACCTTTTGTTCCACACCTATAGCAAATATTGTCATTATTATTATTTTTTTCAGAACTTTCTTTATTCTTTGCCCATTTCCTTTGAGTCTTTTTAGCGCCTTTGCTTACAAACTTCGAAGGATGATCATCACGGGTCCAACAATTTTTCCTACCATGACCTCGTCCACGACCTTGAGAAAAAGCCACATTCACTTCAGGGAATGGTGTTGAGCCAGTTGGACGAGATTGATGATTTTTCAACAAAAGTTCATTACTTTGTTCAGCCACCAGTAAACAAGAAATTAACTTAGAATATTTTGTAAATCTATGTTCTCGATATTGCTACTGCAGGAGCACGTTCGAGGCATAAAAAGTCAAATATGTTTTTTCTAACATATCATCATCAGTAATTTTTTCTCCACATAACTTCAATTGAGAGATAATTTTAAACAAGACTGAATTATATTCAATTACAGTTTTAAAATCTTGCAGTTGCAACTTGCAAGTGTATCCAATCATATCGAGCTTTTGGAAGAATTATCGTTTTTTGGTATTCATATCTTTCCTTAAAGTTGTTTCAAAGGACTAATGGATTCTTAATAGTAAGGTACTCAATTTTCAATTCTTCGTGTAAATGGTGTCGAAGGACAATCATTGCCTTTGTGCGATCCTGTAGGGATACTTGATTTCTTTCTTCAATTGTACTACCAAGATTCATAACATTAAGGTGAATCTCAGCATCAAGTACTCATGGGAGATAATTTCTTCCAGAAATATCAAGGGCAACGAATTCAAGTTTTGTGAGGTTTGACATCATATAGTCACTTTAAAAAATAAATAAAAATTCAAAGTTAGGTAAATATTAAAATGAAAATGTTATTCTCACATATGTTTCAACATAAAAATATTTAAGGACATGTATTCAAGATAAGAGATATAGTTAACACATAAATATAGTTTGACAAAAAAAAAAAAAAACTAAAGTTATATAGATAACAAATGTTAAAAAAAAAAAAAAAAAAAAAAACAAGATTCTTACCTTGGAATAATACCGACGAAACTTAAAAGATTTTGCTATACCATTAGAGACTTGATCGTGTTGATAACGTGTTGTAAATGAAATAAAGAGAGAATTATAGAAAAATTAAAGTAAAGAAATTTGAAACTATAGAAATTCAATAGTCTAGTTCTTGATTATATCCATTTTGGTTGTAAAACATGTCCTTATATAGGCAAAGATTATATTGGCATCCCAAAGGTCAATTCCATAATGAACCATTATGTGGGCACACTAAAAGTTATAACCTATTCTCAAGATAGTTATTCACATGTATAATATACACGTCTTACAACAGACTAAATTATAAAGTAATACATTGTGAAATTTGCTTACTTATTTATTTATTTATTTATTTTTTAAATAATGATTGATTAATGTAAAGTGTATTTTTTTTAATAAAAAAATTACATTGATTTTTTGGTTGCGGAACATAAACCCAAAGCAATGCCACTCGTTAATTGAACCATAATAATTAATAATTTGTATTCCAAGTTTCAAATTCTAGTATTCATCATCTATTTAATTTATTTTTCTAAATAAGTTATTTTCATCACCTCTTTCAAATATTTTTTCACAAAACAATTTTTTATATAAAAAAAGAATGACAATTAGAGGAGAACTGCTCCATGGTAAGGATAAAATTACTTGGAGATCAATTAGCGTAGTCATGATCATTCTTTAGTTAGGTAATGAAGGATCCATCAATTAAAGGGTCATATTCTTTAGCTTTGCCATGAAGGGGAGGTACTGTTATGACTATTTCTATAATTAGTATTTTTCTTACTGTGAAACTGCTTCACTAAAATGCAATAGAGGGCACTATTATTTTCATTTCTCACAAGTGTGGTTATTACTATTGAAATCAAAAAATGAACTGATTAAATACTAATAGGTGGGGTGTAGATTTATTGGCGACTAGGTTGAGAGTGTTGAAAGAGGGGAATTCTAACTTGAAATAAATCTTTTAGATTGATTGGAATGAATTAATGAAAAATCTTGGAAATGGATATCCAGTTTTTTAAGTTGCTTTATTATTGCCATTGCCTCATATCAAATACTGATACAACAACAACAAAACCAAACGTTAAGTCCCACTAGGTGGGGTCAGTTATATGAATCATTTTCCGCCAATTTATGTGATCATGGACCATTTCTACATGCAAAAAAATGTTGAAGTACTTTCAACCTAATTTTTAAAAAATGAATTGTTGTTGTTGTTATCATTATTGCCATTGCCTCAAATAATATTGCAAGATTGTTTAATGCATATTTATTATTTTCTTTAACGTGTGCATAAAAGATGACAAATCTTGCTGTATCTTTGAGAAGGAGAAGATAATTGCATGTAATATCGTATTCTTTGCACCTAATGCTGGTCTTTGTGTTGTTTGTCATATGTCATAGCTTCCAATTCCAATTATGATTCCAGTCACAAAGCAAACACTACCCAAACACTCTCTTTCTCACTTGCCTGCTCTGAACAATTTCTTCTGTAGTATCCTCGCCATCGATGTGCACCAGGTGAAGTCTCTTATCTCTCTCTCTTTCTCTCTTTCATGCAATCTCTAATTTCTGTGAAAATTGCTATTTCACAACTTTCTGTGCATATATGACCTTAAACTTGGTTATTTGTTGCCAAAAAAATGTTGACCTTTCTTAATGTCTTTGATCACAAGTCTGGTAATGTGGATTTTGCTCAATTCTGATATGATAATATTCTAGATATTAATTATCTGCTTTTTAATTATAGTAGAATTGTTTCCAGATATGCTATTGTCAATTGTATGACAAATCACTACAACTCCGAAATAAAGAAATTAAAATACTTTTTTTTGCTTAATTTTAAGAAAATCAAAAGCTTAACTCAGCTGGGTTGATTAAAGTAGATAGCTTTTTGGCTGATTTTCTTTTTCTTTTTTTTGTTTTATTGTTTTTTTTATTGTTTTTTGTCTTTTGTGTTTTTTGTGTTTTTTTGTTTTTTTATTTTTATTTTTTTGTGTTTTTAATTTTTGGAGCAACAAAAATGACAGGAATGAAACAGAATGCTCGAATTTTCGTTTACTTTTTATTTCATCATTTTATATGCAACCAAAGGGAAGGTTAAGAAATATTGGACGTCACTTCTGCACGAGATCCGACGCATAGGAGGTTGGTGGGTGGGCATTTGCTAAAATTCGATACTATTGTGGCCTTTGGAACACCAACTTGGATGTGTGTGAATTTTGAGAAATTTTAATACAATACTGTATAAAATGTTATAAACATTTAGATGATTTCAAATTCTGAAGTTGCAGCCTTTGATGTTCTCTACCTGCGCTTGATTTCAGATTCGACACATAGGAGGTTGGTGGGTGGGCATTTGCTAAAATTCGATACTATCGTGGCCTTTGGAACACGAACTTGGATTTG
This sequence comes from Malania oleifera, assembly GCF_029873635.1. Classification (NCBI taxonomy): domain Eukaryota; kingdom Viridiplantae; phylum Streptophyta; class Magnoliopsida; order Santalales; family Ximeniaceae; genus Malania; species Malania oleifera. The sequence continues at coordinate 109,973,085 of NC_080421.1, read as the reverse complement.
TGTGAATTTCGAGAAATATTAATACAATACTGTATAAAATGTTATAAACATTTAGATGATTTCGAATTCTGAAGATGCAGCCTTTGATGTTCTCTAACCGCGCTTGATTTTTGGGTACTTAAGAACATTAGTGGCTGCATATTAGTTGGGCTTAGGTGGTGGAATGAAGCTAATGAGCAGGGTGATAGCATGTGGAAGTTTGAATGCCTTGACCAGGAGGTAAAAACCATATTAATGTTTTTATAATGTGTATGTGTGTGTGTGTGTGTGTGTTTATTTATTTATTAATTTATTTATTCATTATAAATGTTGTTGTATCACTATTAAACTGTCAGAGAAGTAGTCTCCGTTTTGTGAAATCTTTCTTCATTAACAAAATCTCTTCTTTTTCTATATAAAACGCTGTTGGAGAAGTATTAAATCTATTCCTATGGCCTCATTTGGATGAGTTGGTTTTTGACATCGTATTACAGCCTTTTTTACCAAAAGGTCTCATCAAATTTCAGTGCCCATAATGTTCTAATTAGAATTACAATTTTAATATGAATTATAGTAGTCTTGTGCGTTATCTACTCTTCAAGCTCAATTCGCTCTCTGCTGTCAAGTGTGGGGGTGCTAGAAAAATGTTAAAACCATTCTTCCCTGCCTAAAAACTGACAAGGCTAAACTTTTGGGTTGAATTGGTTCTTTGACATGAACCTTATTCCAGCACTCTGCTTAAAGTATTGTCATGCTCACTTGGCTATGTGTCACGGTCTGACTATTTTCACACCGTTGTGAAGGGCCGTGCGGCGCTAGCTAAAGCACTCTTGTTTTAACTAGCCAGCCTATCGTTTACCAACATTCATCCACGAAGCACTTTCATTAGCATTCATTCAAATAGCAGCGGAAACAATAATCAATTCATGAAAGCCATGACAAGCAAGCAGTAAACATTGAAGCAAACGTAATTCATTAACAAATCCTCCATTGACATGGTGTACTTAGCGAGGGATGCAAGTAGGCTAAGCATGTTGACAATTGCTAGTGAGTTTTACAATGACTGATGAACACTCACCCTCCCCTAAAGAGGTTTTTATGTAATTATCATCTTGGCACTAGGAAACATCAAAGTGACTGAGGAGTCATACTGCCTTATTTGGCTTACAAAGACTCTACTAGTAGAAAATAACCCTACACTAGTATTTACATGATGGAAACCCATCCAAAGCACACGAGATAAGCGGTCACAGGCAAACATAATGCCTTGAACAAGCTTAGCTCGTGACACTATGCCATTGCATGATTCTCTTGCTTTATTTTGTTTATTAATTCTTGTAAGCATTCATTGGCTTGGATGAAGAAAAAGGATTCATGGCTATTTTTGGTGGACAATGTGACTTAATGTAAGTAAAATATATAAAATGATCCATGTGGTTACGGAGGGATTTTTTAAGTGTTTCACGAGTTTTATGGGAATGGATACTGCCAAGAATCCTGAACAAAGACAAATAATACTTGTATACATTGTGCTTGAACTTCTAATGGTTTATTTTATTTTATGTTTTCTTGAAAGATAAATTGCAACTCATTGAATAGCCAGCCATGATAGACAAGCAAGCTTCTTGTATACCAGACAGTGAAGGAGTTACAAATTCAGAAGAGTTATAACAATAAAATATCAATATTACAGGCCCATTTCCAAAAGCAAAGAAACCAAGTCATCCCAGTGGAGATTATGTAGCATAGATGAAGTCCTTGACCATAGAATCCTGCATAATCTTGTCAAAAACCAGATGAACTTCCTTTGCTAAGTCTTGAAAGGTTCTTAAATTTCTCTCTTTCCAGATTCCCCCACATAATCACTGCTGGAATTGAGGATCTAAGTTTTGTAGCTTCCCTTAAGTCACAAGAGCTTCCATGAACAGAGTATTTCTTTGACAGTGTTTGGCATTATCCACTGCACCTCCAGTTTTTTGAAAATACCGGACCAGACAGGACTGCTGAATTTGCAGTGTAGAATGGTTGATCAATTCTCCACCTTCTTTGCAAAGGGTGCAAATCGTGGCCATCCCCCGCTCCCTAACTTGAAGGTTGTCTCAAGGAAGGATTTTTCTGAGTGAACAGCACCATAGGAAGAACGGAACTTTGGATGGAATAAACTGGTCCAAATCAACTGATGATGGAGTTTAGTTGTCTGCCTATCAAATTTCTTCTCAAACAAAAACTTGTACATTGATTTTACCAAGGAAGCTTTGTTACCTCTCAGAGGCCAAGCGCAGGAGTCTTCCCCCGACTTTGGGACTTTTAACTGAGTAGATACTGTTTAGCAAATCTGGCAATGATGCCTGTTCGATACCTCTAGGTGTTCAAATGAATGTGATGTCCCAGTACTGGTTCTCTGCTGACCTTTTAAGAAAGTCTGAAACCTTACCCTACTTGCAACTGGCAATATTATATAGGTGGGGATAAATCTTACTCAATGAATCATTGGCTGCCCATTTGTCTGTCCAGAATTGAGTATGATCCCCCTTATCTATCTTGATTTTGGCTATCTCCCAGAAAATTAATTTTTTTTGCTAACAATATGCCTTCCCAGTATCCATAACTGGATGGAGCTTTGTTGAGAGAAGGTTCCCAATCATCTTTGGATAGTTTGTATTTGCAGCATATCACCTTTCTCAATAAGCTGTTCTTGTCTTGGTTGAATTTCCAGAGCCATTTACTTAATAAGGCCAAGTTAAAAGTGTGTAGATTTTTGATCCCCAATCCTCCTTTCTTTATTGGATGAAACATTGTTGTCCATTGGACAAGATGGTATTTGAAAGCTTCCGTATTAGCTCTCCACAAAAATTTGCTTTGAATGCCTTCCAATTTTTTAGCCACATTTGCTGGAATTGAATTGAATTCATATCTCAGGCTGTGATGCACTTAACGTCCTAATTTTTTCACACACAGGTGGTCTCAAGCCTGGGTAAAGGTGGAGGGTTGCGTAAGGTAGCTAACATCCAGTGTAAAATTTGTTAGATCATTATAATATGAATCCTTACTGAATATTTGCTGGGGCGTCCCATACGAGCAATGCGTTGCACTTGTACCACTCGGGTGCAGCGAAAAGTGGGCGAGGGTGGGCTAAGTTGTCGCTCGGGTACGGTGTCTAATATGCGAGAGTTCCTACATCATTCTGGGCGTGGGCAGGTAAGGAAGCTAATTCAGGAAACTATGATTAGATTAGCAACTTGGAATATAGGGACATTTATGGATAAAAGCAAGGAAATTGTGGACACAATGATTAGAAGAAAAATTGATATAATTTGCCTTCAAGAAACTAAGTAGGTGGGGAGAAAGCTAGAGAAATTGAAAAATCAGGATTTAAACTTTGGTACACTGGAAAAGAAAAACATAAGAATGGAGTATGAATTATTGTAGACAAAAGCTTAAAAAATAGCGTTGTTGATGTAAACAGAGTAGGAGATAGAATTATAAAAATCAAGATGGTATTAGGTCAAGAAATAATAAATATCATTAGTGCTCATGCTCCTCAATTAGGATTAGTAAAAAATCTTAAGAGACAATTATGGGAAGATATGGATAGTATTATACAAAGCGTATCAGGGACTGAGAAAATATTCATAGGAGGAGATCTGAATGAACACGTTGGAAGGGATATTACATGTTATGAGAGGATACATAGAGGATATGGATATGGAAACAAAAATGAGTATGGGGAGATGATATTAGATTTCGCTATGACATATGATTTTATTATAATGAATACTTACTCTAAGAAGAGGGAAAACTTAATAACCTTTAAAAGTGAACAAAATAGAAGTCAACTAGATTTTTTATTTTAACTAGGAGGGTAGATCGTTTATCATGCAAGAATTGGAAAGTTATTCTAGGTGAAAGCCTAATCACACAACATAGAGTTTTAGTGTTAGATACATATTAAAAAATGGAAGAAAAAGGATAAAATAAACCAGTGTAATAGAACTAGGTGGTGGAACCTAAAGGGAAAAAATATAATAAAATTTAAAGATAAAATGATCAAAGATGGGGATTGGACTATAGAGGATGAGATAGATACAAATATTCTTTGGAGTAGATTAGCTAGCTCTATTAAAAAGATAGTAAAAAGAGATTTTAGGTGAGTCAAGAGGAAGAATCTTGAATAGCAAAGAAAGTTGGTGGTGGGATAAAGATGTTCAAAAGGCTGTAAAGACAAAAGGAATTTAAAACATGGCAAAAATGTAGAAACATGGATAATTTCGAAAAGTATAAAGAGGAGAGAAAAGATGCAAAAAAGGCCATTAGTGAAGTTAAACGCAGATCATTTAATAGTTGGTATGATAGTTTAGATACAAAAGAAGGGGAAAAAGATATATTTAAACTTGCTAAAGCTACTTAGGAAATGTAAAATGTATAAAAAGTGAGGATGATATTGTCTTGGTTAAAGACGAAGACATAAAAGAAAGATGGCGAAGTTACTTTAGTAAGTTGTTTAACGAAAACCAAATAGAAGGCTTAAACTTAAAATTGACAAATGAAGAAAAGACTAAAAATATGAGATTTATTCGCAAGTTAGAGTTAATGAAGTTTGCACCAAAAAAGATGAAAAATGGAAAAGTTATAGAACCAGATAACATCCTAATTGAAGTTTGGAAATGCTCAGGTGATAACAGAATTATATAGTTAACTAATTTATTTAAGACAATTATAAAAACTAAGAAAATGCTAGATGAATGAAGGAAAATCACTTTAATACCTATATATAAAAATAAAGGAGATATTTAAAATTGTAATAACTATCGTAGAATTAAACTTATGAGTCATATGATGAAACTATGGGAAAGGGTAGTTGAACAAAGATTCAGGCTAGAAACAAAGGTGCCAGAAAATCAATTTAGTTTTATGCTTGGGAGATTTACCACAGAAGCTCTGTATCTTTTAAGAAAATTAATGGAAAAGTTTAGGGAAAAGAAAATGAACTTGCATATGGTATTTATTGACTTAGAGAAAACATATGATAGGGTACTTAGGGAAGTTCTATGGTGGGTTTTAGAATAAAAGGGTGTATGTAGTAGATATATTGATGTCATTAAGGATATGTTCGATGAAGTAATGACTAGTGTAAGGACTATAGATGGAGAAACTAGAGAATTTCTAATCACCATAGGTGTACATCAAGGATCTGCTTAGAGCCCTTATCTTTTTGCTTTAGTGAGGACCAATTGTCTAAGAGCATACAAAATGAGGTTCCTTGGTGTATGTTGTTTGCAAATGATATTGCATTGATTGATGAAACTAGAGGCAGAGTAGAGATTGAGTTATAATTATAGAGAGAAGCTTTGGAATCTAGAGGCTTTAGGATAAGTAGAAATAAGACATAATATTTGAAATGTAATTTCAATAATGGTAGGAGGAATATTGTAGACAAAGTTAAACTTGATGATGAAGAAATAAATAGAACTTGTACATTTCGATACCTTAGATCTATTATGTAAGTTGAAGGATAAATTGAAGATGATGTAATGTATCGAGTTAAAGCAGGTTGGGTAAAATGGAGAAGTGCTTTAAGTGTGCTTTGTGATCGTTATATATCCTTAAAATTAAAAGAGAAGTTTTATAGGACGGCTATAAGACCAGCTATGCTATATGAATTAGAATGTTGGGCGACGACGAAACAGAATATCCAAAAAGTAAAAGTTGTTGAGATGAGAGTGCTTAGATGGATGAGTGGTATAACACTGAAAGATAAATTAATGAATGAACATATTCACGGTAAGTTAGATGTAGCTCCTATAGAAGATAAGATAAGAGAGGGATAACATAGATGGTATGGACACTTGCAACTTAGGCCACATAGTGCACCAGTGAGGAAGAGTGAGTTAGTTACTGTGGGGGGCAGTAGAAGGGGATAGGAGTAGACCGAAAATAACTTGGAATGAGATAGTGAATAAGGATTTTATAGCCCCTGAATTTGTTAAAAGAAATTGTCCTTGATCGCATTAATTGGTGGAAAAGGATTCATATAGCCGACCCCACCTAGTGGGACTTAAGGCTTGGGTTTGTTGTTGTATTCACTAGAATTGATAGAATCGAGAGATAATAAATTGGCATATTTGTAAAAACGCTCTTGATTAAAGTCAATCTACCACCAAAAGAAAGATAATTGGCCTTCCATGAGGCCAACTTTTTGTTAAAATTTTCAATTATGGGGTCCCAGGTCTTTATTGCTTTGTATTTGATCCCAAGTGGCAAGCTGAGGTAGGTAGACAGAAGCTGATCAACTTTGCAATTCTAAATATCGACAATTTCCTTGAGTTGATGCTGCTCCATTGTCGATGTATGGTACAGTTTACTTTTCGCAAAAAATTTTTTGAGGCCCGATGCAACTTCAAAGCATAACAGAGTGGTGCGCAGACATTTTAGTTCATTCGGGTCAGATTTGCAGAAAATTAAGGTGTAATCCGCAAACATAAGGTGAGAGATAGTAAGAGCCACTGCTATTTGGAAAGGAGACCCCTGTGATCAATTTGAGTTGATTAGCTTTGAGGAGCAGTTGAGAAAAAATTTCCATGGCCAATGTAAATAAAAAAGGCGAGAGAGGATCTCCTTGCCTAAGGCTCCAAGAGCTGGGAAAGAATCCAGCTGGTTCACCATCAATGAGAATCGAAAGGGAGGCTGTAGAAACAAAAAAATAAATCCATTTTCTCCATTTCACTAGGCTTTTTCTCAAAACAACCCTCTGATGAGTGTTCAAGATTCCGCAGTTCACAACTAGGATTTCAATGTCCGTGGGTTGAATTTGGTGGCAGCAAGGAGGTTGTCCACTGCCCTGAACATCACTGTTACTGCCTCTTCCCTCCTGTCATTGAGAATTAATTTGTGGTCCCTCTAGAATATTGCTCTTGGCAAGTAGGTCTTGTCTCTCAATCCAGATTCTCGAGGACTCGTTGCTAGTATTTGATTTTGGCGTTCTTGAATTGCCTGAATTTTCTTGCTAACTTGATTAATTTCTCCTGTGAAATTTATATGCACATATGCATACAATATGCACACATAAAAACACATACATACATATATATATATATATATATATATATATATATACATAGAAATGTATGTAATTAATATATATACATATATTCATTTCAAATCCTCCTGTGTTTTTTGAATATGCATCCCCAGAGTTTTTCACCATTACGACTCGAGTTTTTGACAAAGTACCATCCGATTATAATTTTACTAACAAAAATAAAACTCCACTAATTTTTTCTTTCCTACACATCATTTAAGGTTTTTTTTTTTTGTTTTTTTTGGGGTGTGGTAATTGTAAAAAAACTCAGGATTTCAGTGTCATTCCAAAAACTTAGGGGTGTCTCTGGATTTTGCCCTCTATATTAGTTATGTACATAGCTTGAGCTGATATGATCTGGTGATTGCGGCAACATGACAATGTTTTAAAATGCTCAATCGAGGCTTGGCTCAAAACATGGCATGCCTAAAACACCTTGAGGCTCAGTCTAAAATACCAATCCCCATAAGACCAAGGCATTACACACTAAGGCTCGTGTGTTTTTTTTTTTTTCACTTTTTTAGTTGAGGCTTTCAAATTTCCGCTGTGTGAATCTCAAGTTATAAATGGCTAAGCAACTTTAATTATGTTTTTATATGAAAGGATTGCTTTAATATAAGTTAATATTTAAAACTCTTGAACCTTAGCCTTCCCAAACTATGAGAGTTGCATATCTTGAAAATAATTTGAGCTTTGTAATGCTATACCTATCTCTTGGCATGATTTACTTAATGGATTTATGTTAGTATTTTTTGAATAGCCAACTCATAGTTTATAAATTATAATTTTTTTATGTGGTATTTGTAATTTTCTTAATTTTTTAATTTAAAAATATATGTAATTTATTTACATATATATATATATATATATATATTTGACATGGTATATTTTTTACACTTTTGTTTTTTAAAACATTGGCACATGAAAACATGTGATATCGACTAAGTAGGTGGAAATTTTTTTTTTTTGGGGGGGGGGGGGGGGAGAGCTTTTAGATAAATGTAGACAATGGAGGTCAATAATCCCAACATGTAAAGATAGGTCATATTTAAGATGGTAATCCTTCTGCATTAATGATGCAAGAAAGTTAAATAGGTTGATGGTCAAGAGGGTACACCCATTTAATGCATTTAATTTTTGGTAAATTGATCATGAGTTAATGAACCATATAATTATATTGGTGTACCCCAACCCATATTTGTAGTGGGTATGGGTCAGTTAATGAGTGAGGGTTATAATTGCCACCTGTATTACAAAGCATGCAAAAAACGTTTTCAAAGCAATGTCTTAGCTTTGGTAAAAAATACATAGATACTGTTCCATGGTTATATAATGGGTGGTTTCTCATGGTGCAAGTGGGTCTATAAAAGGGTGTGGCGTCTCATGGCCATGTCAGAAAAAGAAAGGGTGTGTTTTGGTGGAGTGTAAGTTCAAGCCAAAGAGAGAGAGTCTTAGGTTTTTTCGGGGGGGGGGGGGGGGGGTTTACCTTGTATTCTTCTTCCTATACTTCTCTTTTCTTGTGTTAGAGAAGGGTTTGTGGTTTTCACAACTTGTGGGAAAAAAGGAGTTACAATCTCTCTTGTTAAATTTCACGACATTGACAGTAAATATTAAATAAGGTCTTGCTGGATTGCAAATTTCTATACACTGATAGTAAATATTAACGAAGGCCTTTTGGGATTGCCCATGGACATAGTCCTAGTGCCAACCCATGCAAATCTCCGTGTTGTCTTTTCTTAATTTTCTTTTATTTTCTTGCAATTTTATCTTGTACCTTTACCAATTGGTGTGGTTTTTTATCTTTGAATACCCCATACCTGTTTGATAGAAATCTGCGTAGAAAGATTTGGATGGTGTCAATTTTTTAACTCTACCCTGTTGAGAATTGAAAGAAGATATAGATGATCAGATTGGTGAAGAGTTTATACCACATGAGTTAGAGCTTAGGCATGTTATAAATTGATGTTTAGGATTCATTGTACACAGCTTGACTTTTGTCATCAATAAAATTGCAGCCTTTGACTTTTAAGTTCTCTAAAGACCTTAAGGTTTGTCCGAGTATAAGCCTAAGAGGTTTCTTCTTTGTTTCCCTCTAAGAAACATTGCCTTCAATGGACAACTGAAGTAAATGCTTGTTTCACTATGCTATCGACTGGGTCAGGTTCCATTCCAGCTCCGTTGTTATGCTTGTGATGTGCATGCATGATATATGCTATGATAGTTTTAGTATGATATGGTCTATGATGGTTGCCAAAATTCAATGAGCATCAAGTTGGTTGTGTATGCTATGAGCTACATTCTCATTCCTTGTCTCAAATGCCGAATCCTACTTTGCATGTTAGTTTGAGTTGTTCTCATTCATTGAGTCATTTTCTATTAATCAATGTTCAAGGTCAAACTTTTTTGTGGTAGCAGACTAGCAGAGAATGATGGCTGCTCTAGCATCTCTTCATGGAGGGAAGGACCAGCATGGAAGCCATAAGCATTATTCAAGAAATTTGGGAATTTTTTTTTAATTTTGGTAATTTATTTTAGAAAAGCATACTTTTTTTAATGTTGGAAAGTAGATTTTAGGATTATATTATTTGTATGCCTGTATAATCTAATTGGAATTGATCTAAGAATTCTGGAAGAAATATGAGGATTGAGGTTTTAGGGTTTTACCCTTGGTTTCCATATGGTGCAGCCTACTCTAAAAGTTGCCTCCACTCTCAAAAAACATCCCCATTCCACTTCCTAAGGTCTTCTTCAAGAGCTTCAATTTCATAGCAGTACAACTGCTGGAATTTACCCTCGAAATTTTTTCTCCACTCTCCAAAAAGCCTTCCTGTTCCACTTCCTAAGGTCTTTCTTATAGAGCTTCAATTTCACAACAGCACAACTTCGACAGCGGGGGCTGCCATTCACTTCATAACTCCTTTCCATCAGTTGTGAATCAGTTTCAGCAGGCCCTCAGTTTCCAGCCATGTATCAGTTTCCAGCCATGTATATTCAAAATGAGTGTCCTCCATCTATGAAAACCCACTGTCCAACAATAAAGGAATATGATTAGAGGTGGGTACAGGCAAGCAGGTCTGCAGTAGGTCTGGGAACATCTCTTCCCACTCCTGAGGCCAGAAATCTGTCGATCCTGGACATGGCTGTATCTTCCCTGAAATGACCAAGTGAAGGCCTTCCATCCAGAGGATGATTAACCAAGCTGATCTCATCAATTAAATTAGAGAATCCCCTCATAGCACTTGTGGTCCTGGTACAACCCTTTCTTTCATGTTAAAATTCCAGTGGATGTACTTCTGGTACACGGTGGGCCCATCTGGCCTGAACCCCTGTCACCTCAGTCTGCAACTACCTCATATTCCTATAATCCATTGGCCTCAACCCTGAGAAACCTTACTTTATTACCACCAAACTCCAAAGAACTGGAAATAGAGGAATTGCAGCTATAACATCCAGCTTATTAAAGGCCCTGGTATTCCAAACAACCAAAATACCTCCTACTGCAGGATGAAAAATCCAATACATTCTTCTCTCTCTCAAAATAAACCTGACAATATCAATGGGGATGCTTTTTATTTTGATCTCCTGAATGCATACCTGATGTAGGAAAAGAAGCAAGACCTTGGAAATAAATAAGAACTGGGTTAAAGGATTTGGGTTTAGTTAGTAGTTTATTATGTGTTTAGTTTATTTCGTATAATATTATGTGTACTTTGGTGGCTTGTTTGTAATATTTGTGAATTTTAGGGGTATGTGTGTAATTTCTTGTTGTTTTAGGGATATGTGTGTAATTTCATGTGCTATAGGCTTTCTTATTGTTAATGGTTATTTAGTCATTTAACATTATTATTAATTGTTAGAGTTTGGTTTGTAATAAGTGTAAGTAAGGGTATTATGGTCATTCCTATTGTACTTGACATATATTTTAAATAGAGGGAGAGACCTATCATTGAGTTTAGGTCTTCCATTTTACCCAATTATTCAACATGGTATCAGAGTATGATTCTGAATCCTAAACCATAAGTGTTACCACCACCATCAAACTGAAGCCTGAAACCTAAAATCTGCTGCATGTCTATCATCATAGAAGATTTTTCAGTGATACTATAACCCTAGAAAACGGCTAGCAGCAGCAGAAATTCAGACCAGTCGCTGGAATTTTCTGGGTGACACTGCCAGTTCGAGAACATCAAATCCACTATAGATTTGTCAAAACCAACACCATAGTCACACACAGACACTGCCGATCTGCCTCCCTCTGAAATCCCACATTCAGACAGTGTCCCACGCACCCTCATGTGTTGGACGAAGGCTGCCAGGGCTGACCCCACGCGCCAGTGCATGAAGTCACTTTCAGGGATGGTTCTGACCTGAAATGATCCGGAAGTGATCCAATCTCTCTATTAACATGTTTTTGGACATGTGTTTTGCTCAAAGATCCAATCTTTGTTTAACCATGCAATCGTGGTAATTCGTCAGTTGTTGGTTGGTGTTAGTATCAGTCATTGGTGACTTCCTAGGAGCAGTGACAGTGCTCCTAAGCTGTTTTTTGTAAGGCTATGGCAGTGTTATATAAGTTGGTGATTTCTCCATGGCAGTTTCAGTGGTTCACTTCTCCAATTGTTTCAGTGCTGTGCGCTGCTTTCTTGGTTCTGTGTTTGAGTTTCTTGGTGCTGTGGCAGTCTTGTAGTGATTTATTTGTGACTTTTTCATGTTCCAATTGTTCCAACCTTATGGTCATTGATATGAATTTGTGAATGTTGGGATGGAGTTTGCAAATCCCAAAAGTATGGTTCCTTCGTTAATCACTTGTTTGAGTGAACCACATACTATGACTATATCAGAGGAGGAGTATTCAAGTTTCTACAGTATTAGTCGTCTCAACAAGCATCTTCTCACATTGCTTCTTTTGCCAAGAAAGGTAATCCTACAGTCTGTATGTCATCTGGTATCCTTCCTACTAGTCCTTGGGTTATTGATTCTACTGCCACTGACCATATAACAGGTGCAATCAACTTCTTTTCTAATCTCCAGTATCCTAAAAATCTACCTCAAGTTACCCTTGCTGATCAGTCCACTATTGCTGTTAAAAGATCCAAATTTTTTCGATTGTTCACTCGTGGCAATTCGGTAGTTGTTGTCTAGTACTATTAAAGGACATCGGTGAGTCTTTTGGGGGCAGTGACAGTGTTCGTGTGTTTGTTATTTGGGGCTGTGGCAGTGTTATGTCAATTTATTGGTGACTCATTTGTGGTTGTTTTAGTGGTTCATCTTGTTTGTGGTTGTTTCAGCTTTTCTGGTTGTACTAACCTTGTTTTTTGTTGGTTTAGTTAGTGAGTGTTTGAATGGAGTCCATGAATGCCAGAAGTATGTTCCCTTCATCACTGCCACAGATAACAAGCAAAAAGTTGGATGGAAATAATTATGTTCAGTGGTCTAAGGCTGTTAATGTCTATTTGATACTAAGGTAAATCTGAACCCTTGTTCCAATTCAGGCTTTCTGATGATAAAAGGAAGGAAGTGGGGTTTTGGGATGATGCATTGATTGTTTCCCTTTTGTGGAACTTGATGGAAGCCCAAATTGCAAGAATGTGCATGCAATCTGGATGAATGCAAGGAGATTCGGAATTAGGTCAAGCTCTTGTTTTGAAATTTCAACAGGAATTATGTATGATGGAAATCATTTACCATTTTTATTTCGAGGATGACAAAAAGTGGAAATTTCAACAGAAATTTTGACAATTTTGTGAAAATTCAAAACCATGCTTGAACCTCCTTGAGAGCTTTTGCAGCTGGTTGGTAGAAAATCAAAATCACCTTGTGTAACAAAAGCAGTTCTCTCAAAGCCAGGGGCTAAAACACTAAATGCTAGGGCTGGGAAATGTGTGCTAGAGGAAGCCTGAAATACGACAAATCATTGGAAATATATAAAAATCTCCTTCCTTTCACCTGCTACCATAAAAAGTTCTTTTGAGAGCTATTTTCTTAGTTGCTGCTGCCAGGATTTTGAAGCAGCTAAGGAATGAATTGGTCATGCCTAACGTGACTAAGTTGATGAGGGTAACTCTTCTGGCAAAGCTTAATAATTTATTCTTCCATTATTCGATTCTCGCTATCATTGACTTCAGGTGGTCAGCTGTCATGTGTCCACTCACTGGGTGGATACCCTGGTGGGTTTTCTCATTATTCCTCTCGCAGATATTCCTAGGATATATGACAAGATCGGCCTAAAACCTAAGGGAGTGGGGGTACTTGAGAAATGGACCATGGACTTATAAGGGTGCACTTTCTGGCCAGCTTCTTTGTGCAAATTCTTTAATATTTTACTGATGGTCTTGCAGGATTGTTGATTGGCCTTGGAAAAAATGATCATGCCATCAGCGAAGATTAAGTGAGACACCCGGGGGGGCTTAAATTTAGTGAAACTTTTCAAAATTTTAACTAACATTCATGTCTAAATTTTCTTTATTTGTATAATAAATAATATTTAATGTATGTATGAATTTCATTTATATTAATTGAATATATTTAATACACATTACCTCTGAGTAGGTTTAATACATGCTGTATAACAACTATTGTACTTTACAAAACATAGATGTATTTAATTTGTAATATATTAGTCTAGAATTTACACTATTATGTCTAGTAACCATTTCTAGAGTTTCATAAAAAAAAATTCCATTCTTTATAACTAATTCCCATCATTTTTTCAAATCGAAATCGATATTTCCACTGAAGTTTCTGTACTTTGGGGCTTCGAAATTTTAGTCGAAATCGAAATTTAAGACCTTGGGTACAAGTGGCCGTGGTGGAAGAGATGAACAAGGAAGAGATGGACTAGGTGGTTCAGAATCACTCATTGCATATGAGGAGGTCATACCATTGAGCAGTGTTGGGATATCCATGGTAAACCGCCTTGCATTGCCAATTTAGCCACCACAGATTCCCCACTTTCTGGCCCAAGTGGGGAGTAACATACTGTGTCTATGTCAAAGGAAGATTATTCCAAATTCCAGCATTATCAAGCATCCCAGCAGACTTCCCTTCGCATTGCATCTCTTTCTTAGACAGGTAACCTTACAGCTTGCATGTCATCTAGTATTTATCGCCCTAGTCCTTGGATTATAGATTCAATCATCACTGATTATATAACAAGTATACCTAATTTCTTCTCTATTCTAGTATTTAGAAAAATCTCATTTTATTCTTGCTAATGGGCCCACCACTTCCGTTAAGGGAGTATGGACAGTAAGTCCCATTTTGTATCTCTTCTTCATGTTAGAAGAGAATAGGTTATTTCAGCAATTAGGTTGTGTGAGTTGTGGTATTTTTGTCCTTAAGATTTTTGTTATTATTAATGTATAGGAGGGCAAACCTGGAGCTGTACGTAAGTCTCCAGGAAACTGCGCCTCAGTCTTTCTATTTCTTTCTTCTTCTTTTCTTTTGGCAGGCAAGCCAAGGCTCGAGTTCTTAACAACTAAAAATAATATTTATACTACATAACAATCCCAAGTTCAGTAGAAAGTAGGGAAGTCGGGTGTCGATCCTCAGGAACTTAAAGCGCAGTTATCAAACCACTTCCAAATTAATTTATTGTAGCCTTGTGTAAAAGAAAGTAAAAAGATGGTATTTTTCAAGGTGGATTCTATTAACTATTTGAAAGCATGTAAATGAAAGCATGTAAATCTAACTTAACTATACTTTTACAAAGTAGTGCTCAATCATGAATCAAGCCTAGGATGTCGTGTGCATAATCTAAGTTCAGAGAGTTTACCACATTAAACTAACCAGAACCCGGCTAAACAATCCAAGTAGCCATTCGATGGCATAGAGTAGTAAGGGTGTAACGACCTCAAAATTCTTATCATTTTTTTTTTAAATATATACAATAAACATTCCTACGCAGCGGAAATACAAATCATAAAACCATTTATACATAAACTGTACAATACCAGAATCCAGAATATACAGACCATACAAAAATATCCCTCCAGTGTCATCTACTCAAAAAAGATATACAGCTCTGACAAAAACTCACCCTATAACCAGGGTGATCTAACTACTTTCTATCCGCGAGCCTGATCTGCTCACTTAGCTGGCTCACCTGAAAATGGTAAAATAATGGGGTGAGTTGACGCTCAGTAAGTGGAAATATGCTATTGCTAGTGTGTGGCAACTAAGTTAAGAATACTTAAAAAAAACATCAACTGAGCTGTAATGCAATAAATAATCTGTAAAACATATCTTTCAAACATTGCTTTCTTTCTCAATTAAAATGTACTGTATCATATGTTTTCTATTTTTCATACTGATAATATATCATACTATTCTCATCATATACTGTAAAACTGTTTTCATACATATAACTAATCTGTATCCCTGGAACTCTGTACGTCATGATTTGACCCCTCATGATAGGGTTGTGCGGCCCGTAGGCGGGACTCTATCTGATCGGCCCTCCAGATAAGTCATCATACTCTACATTATCTCAGCCCGGTCAAACTGCATCATCTCCTAAGCTCGGGACTGACTACTACCTCGTCAAACCGGCCCCCCTCAACCCAGTGTACTAGGGAGCTGCATACTCTCCGAGCACGGCTGACGGTACCCACATACTATCTGAGATATGTGGTTGCACTCTATCTGTATCTAGCAACGGTACTGTGCTCTGTAATCTGTATCTGTCTGTGTATCTTTCCTCAGGGATCTGATACTATATACATATATATATATATATATATATATATATATATATATACATACTCTTTTACTGTTTTCATCATGTTTCCAAAATTACCGTAATTCCCTCTTTCTGTACTGTAAATGCTGTAATCTCTGTATATATAACATTCTATATAAAACTGTGATACACATACTGATCTGAATAAATATGCATACATGTATATGTATATATATAAATATCTGTTCATGAAACTACTCGTATAAAAATTGTATATGCATGTAAATTTCTCTGTATATGTATATCCTTATCTGTATAATCTCTCACTGAGAATGAGGCGTTACATATCGCCGTCCCTCAATTCAGTATAGTATGATATATTATAATAACTGTATAAATTTCTTCATCTCATAAAAATCTACTCAGGCCACACAAGCATTTAAACTCATATTCTAAAACAAATACTGTTTCAAACTCATATTCTGAAAATTCTGTATAGTAAAATGGTGTAGTTATGCATCTATAAAATCTCTAATATCATTACAAAAACTCCTAGCATAACATATTTCCCTTACTTCAGCTTTGAAAAGCCCCTATAAAAATCTGGCTCTATAGCTGCAAGATTCCTAACTCAACATCCTGAAAATACAATGTCTCAGAACAAAATATTAGTATTTTTAAGTCTACATCATTTCGTATAACTGCTAGAAAGTCAAAAACTCAATAAAAGACCTTACCCTGAATTTGGGATGAAATCCAACTTCGTTTTCTCGACGATCCGCTCCGGCAAACTTGTAGAGAATTCCACCAGAAGTGTCGTGGTAACTTCGGATAGTCGATCCGGCGACTGGTGGGGCCGAAAACGAAGAGAGAAGGGAGAGAGAGTCGTAGGAGAGAGAGAGCGGCGAGAAAAATGATAAAAATCCCGGTTTTCCCATTTTTATACTGCCGGATTCGTCGACAAGACACGTCACTTCGTCGATGAGTCCTTTATTAAATTCGTCAAGAAGTCCCTGTATTCGTCGACGAAATTTAGGCTGCTCCATACCCCCTCTCGGTATTTTCTCGTCGACGATGCTCGTCAACGAATTTCCTTATGTACTCGTCGACAAGGCCCTGTATTTATCGACGAGTTTCCTTATGCACTCGTCAACGAAGTCTTGTATTCGTTGACGAGTTCTGACAATTCCTTGATATTATTATTATCTTTAAAATGCCTCCTTCTGTTCCTGTTTCCATTTTCCTCTCTCTTTAATATTAAAATATCAGTATTTTTCGGGTCGTTACAAAGGGTGCACCAACTGTCCAGAGCACGGTTGGGAACCGGAGTATATTCTATCACAACGATCACGAGAACCTCTGTGGGAGACGTAGCCTAATACGTGTACCTCACCAAAGCTGTAGAAGTGCTATCCTATCTACCAGGTAATCATCACAATCAAGCTGTAAAGGAAAGCAGTAAAGGAAAGCGATTAAATGAAAGCAGATAAACAAAAGCGCTAAAGAGAAAGCATGTAAAAGATCAATCCTTTGTATTCAAATCATCTGTCACTAATGATTGGAGGTACAATTGAATGATCATCTAATCTACACGGAAAGCACAAGAGCCTCGCCGGTTGTCACAGGCCATTGAACACTTCTTGCACAAATCAGAACAAGTATTGAAATCTACTCTAACTAATCTACAATGACTTTTAATGACATCTTAATTCTGTTACTAACCTAAGAGAGGCCAAACAGGAACCCCTAGAACATATTCGTAGCTATTATTTATACCCATTAGGGTTTACAAGATTTGAAATTCAAAAATGGCAACGTTTGCAAGTATCTCGCAATGCAGATCGTTAGTTTCGACCAAGTCGCATCCATGTTCTTCCTCGGTTGCGCCCTGGTTGGAGCTCCTGGGAAAGCAGGGATTGAATTCAACTCTTCTTGACATGGTCGCACAGTCGGGTCTTGTTGGTCGAGTTTGTGGTCGAGGCTTGCAGGATCTCGAGCTTCAGGAAATCTCAGGAACTTGACTCTGTTGCCCTTAATGGTCTCTCTAGTTGAGCATTTGTTCGAGGCTCTCGGTAATTCTGTCTTTAGGTAGCTTCAGTCTTTGGACCTAGTCGCCCCAGAGGGTCACTGTGTCGAGGACTTGGTCGAACCTTGCAGTTGTTCTATTTCAGGCTTGAACCTTGGAGGCTGCATCTATTCCCTTCGTCGCCCCTATTGTAGCTAGTCGCTCCACATGGTTGAATAAGATCTTCCTTCCATGCGCTGAAGCTCTAGGGACTTGGCTAAAGTTTGACTTGAGCTTTGAGTGTCCCAAATATTCCCTTGGCTTCTCGTAATGCTTAATTCCATGGTTTTTAACCAGTTTTCCCTGAAACACAAACGAACCTTGCATAGCTCTGAAATATGATAATAAAGGGCTGTATACAAAAGAAATGAGGATAAACAAAGGTACATGAGGGTCTAAAATCATACATTTTAGGGACTCATCAAAATCCCCAACTTACACTTTGCGAGTCCTTGAGCAAAGTAAAAACTAAGAAAATCAAGAAAATCTTACCTACCTCCTCTTTCATGGGAACACGGTTGCATTTACCATATGCAATAAGGTTTTAAACCCCTAGGTTGACCCTAGTAGATGAGTTGTAGTCTCTTGAGGGTTTCTAGGGCGATACCCGCAAACACCAATTCCAATGAACAATTAATGAAACACGTGCAACACAGTCATACCATTCTATATACATATATATCACCTTATTGCATATAGGTTCCTTTATACATGACTCTATTATACACACACTTCGTAGCAATTCACTCATGCAAGTCTCAACAATGCACATGCATCTCCAGACACGATTCTCAAAGAATCAACCAATGATTGTAATTCAGAGTTAATATTAGCATGTAAATTTTTGTATAGATAGGCCACTTCATAAGGCATGTGTAAGATGTATGATTTGTCTCACTTAGAGTGTCCTTGGACACCTACAGAATGGTTGTCTTGGCTCAGCCTCACTGGTTTTTCCCTCAACGTCATTCAAGAAAATGGGTACACTCTTATATGTGAGGAAGAGTGTCATGATCAAACGTCCCACATATTTGAAGAACTAATGCTAAGAATATGGAGTGGACTAGTCTCATAGGAAAAGAATCCAGCTTACAATGAGGTGTCAGGTTCTTCACCCTAGCATCTTCTCACTTACTCGCCACATTCAATCAAGATCACCCTAGATTGACTTATTCATAGACTAAGTGTGAATACAACAAGTGCATTGGTCAGCTGAAGATTCTTCATACATGGAGAATTGTGGTGTTGTGTCTCTAGTTTGACCTTTTTACATTTTTTGGGAGCAGGTATATGTATTCTTCATTTCTTTCTTTTGCATTTCTTTCTTCTACTCATTCTATTCATTTTCTTTCTTTTCATGGTCAGTTAGGACCATCATTGCACTCTTACATTGTCTTCATATCTCCAATTGGCATGTAGCTCGAACAAGAGTCCACAGAATAAGTCTGTCTCTAGGGGTGGCTTAATCTTCATGTTTTGAGTAAGCTACAAGACTTAGGTTTCTATCTCCCCACTAGATGTCACCTTTAGGCTAGCAAATGTAAAAACAAAGACTAGTTGGGCAAAGGAAATCCAGCAAGTAAAAGGAAAGTTGAGTTATATAGTTTGACGTCAACAACTTAGGAATTGAAAAAACGGCTCAACGGTATCTCACGTGGTGTCATAGTCGCCACAATTGTTCTCTCAGTGCTCTCAAAGGACCCTAAGTGCTACAAATCACGTGTAAGTGTGCGTGTGTGTGTGTTTCTTTTTTTTGTTTTGTTTTGTTTTGTTTTTTTTTTTTTTTGGTTTTTTTTTTTAGCCTCATGAAGTTCCATGTGAATACAAGAGTTTACACAACAGTATTGACTCAAATGAACCACTAGTCAGTCCACACAGAGTGTCACAAGTACATCGGCCATGGTATGTGAACCTACACACAAATGACTGACTACATTGTTAGTGAGCATAAAAGATCATATACCTGAGAAGAGTATGCATGCAACATTTAGGTTATATAGGCGTATGTAGAGGGTATAATATATGTTAACATGGCATGAGACAGATAAAGTTCACTGGAAAATGTTCAAAATTAGTTATTTTTGTGCATGAAATGTGCCATGCAGTGCGGTACCCCCTACCCCCAACTTAGAGCTTCAGTGTCCTCACTGAAGTGTGGAAAGAAAGAACAACACCTGGGAATGAGAGAGGGCACTGCATGGTGCAATGATATGGAAAAACACTGAGTCCTAAAATAATATGCATGCAATAATACACTGTGGCACCAAAGACAAGTAGACCAAAAACACCGTGAAACTTTCATTAATATCAAAGGCAATACAAGGTGAATAGATCATTACAAGCACTAGTATTGTCATCAAAATCATGGTGTGGTGCAGACCAGAAAATAGACAGAAAAGAAAAGAAAAAAAAACAAACGTGTGCTGCAAAAGCACAAAACAGACAAGGTGCACAAAAATGGGTCCGAAGGCCTGCCTACTCCTAGTCAAAATCAGAATCGGGGATGGTAAATGGATGTTCTGGGCAATAGCTAGGGCCAGAGGGGGCATTCACAACCCTAATTATCTTCTAGAGCATTTCCATTATAGCTGCCCAAATGATTGGGGCTAGGGTGGTGATGGGCACGTGAGCAGAAAGCGGCGTCAGGGTGCGTGTGGGCGGCGTCCCTCCCTTTGAGCAACTAGTCTTTCGCTGTCGCGCAGGAGTGCAGGAGGGTTGGGGATCCTTTTCACCCGTCTGAGCTCCAAAACGTAGCCTCATTGCTGCTTGCAGGGTGGAGGTAAAGGTGGAGCTGTGTGGCTGCATGGAAGAGAGAAACAAAACCCTAGAACACCGTAAAGGGCGACGAACAATGAGAAGGACACCGGGGCTATGTCCGGAGGGCAATGGTAGGCTCAGATATGGCACTCGGGGCGCAGGCAACCGAGTCGGAAAGGAGGGTGACGAGGATCGACTAGGAAGTGGAAAGAGCGGGAGATGAAGAATCGAGGGTGAAACAGGCATTTAAAATGCAATCGAACTTCCTTAACCAAGTCGCATCAACCGTAGAGATGGGCGCTCTATGTCGCGACCCCCAACTTATCCTAGACATGTGGATAGGTGACTAAGTCGCTCACAACTCAGTGGTGGTCGCGCACATGGTCGAAAGTAGCAATAGTTCACAAGTCCAGACATTCTCAGAGTTCCGATCAAGTCACTTGAGGAAAGCATTGGTCGCTCGATGGGCGGCCTCCTTGATATCTGTGGGCGGGCATGGAGCTCTGCACAGTGTCTAGGTCGCACCAGGTACATTTCAACCATTCGAGATACACCTTAAAAATCCTAAGTACTATCTAGTCTATATACGACACCTTACAGACGTAAGAAAAGAAGAGGAAAACACCTGGGTTGCCTCCCGGAAGCGCTAAATTTACTGTCTTCAGCTAGACGCAATGAATGCTCAAGGTGGGTATACCGGGTCACAAAGAAAAACCTTTTCAACAAGTCCCTCAGTAATGCCCTCAACATATGGTTTCAGACACTGACCATTGACCTTAAAAAGTGCGTTAGCCATGGGGTCCTTTATTTCAATTGCACCATGAGGAAACACCCAGGTCACAACATATGGGCCATGCTAGCAGGAACGCAGCTTACCCGGAAACAATTTCAATCTTGAATTGAAAAGCCATACCTTTTGGTGTGGTTCGAAAGATTTCATGACTATGTGCCTGTCATGAAAAGCCTTCGTACTGTCCTTATATGTCTTGGCATTTTCGTATGAAGCATTTTGGAGTTCGTCCAACTCATTGAGTTTGAGACATCGATGAGTTTCTATAGCATCCATATCAAAATTGAGTTTCGTATGGCCCAATATGCTTTGTGTTCTAACTCAACCGGGAGGTGGCAAGCCTTACCATAGACCAATCGGTATGGGAACATACCAATAGGAGTTTTGTAAGCTGTCCAATATGCCCAGAGAGCATCGTCTAACTGAGATGACCAATCCTTTCTATCTGGTCTTACAGTTTTCTCCAGGATGGTCTTGATCTCATGGTTGGACACTTCCACTTGGCCACTAGTCTGGGGGTGGAATGGTGTGGCGACTTTATGAGTGATGGAATACTTTCGAAGGAGTGCCGAAAAAGATTGATAAAATGTTTTCCCTCATCACTAATGATGGCCCGAGGACAATCGAACCGATTAAAAAGGCCCTTAAGAAAGTGGACAACCACGTGATGGTTGTTGGTCTTGGTTGCGGCTGCCTCCACCCACTTGATAACGTAATCCACCGTGACAAGGATGTACATGCATCCTTGAGATGGAATGAAAGGACCCATAAAGTCAATCCCCCATACATCAAAAAGCTCCACCACTAGAATGCAACTTAAAGGCATCGTGTCATGTCGGAAGATGTTCCTAGTTTGCTGGCACCGTGAACATGATTTATAAAAATCGTGAGCATCCTTGAAAATTGTTGGCCAAAAGAATCCACTTTGAAGTACTTTGGCTGCAGTTTTCTTTCTACTGAAGTGACCACCACATTCTAATGTATGACAAAACTTCAAAATGTCGTGATGCTCACTTTCAGGAACACAACGCTGAATAATCGAATCGGCGCCTATTTTAAATAGATCCGGATCTTCACTTAGGATAAGAACTTGTCTCTCTCCCGTTGTGTCCAATCATGAGGGATAACGCCCGTGGCCAAATTGTTAGCAATTGGAGCAAACCATGGGAGTTGGGAAGAAACGGCAAAGAGCTGCTCATTAGGAAAGGAATGTTGTACTGGAGAGGGATCAGTAGACTCCTTAATTAAAATGCAGGATAAATGATTTGCTACATGGTTTTCCGTTCCCTTCCTATCTCGAATTTCATAATCAAACTCTTGCAAGAGTAGTATCCACCTTATCAGCCTAGCTTTGGTCTCTTTCTTAGTAAGAAGATACCGCAAGGTGGCGTGATCTGAATATATAATGACCTTGGACCCTAAGAGATAAGAGCGAGATTTGTCTAGGGCAAAAACTATAGCTAGGAGCTCTTTTTCAATAGTGGTATAGTTCAATTGTGCTCCCTGAAGAGTCTTACTTGCATAGTAGATTACGTGAGGTAACTTGTCGACCCGTTGTCCCAGCACAACCCCGACAGCGTAGTTCGATGCATCACACATGATTTCAAAAGGAAAGACCCAATTGGGTGGCTGCATTATCGGGGTAGAAGAGAGCAGCGTCCTAAGAGTTTTTAACACACTAAGACAAGTTCCATCAAACTCAAAGGGTGCATCTTTCAGTAACAAGTTGGTCAAGGGCCGAGATATTTTACTAAAGTCCTTGATGAACCGCTGATAAAAACCAACATGCCCCAAGAATGACCTTACTTGTTTGACAAAAGTAGGAGGCGGGAGTTTAGAAATTATTTCTACTTTTTCCTTATCTACTTCAATCCCCATAGCGGAGACAATATAGCCTAACACTATACCATCTTGGACCATGAAATGACTCTTCTCCCAACTTAGCACCAGATTAGTTTCTATGCATCTTGCAAGGACCTTGGATAGGTTGCCCATGCATGCGTCAAAGGAGGGTCCAAACACGGAGAAGTCATCCATAAAGACTTCAAGAAATTTCTCTACCATGTCGGAGAATATGGCTAGCATGCACCTTTGAAAAGTCGCTGGTGCATTGCATAGTCCAAAACGCATCCTCCTATAGGCAAAGATCTCGAATGGACAGGTAAAGGTAGTCTTTTTTTGATCATCCGGGTGGATTGCAACCTGATTGTACCTAGAATATCCGTCCAAGAAGTAATAGAAATTCTGTCCTGCTAGCCTTTCTAGTATTTGATCAATAAATGGTAATGGGAAGTGATTTTTTTGGGCGAGGTTATTAAGTTTCCTATAGTCAATGCATACCCGCCAACCGCCTATGACACGGGTGGGGATACCCTCACCTTTATCATTTTCAACAATAGTGATCCCGGATTTCTTAGGGACCACTTGCATGGGGCTCACGGCTCACAAATTCACTATCAGATGTAGGAAATATGATTCTGGTGTCTAAGAGTTTAACCACTTCCATCAAAACCACCTCCTTGATATTGGGGTTAAGTCGCTGTTGCATCTCACGAATGGGTTTAACATTTGGCTCGAGGTGGATCCGATGCATGCAAACGGACAAATCAGTTCCCCTAAGGTCTGCCACCGACCACCCTATGGCTCTCATATGTCTCTTCAAAACATGAATGAGCCTAGACTCCTGTGAAGTATCCAAGTTGGATGATGTGATAATAGGTAGGGTTTCTTGGGGGCCTAAAAAGACATGCTTGAGAGAAGCTGGCAAAGGCTTCAACTTGAGTACTAGAGGAACTTCAATAGAAGGCCGTGCTGGAACGCTAGAAAGGGTAGGAATACTCAAACCTAGCTTTCCAGGGTCCTCTTACATTAGAGGTCGAATCACTTGTAGTAGAGATTCGTGTACATGGATCCTTTAAATCTGTGGTAGGAGGTTGATCACATGAAGGCTTCTTCTCAAGGGAGTCACCTAATGGAGGCAGCGGGGTGTTCTTTTCAACACCATCTTTAATCATGTCTGCATCCTCGAATGAAAGGTCGTCATGCTGATGCTGAGGAGGGCGTAACACATTAAATTGGAGCTGCATATTGCCAAATGAGATGTCTAGACCTACGAGATTTCTCAATCTTGGGATCTAGGGGAACTATCTCAGGATCCAAATAACGCAAACCAAACATACATACACACTTCCAGCACGCAGATTTAAGACTTCAGAATCAGCAAACAAAACAAAAGTAAAAAGAGAACAAACAAAAACAAAGAAACAATACTCTAAAATGGAAATTGGCTCATAACCGTAGCTAAGTACCTGGCAACAGCGCCAAAATTTGGTAGACTCGCCAAGGTTTGGGTCCTTAACTACCAAAAATAATATTTATACCACCTAACAATCCCAAGTTCAATAGAAAGTGGGGAAGTCGGGTGTCGATCCTCAGGGACTTAAAGCGCAGTTATCAAACCACTTCCAAATTAATTTATTGTAGCCTTGTGTGAAAGAAAAGTAAAAAGATGGTATTTTTCAAGGTGGATTCTATCAACTATTTGAAAGCATGTAAATGAAAGCATATAAATCTGACTTAACTCTACTCCTACAAAGCAGTGCTTAATCATGAATCAAACCTAGGATGTTGTGTGCGTAATCTAAGTTCAGAGAGTTTACCGCATTAAACTGATCGGAACCTGGCTAAACAATCCAAGGAGCCATTCGATGACATAGAGTAGTAAGGGTGCACCAACCGTCCGGAGCACAGTTGGGGACCGGAGTATGCTCTATCACAGTGATCACGAGAACCTCTGTGGGAGACTGTAGCCTAATACGTGTACCTCACCAAAGCTGTAGAAGTGCTATCCTATCTACTAGGTATTCATCACAATCAAGCTGCAAAGGAAAATAGTAAATGAAAGAGATTAAATGAAAGCAGATAAACGAAAGTGGTAAAGAGAAAACATATAAAAGATCAATCCTTTGTATTCAAATTGCCTGTCACTAATGATTAGAGGTACAATTGAATGATCATCTAATCTACGCGGAAAGCACAAGAGCCTCGTCGGTTGTCACAGGCCATTGAACACTTCTTGCATAAATCAGAACAAGTATTGAAATCTACTCTAACTAATCTACAATGGCTCTCAATGACATCTTAAGTCTGTCACTAACCTAAGAGAGGCCAAAGAGGAACCCGAGAACATATTCGTAGCTATTATTTATACCCATTAGGGTTTACAAGGTTTGAAATTCAAAAATGGCAACTTCTGCAAGTAACTCGCGATGCAGATCGTCAGCTTTGACCAAGTCGCATCCATGTTCTTCCTCGGTTGCGCCTTGGTCGAGGCTCCCGGGAAAGCAGGGATTTGAATTTAGCTCTTCTTGACATGGTCGCACAGTCGGGTCTTGTTGGTCGAGTCTATGTTCGAGACTTGCAGGTTCTCGAGTTTCAGGAAATCTCAGGAACTCGACTCTGTTGCCCGTAGTGGTCTCTCTAGTCGAGCATTTGGTCTCTCAATAATTCTTTCTTCAGGCAGCTTCAGTCTTTGGACCTAGTCGCCATAAAGGGTCACTGTATCGAGGACTTGGTCGAACCTTCCAGTTGTTCTATTTCAGGCTTGAACCTTGGAGGTTGCATCTATTGCCTTGGTCACCCCTGTTGGTAGCTAGTTGCTTCACATGGTCGAATAAGATCTTCCTTCCTTAAATGCGCTGAAGCTCTAGGGACTTGGCTAAAGTCTGACTTGAGCTTTGAGTGTCTCAAATATTCCCTTGGCTTCTCGTAATGCCTAATTTTATGGTTTTTAATCTGTTTTCTCTGAAACACGAACGAACGTTGCATAGCTCTGAAATATGATAACAAGGGTTTGTATACAAAATAAATGAGGATAAACAAAGGTAAATGAAGGTTTAAAATCATACATTTTAGGGACTCATCATCTTCTTCTGTCCTCCATCTCTAACTTTACAACATGGTATCAGAGCATTAATCAACTCAAAATATGTTTTATCACAACTGTTTCTTTAGATACTTTGTTTTTTCGTTTTTCTTTTATCTTCCCTTAAATAATTCTCAAATCTGATTATGGTTGGTTTGAGAGTCGCTTGGGGACCCTTTCTCATTGTGGTTTGTCTATGCAACATCCTTGATTGGATGCTGTCTATTTGTTATGGTTTGCTGATGTGAAGCAGTTATGCTCAGTTTGGGGTATACTACCTGTGTTGTTCTCTGTTTTTACTGGTATTGAGTCCATTAATGATTTTTGATTCCCCCTTATGTGTTGATCCTCTAGTTCCTCCTGTTGTCCCTCTCCAAAAATCTTTTGTTGCTTTTCCAAACCCATCATATACATACAAAGACAAACAATTACGGTTTTAAAATGCAGGCACAGAAAACACTACCATTGTGCAACCACTTCTTTTCCCATCAATGTTTCGACTTCTAGTTCTGGAGATCTATTCTAGTGTGACTTGGATTTGCCTGTTGCTCACTGGAAAGGTACTCGAACATGTACACGGTCCTTCGTTACTTATCCTATTACTCTTTATGTTTCAATTCTTCACCTTCCTAGTCCTATGTATTCTTTTGCCCCATTTATTTCCTTTGTTTCTATTCCTTCCTCGCATGTTGAAGTGCTTGCTAACCTTGGGTGGAAGCATGAAATCGACGTTGAAATGGATGTTTTGACCACTCAAGGGACATGGGACTTGGTGGACCTACCTCGTGTTAACTTTGAATGGTCCTTATATAAATTGGATGAGAATGCCTTTTTATATGGAGATTTTCAAGAAGAGATATACATGTTAGATTACCGCTTTACCTAAAAGCTTAAGCTGTTAGGTTGTGAGCCAACAATGTATACGAAGCTTTAACACTCTCCCGCACGCACAACCCGATAACTCGTGGAGAGATAAACACACAATAACGACAACATGTGGAGAGAGAAACACACAATAAATAACACCCCATTACATGGAATAAATATTTTTTTTAAAACATCACACACTAAACGCAGGCACAAAGACTAGAACCCAGGACCTCCTAGTAACCTGCTGTGATACCATCTTAAACCCCCACTTTACCTAAAAGCTTAAAGTGTTAGGTTGTGGGCCAACAATGTATACCAAGCTATAACAATACATGGAGCAAACTCCTAGTATGTTTCTGAGGGGCAGGATGGTAATGTAGATTGCATGAGGCCATTTAGTAGTCCCTTTATGCCTAATTTGACAAATCTAGTGTGGTGGTCTCTACATTTGGCTTCATCTAGTGTTATTATGATCATCTGATCTTTATCTAAAAAAAGCGAGTGTGGTACTTCTAGTTTATGTTGATGATATAACTAGAGTGGGATTGTAGATGTTAAGAAGTGGCTTCAAGCTAAGTTTCAATTCAAGGACCTGGGTACTTTGCGTTACTTTCTTGGTATTGAAATTGTAGTGTTTAGGAAAGGGTTGAGTTTGTCTCAGTGAAAATATACCTTGGACTTGCTGAGTGAGACTGGTTTGTTTGGAGCTAAGCCAACTAATACTCTTATAGATCCTAACATGAAGCTGTCTAGGGATGTTGAACCAAAATTTGAAGACAAGTGTCAATATTGGTAGTTGGTTAGGAAGTTGATCTACGTCATTGTCACTAGACTCGACATATCTTTTGCTGTAGGGGTGGTGAGTCAATGTACGGAAAATCTCAAACAACCACTCTAGGTTGCTGTTTGTAGGATTTTTCGGTATCTCAAAGGCACTCCCAAAAAAGGTATCATATATAAATGTAATAAAAATATTGAGATCATGGGGTACTCTGATGCAGATTGGGCTGGCTCTGTTGATGATTGAAGGTTTACTACTGGATACAGTACATTTATGGGAGGTAATCTTGTTACTTGGCGTAGCAAGAAACAAACTACTGTAGCTAGACCTAGTGCTGAAGCAGAATATTGAGCTATGGCTCATACTATGAGTGAGCTTATGTGGCTAAGATTTGTTATGTCTGAGATGGGGTTTTTAATAGCGAAGCCAGTGGATATGTTTTGTAATAATCAAGCTTCCATTTATATCGCTAGCAATTCAGTATTCCGTAAGAGGAGGAAACACATTAGAGTTGATTGTCATTTTGTGAGGGACGCTACATTGAAAAAGGTTGTGAGGACTCCTTTTGTGAAATTTGCAGATTAGTTAGCCAATGTTTTCACAAAGCCTTTATGCCTACCTTGTCTAATGGCTGTAAGTTTGTAACAAGCTGGGGTTGGGTGATATTCATACGCCTCCAGCTTGAGGGGGAGTGTTGGAAGAGAATTAAGTTATTTTAACAATTAGGTTGTGTTAGTAGGGTATTTTTGTCCCTAAAACTTTTTTATGGTTAACATATAGAGGGCAAACTTGGAATTGTACATAAGTCTCCAGGAAATTTCCTCCTACGTCTTTCTCTTTCTTTTTTCTTTTCTTTTCTTCTTTTCTTCCTCTCTTCTCCATCTCTAACTTTACAACACCTTAGTTTGTATATTCTCAAGTTCCCTTTAATCTGGTGTCAATTAGTAAGATTACTAAATCTATGAATTGTTTAGTAACATTCTTTCCTGATTTTGTGGTCATTTAGGATTTGAAGATGAGGAAGATGATTGGCAGAGGACGTGAAGCTAGTGGACTTTACCACTTTGAGCCACTATCTTCTTCTATCACTTGCACTGCTGTTGCCAACCCTATTCCAAACCAATTGTTGACTAGGTCATCCTTTGTTGGAAAAGCTAAATCAACTAGTTCCTACTTTGAGTCCTATGTCTAGTCTTGAGTGTGAGTCTTGTTAGGAAAGCATCTTTGTGTTCCCTTTTCTTCCTAAGTTAATAAATAGACAGTAAGCCCTTTCATGTTAGTCCATTCTGGTGTTTGAGGTCCTAGTTGACATTTTGATAATTTGTATTTTTTGTTGATGATTATTCAAGGATGACTTGGCTTAGTTTAACAAAAGATTTTTCTAAGTTATTTTATATCTTTTGTGCCTTTTGTTATGCAAAGACTCACTTTGGTTTGCCAGTTCCGATGCTTTGAAGTGATAATGCTAAAAAGTACTTTAGTACCAATTCACTACTTATATAATTTAGTTTGGTGTTGTTTATTAGTCATCTTGTGTCCACACTACAACAAAATGGGATTGTAGAGAGGAAAGTAGACATCCTTGAAGTCTTTTGCACCTTACTTTATTAAAGGCATGTTCCTAAGTGTTTTGGAGTGATGCTAAGCTCATTGCCTGCTATCTTATCAATAGAATGCCATCCTTTATTCTTGGTGGTAAAATTCCCTATGTTGTTCTCTTTGCGAATGCTCCTTTGTTTTCTTGACCTCCTCATATATTTAGGTGTGTCCTTTGTCCACCAGTTTACCCCCAAGGGGTGGATAAGTTGGATCCTCGTGCTATAACATGTGTCTGTTTGGGCTACTCATGCACTCAAAAAGGGATATTGCTGTTATAGTTTTACTTTGAATCAGTTTTTTATCTTTTCTGATGTTACCTTCTTTGAGTCTACACTATACTATTCTTAGTCCTTGAGTGCTTTGTACCTTAACGAGTCACTTCCTTTTCTTAATCTCCCATATTCTAGGTTGTTGTCTCTGCGCAGTTATGCACCTGTGTCCTTATGTAGTTTGAGCCCTTCTCGTCATCTCGATCATCCTAACTTGTAGGTGTATTCAAAACGGTGGCTCAAGGGAATAGGGTTCCCTCCAGCTTCTACTGCTACGCCTTTGGTTTCCTTGTTTGATGATCTCATTTCCAACGATGTTGATTCTCCCGTCATCACTGTTTAGAAAGGTAAACACACATGTACATAACATCCCATCTCCAAGGTATCTTAAGGCTTAAAACATTTTCTATAGACTAAGTTTCAAACTAAAGATTTGGGACCATTGAAGTATTTGTTGGGTATAGGAGTATCTAGATCTTGTGTGAGACCGTTTTGTGACAGAGGATGTATGCTCTTGATATTTTGGATGAGACTGGATTGTTGGGATCCAAACCTATTTATACACTTATGGGTCTTAAAACAAGCTAGTGCTAGATATGGGTGATTTGTTGCCTAACCCAAAAGAGTACCGAAGATTTGTTGGAATGTTGAGTTATCTCACAATCGCTCTCTTTTGCAAAAAATGTTGTGAATTAGTTTCTTGATTATTAGAAAACAAGTCACCCCGCCCCCGCCGCCCGCCCGGGGGGGGGGGGGGGTGGGGTGGGGTTGCACTTGTGGATCCTAACAAGAAGCTAGTGCTTGCTAATTTGTTCGCTAATGCTTCGGAGGGTGCTCATGCTAATTCATTTGTAAAAGTTAGGAGCATATGATATTTGTGCTCCGTCTTGAGGGAGGAAGTGTTAATGGTTAAGTTGGTCATTTTTAGCATTATTATTATTTTCTAGTTCCATGTTAATAATTTTGAGTTTGTAAGGGTATTATGGTCATTAGTATGTATTTGACATGTACTATAAATAGAGGGAGAGACCTATTGTTGTGATTAGATTTTCCATTTTACCTAATATCTCACCAATTTAGCAGTCAATAGATGAGCTAAGTTAACACCAAGCAGTTATATTTATTTGGAAATTCACGTACAAGATTATTCCACACTGGGATAGCTCTTGCAGATGAGCTTGTTCATCCCTAACACTGAACAATAAAGTGAATAATCCAATTCCAGTGTTATCTTGGACTTCTTTTTGTTTAATGTTTACTAATGTTATTCTTTATATTTATCCCTTAGTATAGCATCTTTGATTTTGTTACAGAGATCAAGTTTCTTATATTTTATTTCAGTTATAAATCCATAATACTATTTTGCCTAATGACTTTTTTTGATCCTCGTCTCCATTTACAGTTACAAAATTTAAATTTCATAACATTGTTACTTGTTTTTGGGGGGTGGGGGAGGGGGTTGAACCTTACGTTGCTGTCAATAATTTATTATACAAATGTTGTTTCTTGAGCTACCATCAAATATTAAGATGTTTTTTTTTTTTTAAGTTTTCCTCTTTTTGTGTTTTTTCTTTTCTATTTTTCATTTTAGTCTAATATTCAAGAATTGACATTTTTGTGCATATCATTTGCAGCAACCAGCCCAATGTACACAAAAGTTTGCCATATACACATTTTAGAACTTTATATTTAGTGATCTTTGACTTGTGAGTGAATATAGATTAATGCAAATATCAGCGTACATGTTATCCAGAAAAAATAAATATCAGCAGAATCCTATCATAAACAAAGCTGATTTCCGCTTTATCAATTAAAGTCCCAAGTAGGTGAAAATGTGAACCAAACTCTGAATTAGGCCATTGTATCTCTCTGCTGCACTTCTTTCAGTCTTCTTATTGTAGGAGATTGTGATTATGTATTCTACGGCTATTACACAGTAGGCCAATGTATTTTCCCTTTGTGTGCATAATCTCTTTCACTTAATTTAGTCTCCTATAATAAATATTGTCTGGTGAAAAAAAGCCATATGGGGCTTGATCAAGTGCTACCTTTTATGATTGTTCTTCTAATGTAGAACTTAAGATAATAAAGCGAACGTGAATTTTTGGTGAATCGTGCATTGACCTGGTTAGTTATTACAAAGTTCCATTCGACTTAAGATAGTGAGATGACTCGATATGTACATTTGAATCTTGCATCAGTTTGGATGCATTTATACGAATCATCGAAGGTGAATGATAACAGCCATATGGCTCGGTCAAGTGAGTCATTTATGCTTGTTTTTTTCATTGTTGAACTTCAGATACAATGATTCAATGTGGATTTGTGGTGAATTTTGCACTAACCTGAATACATTTATGTCAGTCAAAGATTTCCAATTGTATTATATAAATTTCCTTTTTGACTTTTTATTTTCAACATGGACTTTTTGTGAATTTTGCATTGGTCTGAGTACAGTTATATCAGTCAAAGATCACAGCTTATAAGCTTTCAATTTTTTTGGCCGAGTGAAATTTCATTCAAGTAATGATTATATGCCTTAGTGTTATTATGAGTGAAAGGTCATACCAAGGGGTTGATATCAACACCCGCACAGGTTGGACGTTCCAGAGGGGATGTCCTAAGATTATCTTTAGGTAGAGACTGTACATCCAACGCAGAGCGGACTTGGTTTTTAGGTTAGGGCGACGGCGTGGGGTTGTCATCAGAAAAGGGAGATGAATTCAACATTCAGAGGGGGCTATTGGCCCTGCACTTTGCTTAGGATGTCAGTTACAGAGAGTTGATCAATAATAAAATAATTATTTAGAAAAAGTAAATGCTTAAAGATGAAATTTTTGGAAATTTCTTTGGAGTTGATGATACATTTATTTCTTTTGATTGCAATTTTTTTTTTAATTTAATTTTTTTTGAGAAAAAGAGAGAGTTATGGCCAAGGTACAAACATGAATGAGAGTTCTATGTCATAAAGCAAAAAATTATCATTAAAAGTAATGCAATTGAAAATTCTAATTTTAGATTTTCAAATGAATTAAAATTCCAAGAGCACTTTTTGATTGGAATTATGACTTGCTGCGGTCTTAAATTTTGATTTCGACTCAAATTTCGAAGCTCCAAAAATATGGAAAGTTTGACGGAAATTTTGATTCCGATGTCAATTTCGATATCAATTTGAATAAATAACGGAAATTAGTAGTAAAACATGGAATTCTTTGTGAAACTTTAGAAATAGTTCATAGATATAATAATGTAAGTTTTAGGGCTAATATATTGCAAGTTAAGATACATTTATGTTGTGTATGAGGTGGAAAAGTTGTAATATAGTATGTGTGAAAAATATATTTGTAAACTAATGTACATTATACATATTCAGTTAATAAAAATAAAATTTATTAATTATTTAAATATTATTTATTATACAAATAATGAAAATTTAGACATGAATGGTTAAATAAAATGTTGTTGTAAGTTTATTTTTTCATATAATTTTAAAAGCACTTGTAATAATCTTTTGTT
Source organism: Malania oleifera (assembly GCF_029873635.1). Lineage (NCBI taxonomy): Eukaryota > Viridiplantae > Streptophyta > Magnoliopsida > Santalales > Ximeniaceae > Malania > Malania oleifera. The sequence goes on along the minus strand of NC_080421.1, from coordinate 109,939,777 downwards.
TCGATAAAAATAAATAAAATAAATTAAGAGAGAAATTTCACTCAATCCTAAATCTCTCATTTGAATTTCGAAGAAAAATTTCATTGTATGGTTAAAATTTTGACAACTTTCATTAAAATGCCGAGATTTCGGTAAATTTTGGATGATTTGTTGAGATTTTGATAGAAATTATGTAAGACGGATATCGACTGTCATTTTGATTTTGAGAGTGATGGAAATTGAAAATTTCGTGGAAATTTAAGACTACGCTTGCAGCTTTGCTTGCATAACACAACACAATTACTACTAGGTTGTTCATTCCTTGGCTGTTTTATTGAGTCGCCAAATAAATTTCATGTAAGATTTTTGGATGAGGACTGTGAGATGATATTCATTTCAATTGAACTGATCTTAATCCCAGTTTAGTTGAGGGCAGCTATGTGAATCCTTTTTCTCCATTATACTCCATCAAGGGTGTGTGTGTGAGAACCTGAAGTTGCCAAATGTTTTCGTACTACACCTTGATGCATTTTCCCCCTTGAGCTGATTCTCTTCATTTCTTCTACTTGAGACAAACCATAGAGGTTGTTCATTTAATTCGTTCTACTTCTACCAGCTTAAAATAATTTCAGCCGAAGATTGTCAGATTAGAACCATTACAAAGATCTCCATCAATGAATGAAGTGTGATGGGAGCAATGAGAGAGAGGAGAGAGCCAGAACAGAATTAATAGATATGGTTGATAAACATCACAATGCGTTTGCTAAAATATTATTTCTTTAATTGTTTTCCATTATGCATCCCCCGTCTTGTGTGTAGTATTAGTGGTGGTCATTGAAGGTGCTCATGCTTAATGAGGTGGGGTTGTCTTAGCCGTTAATCTCTGCGTTATTTGAACGATATTCTACCTAGGAATAAAAGAGTGTCAAAGGAGCATGTTTTGTCATATTGGCTAGCCATGATAACCATGTGCCCTATTTGAAGAAATTCAAAACTTACACAATTGGCTAGTTAATTTTTAGTCTTTGTTTAGCACCTTAGGTCAATATCTGAAAGTGATATAGTCGAAACTCATGACCCTAAATTACTTTTTATGGGCTTCAACGTAGGATTTAGTGTTAAGTAGCTTCTACCTTGACAATGGTGACGACCAAGAGGTCTGTGATTATGGTACCCTAGACTGAGGAAACTTTTTCATTGCATGTAACATAAAAAAGAAATAAAAGATTGAAGGCCTGTTGAGTGGAGTTGATTGTATGACTGAGGAGAAGATATATTATCATTATTTTATTGTTGAAGGGATCTGCATAATTGTCTGCAATAAAATGCTTTACAAAGGCACTATTATTCGCTTCCGACTTCTGTTCAGTTGTCTCTTGCATCTTTAATTACTTTCCGACTATTAGTTGATTCATTTCCTTTTTATAATAGTCGGTTTGTTTGTTTGTCATGCATCCGTTGACATGATCAGCTACACTGCTTTTTTTCATTGATAATCAGATTCCGATCTCTTATAAATTCTTATTAAATAGTACCTCTTATCATTGTAATAATTTGAGCATCATCTTAAGATTAATTTATGAACAGAACAACAGCTTACCAGTGTCTTGAACCCACTTCATCTCAGACTTTAACTTGAAACCAACTCAAGGATGTCCTTGTACAGAGTGGACCCATTTCTCCAGTATGCCTCTGAATCTGGACGGCATTCTTGTGAGTCAAACTCCTAGCGGTAATCTGAGCTTGAGCTTTGAGACACGTTCGCTGGTCTCTTTTCATATTAACCAAGTAGAATAGAGTCATGGCTTAATCAAACCTTGTCTTTTTAGTTTTTGTTTTTATTCACCAGCTGTTATCAATCATGTGGAAATCCAAGGTTTGGGCTTGGCTGGATTTGGACTGCTTCTGCAGTGAAAACTTGGGCCAATTGTTAGTTACTGGCATTCCAACACATGGAACCAGTTGACCTTGATACAGTTCCTAGAGCATCATCATTATGCACCTGTGGCCATTTCATATATTATTACATAAGATTACTTCATTCCCTAGCCTTATTTGTTGACGAACGCAGTTGTTCAAGCCAAATCCAATGCAACAAATCATGATAAACAGCCTAACCCATGTTTATCTTAATCTGTGTATGGCTTTGTTGGTCTCTTCCCCAAAAATTGTACCCTGAGTAATTAGAATATGCTCTGGAACATCTTGTTTTTCCTTGTTTAGATTTTTGTTTTATTGAGTTCCTTTTCACTTATAAAAAAGTGGAAGAAAAGATGGTTGTGAAACATGTGTCGAGAGGTAAATGGGCTTCATATAGTACCGTAAAGAAGTGAAAACGAAGACAAAATAAAAAATAACCGAAATAAAAAGTTTTCCAAAAACATACTAGCATAGCCTTTGTAAATCAAACTACCCTAGTTTTTTTTTTTTTTTTCAATAGGTATTTTTTTGTTTCCCAAAATATTAGCACGTAGAAATAGTACATGAGAACAACAAACTATAGATTATTTCTGATCATGTGCCAAACAAAGATAATTGGCTGGGCACTGTGAATGGCTGGCAGCCTGGCAAGCTGGATGAGACAGTTTTTCAAGTGTTTAATGAGTTTATCCATGAATTACGAAATTTGGTACACTTTTTAGTCTTTTTTCTTGCTAGGTGTCTTCTCCTTATTGCTCTTCTTCTCACTGATTTTGGTAAATGGTGTCTTTTTCATTCGGGTTGATTTGAATGTCATTTCTGAATGAAACAGCTGCTAATGACAACAGGGTTTGGACGGTCCAGCTAAGAGATCTCCTTCCCACTCACTCTTGAGATCTCTCCTTCTATCCCTCTCTTCTCATATGATCCTTGACTGTTATTGAGCATATTCTTCCAAACCCTAAACCCTATGAGCCTACACCTATAAACCCTATCCCATGAGTCACCGTTAATTGTGAATGAATTAGAATCCCATCTTTAAGACTCAACCCCAATTTCTGATTCACCAAACACTTCATCAATGCTTTGCTTCCTCGTCCTCATCACAGTTGGGCTGTTCAATTGACACCTGGAAATGGTGTGAAGGGTGAGTGAGGACATCATTTATTTATATATATATATATATATATAACAAAGCCATCCCAATGGAACATTCAAGTCACAAAATATTGTTCTCTCTCTCTCTTCTTCCCTCTTCTTTTTATTTTTATTTTTATTTTATTTATTTTATTTTTATTTTTTGCTTTTGCTTTTGCTAGCTTTAAGGCTTTCACTTATGTTGTGCTAAAGGGAAAATACCACAATCCTCCAATAAGGAAGGAGAAAGCTGAACAGTGGTACGCCCATCATAGGGGCACTTGGACTAGCCTGATGATTCACTATAAACAGAGGGGGAGGGGAAAGGGGGGGAGAGGGGGTTGCCGATTAAGAAAGGTCAAAATACTTGTGATAATGGGTTTCTACGATGGGCAGGGATTGATAGAAACCAAGTGAGATCTCTGCTGTCACAAATCACTAAGACTATTATATGTATAGTGGGTGGAACGAGGTCCTTTTGTGAATCTTGATGCATACATACCTTTAGCATTCTCTAATAACAAGACACAGATGACAAACCCAATGATTGTTAGTTGGTTTGAGCTCATCCAAATTTCTTCTTAGTTTTTTGCTTCTTGCTTTTTGTTTTTGAGGATTTTTTTTTTTGGGTAGGGGTAGGATAAGTTTAGTACGTAAGAATGGAAATGCAATTGGTAACTCTATTTTTACATGTTTGGTGTACAATATTTTATTTCACTATTTGGTTCATATCTAGTACACAAGACTTTGGGCAAACATGACATTAGATAATGCTATGTGAATGATTCGGCTAAGGTGGATAACAGTGAACCCTTCATTTATTTCACTATTTGTATTCCCACCTATTTGTACAGTTTTGCCCCCATCAAGTTTTTGAAAATGGCACCATCTCGTGAAATTTTAAAATAACTAGAGAATCCTTTATTCTATGGAGTATGTGTATGAATGCTTGTACAATATTTTCTTTGTGTTTGTACATAAGTAAACATGTACTAGGCAGGATGAGCAGACTTACATATGTTTAAAATCAAGTATAGATGAGCCAAGTCATGGTAGAGTTTAGCAATGTTCCAGTTATATTAGAACGTGCTTGAGTAAAGTTACCTATTTATATTTGGTATTTAAAATAGTTAAAAATATTATCAATATTAAGTTAACACATGAATGTACATATGTATATGCATAAACATAATAAACCAAACCTTGAGTCTCACTAAGTGGAGTCAGTTACATGAATCCTTTTTCGTTAATTTGTAAGATCATAAGTAATTTTCTTTGGCAAATTTAGGGTTATTAAATCCTTACTAGTTTATTTCAAGTTAGGTCTACCTATACACTTTTTACTAGCTCACAATAACTAGTTCACTCCTCACTAGTGCACTAATTAATTTATGTTATAGATGTCCAAACCATTTGAGTCGCCCCTATCTTATATTTTATAAGAGTTACACATAGCTCATTCTTTTGCATATCAAATGTTCAATCTCCCTTCACACGATATTTAATATGCAAAGAGAGACAAAAAAAATTGGATTCTAGAAGCTTCCCCTCTTCAAAATAGTTATTTGAGCTCTCAACTAATAAATATAATTCCTCCAATTATGAAAATCAATACTACTTTATTATATTAAAGAAAGTCTTTCAAGTCAAATAGAATGGAATTTAAAACCCTCTTTAATAATTAGACCATCTAAAAAAGAATCCTACAAGATCTCAATAGGATTTCAATTTTTTTTTTTAAATAGTTTATTCCAATCATGAAAAATCATTTGAAAAGGGATTGCACGATTAGAGCTTGAAAAATTTAAATCGATCTTTGTCTCAAATTTAAAAGAAAATAGATGCATATCGGAGAGTGGAACACAAAATATCCGACCAACTTACGGGAGCACTGATCACTCCAAAATTTCATATTCCAAATTCAAATGTTATTTTGGTCATGTACATAATTTTTTCTGAGAATGTCACACTAGAAGGGAAAAAATTTACTTCTGAATTTGAAATTCATAAAGTGTGACAACTAGGAGGAAGGAAATTAAAAAGTTTGACGATGGTTTGTTTCCTTGCCGTGTACACAAACGGGGCCTTATGCTTGGTTCTCTCCAGTCTCCAACGTGTGTGGTCTTAGAAATACAGACAGTCTGCAGTCAAAGGCAATATGGTGGATGAGGGAAAGGGATGGCCTTAGAAGTTTGGGTCAAAGACGCTTCACAAACTTTATAAAATGCAAAATGGACTGACTGTTGAAATAGTAAATGGGGACTATTGTTGAAATTAATGATATTTTTTCCTTTTTTTTTTTTTTTTTATAAAAATTTTGGTGTTTGGTGATTGGTTCAATTTAGAGATTTTTTTTTCCAGTTAACCGAATTAAACGAATAAATTATAAACATTAATACATAATATGTATTTACTTATTTAGATATATATATATATATATATATATATATATATATATATATATATATATGTAAGTTGAAAAGACATCATAGTTTCAGTTAATAGAAATAGTCAAAATAAAATTCAGTCAGGCAAGGGTTCAGACATATCCTTTAGTTCTGTTCTATAGTGATTTAAAAAAAATACAATTAATTAAATAATTAATGAATAATTATTATTAATTAATAATATAATATAATATATTAATATAATAAAATATTATATATATATATATATATATATATATACATTGAGATCCTTCAGGATTATTTCTTGAAAGCAAAAGGGACCCTTGCTGTGCAGCCCCTCTCTCTCTCTCTCTCTCTCTCTCTCTCCTCCGACCATCTCACTCTCTCTCTTCGATTTCTCTCCGTTGGTAAGCCGGATTGAAAAACGAACACCACCATGGGGTTCTAGGGCCGATCCTTGTCAATTTAACAGGAGCGTATTTTAAGTTTGGGCTTCCTAGGCACTACTCTAAGGTTAGGGTAAGGATAATAAAATTATATTAGTTAATTATTTTTAAAATTTAATAAGTTATTAGGCGTGTCTGGGTCTAGGAAATGTGAATATGGTTATTGTTCTAGGGTTGAATTAATTAAACTAGGATTTATGAATAAAGGGTTTTGTGCGAACGTTGCAGGCATCATGTTAGGTCCCTCGTGGGTGTATTTTCAGTAATCAAGTAAGTGGAAGAAATTATATCAGGTATTATGGGAATCAGTTGATTAATTTAAAGCATGAGAAAATGATAATGTTGTGAAAGATTTTCTAATGTATTCGGTATTTGAAAATACTGGTTTTGGAATATTATATATTTATTTGAGTAATTACTAATTTATGAAATATTATTTAAAATTTGTGTGACATGAGTATTAGTTTTGCTACCATATATTTAACACGTGGAAATTTTTTATGATGAGATGTAATTTATACTGACAGATATTATGAAATGATAGAATATGATTTATACTGGCTTAGGAGAAATGTGATGTATATAGACATGATATTTTTTGATACTGAGGAATGTGATATATACAGACAAGATATTTTTAATATTGAGATTACTGAGGAAATTTTGAAAATGAGAACCTTGATGGACTAGTGATGTATTTGAGAGCACGGTACCATTGTTAGGAAATGAGTCAGTGCAACCACACTACTCGGTAAGAGTGTTGGTATTGGAAGTCGATTGGGCATGCAGAGAGATGTTGATCGCCCCTGAGCCCGGATCGGCCTGCGGTGGGCCAATCGTACTATAGACAAGGTATGTTTTGATTTAGCCTGGTAGGCCAACCATGGTTAAGTCTTGCATTCGGGCCGTACAATCTGGTTATATGGGGTAATTACATGACGATGATGTATGGATGTCTATTCAGGTTGGTTTCTCATTACAGACATGATGAAATTATGTTTACAGGCATGTTGGGTTTTGAATCAAGGAAAATGTATTGAGCACATATATATTTTTGAGAAAAATATATGGTTGCAAATGTGTGTGTGTGTGTGTATATATATGGATATGGATACATATTTCATGTTTACTTAGCTATATTACTTATTAAATGAACATGTTTTGATTTATTTAAACTCATGTTGCTACATACTGACAATAATTTATTTTATCTTACTGAAAGATGTTTCACTCCTTCATATTTTAACATTTCATGAAATCTAGAGAGACGAACTTAGAGAGCTTCGGACAGGGTTAGTAGTTGGGTTGGAAGATAGTGCTGGTGCGACACTAGTAAGTATATGTATATGGATTTGCTTAGTAGTACCTTGGGCTGTAAAATTACTTGATTTTTGAAAAACATGTGTATATATATGATATGATGGTTCTAAAACTTTGGTATTGTATTTGGGGTTATGTATATGTTTCCGCTGCATGTTTTATTTGAGTTATGGTATCAGAGAAATATGAAAAGAAAAAAATATGGTAGGAATTTCGGGGCGTTTCGGGTTCAGTTCGATTAATGTATATCACTAATCGAAACTTTTTAGCGAACTCAGTTAATTCATCGAATTCACCATATCGAATAATTACACATCCTAACTTTTAACATAAAAAATTTTAAATTTTGATCACGAAATGCCATCATTATCAATTTTTTTTTTTGGAATATAAAAATTATTATACATTTATAATGGCACGTGCATGATAAGCATGAGATAGACTGGTCACGTGAGATGGGGGTTCATGATTTGGTGAATCAACATTATGAGCATGATTGGTGGCTTGGGATTTGTGGAAGTTTCCTAGAAAGATAAAAAATTAAATTGATTGGGGGCATAGCATTTGTACATAGGGGGGATATCTTTCAAGATTTGCATCTCAACTCAAAACGCCATTTTAATTTATTGCTGTGAAAGTTGAAAACTTTTTATTACCCTTCCTCCTTCCCTCTTTTTGACCTAGAGGATCACCCACTACCAAACAACTTGATATCAGCATATTCCATCCCTTAGCTAGATTTTATGCTCTCTTCCCTCCACTACTATATTAATTGGCAAATTTTTATTTTTATTTTTATTAGGGCACGGGGTACTCAATTCGATCTCTTGAAATTTGAAAAATAGATGCCGATCTTTCTTCTTTTTAAGATTTAGAGATTTACATCTATAAAAAAATAAATTTTTTTGAATATTTTTTACTTTCAAGAATCTTCTGAATCTCTTCTGGAAGATAAAAAAAGATGTAAATCTCTTGTAATAATTGTAGAAGTAATGAGTCTGTAAAACATCGAATTTGCGAGTATTGACTTTGAATCTTAGATTTGGATTTAAGTGGATTTGGACAAATTTTGGTATAATGTTATATATTACATTTTATCAAAATTCAGTATAAATTCAAATCCAAGACCTCGCCAAACAGAGGGTGAGTGATCCAAAACTCAGATTGTTATGAAATTACGTCGTAAGCTTATGCATGGGTAGATATAACAACTACGAGGAATGGAGAAATCCAAGACCTCGCCAAACAGAGGGTTAAGTGATCCAAAACTCAGATTGTTATGAAATTACGCCCTAAGCTTATGCATGCGCAGATATAGCAACTACGAGGAATGGAGAAAAATCAAAGGAAAAAAGAAGATTTCTTTGTTTATTTATTTATTTTTAAAATCTGTTCTAAACCCTCCATGTAAATTTACTCTTTCTTTCTCTTTTCTTCTTTTAAAAAATCAGTACGTGATTTATTTATTAATGCAAAACACAACCTAGAAGATTTCTCTCTCTCTCTCTCTCTCTCTCTCTCTCTCTCTCTCATATAAATATTGAGCAATTCTAGTAATTGTAGTGACGTTTAGAGAGTGACGGAAGCTTATGAGCTGTAGCTAGTCTTGCTCATTCTCTCCACGGAAGAGTGACCCAAGTAGTCATCATGGGGAGTTGGCTTGTATACATCACCAGCTCTTACAATTTTAATTAAGATTTTTTATGCCCGTAACATCCCTTGTGAATTATTGCAAGTTGGGAGTACAGCAATTTTTCATTAAAAATTAAAGTTCGTTGAGTGGATTTTAAGATGGTGTATATATACATAAATCATTTAAAATATTTTTAGGCACTTTGCAATTTTTTTTAACTAAACACTCAAAGTCAATTTTTCTTTCTAATAACTTTTTGTAGAGGAGGGCTAAATATTTTTGAAACGATATAAAAAAGTTCGTTTTCATCAATTCTTTCTTCAAAGGTCCTTTTAAAAAATCACGGGAGACCAAAATCTTGAGATAGGTTAGTGTTATTGTCTGACAAATTACGACAAGAGATATTGCAATAATGATTCAGCATTAATGAATTTAATAAGTTGGAAAGATAGTTTAATAAAAAAATAAAAATTAATAATAAAAAAATAAAATATATTATACACACAATCTTTATGTACATCTAGAAGTTCCATTTATTGTCTATGAACTTTACATTACGTTTTCAAATTAGTGAGTAAAAATGTGCAATGTATGGGATGTGATCATTTCCATTAAATTCTTCTTGCCTTTGTTGGCTCTTTTTCCTTCAAGCTTCCCCTTTTTGAAGCAAGAAAAGGAACTTTTCCTTCAAAATATAAAGGAAAAAAATGCCATTCTCTCATCATGCAACCAGAAAAAAAAAAAAAAAAACAAAAAGCCTTCTCCTATTATATATACCTTTGTTGACTGTAATATTGTAAGATGTCTGTATGAAATCAGGCGAAGGAATATTAATACCTCTTAAAAGAAGTTTGCGTAGGAATGTTGATATTATGTGTATTGTGTTATAAATATTCTCTCTTTGTAAATGCTAATGACTATACTATTTAACATTGGAAGATGTTTGGGTGGAATATGACTATTCACCATTGCGTGGGCCAGATCAAATTAATAAGCGAAAGTCTCCTATAGAATCAGAAAGAAAGTATACAATTACAGATTAAAAAATTAATAAAAAATTAAAAGCAATTAAATAAAGTATTGTTGGCATTATTTAGGGAGAATTGACTTAATAATCTCCATTTTTATTAATAAGTGTAAAAATTGAATGCTCTCTCTGTAAATAAACTTTGATTTTATTGAATCATGAATTGAGCAAAATACTACAACGATACTTGATTGAATACATACCCCAGCAATTTATATACAAGAGCTGGTAAAACAAAACAGAAAACAAAAACAGATTTCCACCCTTTTTGGAGGGAAAAATAGTTACAAGCTTACTCTACAACTATTTATAGTTACAAGAGTTATATCACAGCCTCATCTCCTCAAGCCACGTGTTAGCAAATTCTTCATCACTCATGTTCTGTTCTTGGATTATATTCTTGCCCTTCACTGCATTGATATCACCAGCATTAGTATTTAACTTGTCAAATTTAACCCCCCCCCTCAAGAGTAAAGCTCTTGCTGCTAAATCATCCATGATATACTCTGGATATTCAATTTGATGAGCAAAAATATTAATCAATCCAAACTTCTTAACCATTCCAACATAGTTGTCTACACCAAGTGCTTTAGTAAAAATATCTGCTAATTGATTCTTGGATGCAACAAAAAAGGTCTTGATCGTACCATCTAAAAATCTGTTTCTAACAATGCGACACTCTGCTTCTATGTGTTTTGATCTCTCATGAAACACTGGATTTGCGCTATGTGCAATGCTGTCTGGTTATCACAGTTAAGAAAAATTGATTTCTCATGCTTCACTTGCAAATCTTTTAATAAAAATAAAATCCAAGTTACTTCACAAGTGGTGCTTGCCATGGATCTATATTCAGCTTCAGTTGAAGATTTTGACACCATTGATTGTTTCTTTGATCTCCATGATATCAAGGCATTTCCATGAAAAACACAATATCCAGTAAGTGATTTCCTTGTATCTGGACATCCTGCCCAATCAGCATCACAAAATGCTTTTAATTGTAAATCTGAATCATTAGGAAAAGAAATCTCTTGTCTAGGTGTTCCTTTAATATATTGTAAGGCTCTTGTTGCAGCCTGCATATGAGGAACTCTTGACTTGGCTAAAAATTGACTTAGCCTGTTCACGGCGTATGTGATATCAGGTCTGCTGAGTGTCAAATACATCAATTTACCTATGAGCCTTCTATACTTGCTTGAATCTGATAGAAGTTCACCATCGTCCTTTGATAGCTTCAACTATTGTTCCATTGGAGATTTGGCAGGCTTACAACCCATCATGCTTGTTTCCTTTAAAATTTCTAAAGCAAACTTTCTTTGGTTTAATCTTACTCTCTTCTTGCTTCTAGGAATTTCAAGTTCTAACAAGAACTTAAATGAGTCAAGATCCTTAATCCCAAATTTAGCATCCAAAACAGATTTCAAAGTTGCTACACAAGTGGGATCATTTCCTGTGATGACCATGTCATCCACATAGACCAATAAAGCTGTTAAAAAAGAACCTTTAGCATGAATAAAGAGAGAATTATCAGCAGTAGACTACACAAAACCAAGTTGCTGAATAGTGTTTGATAGTTTTGTATACCATTGCCTTGAAACTTGTCTCAAACCATAAAGAGATTTAAGTAGCTTACAAACAACAAGAAGAGTTGAATGTGAGGAAGAAGAAGTAACTGAAGTCCCCCCCTTATTGTGAAAACCAGGAGGCAATGACATGTACACTTCTTCATCTAAATCCCCATGTAAAAATGCATTATTAATGTCTAATTGGTGAATAGGCCAACATTTAACAGCTGCCAAAGCAAGAAGGACTCGAACAGTGACTGTATTAGCAACAGGAGAGAAGGTCTCAAGAAAATCAATGCCTTCCCTTTGTGTGTACCCCTTAGCCACAAGTCTTGTCTTATATCCGTTAACTATTCTATCAGCATTCAACTTAATCCTATACACCCACTTACACCCAATAGGAGTTTTACCTGGAGGTAAAGTGGTCAACTCCCAAGTATGATTATGTTCAAGGGCTTGAATTTCTTTGTCCATTGCAACTCTCCAAAGAGGATTATAACAACTTGAAAGAAGGATTGTGGCTCTTGAGATGATGTGCTGATTGCCAACAAATATGACTGATAACAAGGCACCAAGTGTGAATAAATGAGCTCATCAACCACATCATAAGGTGCACCAGAAGGATGAGAAATAGCATGAGTAGTAGCACAAGCATAATCTTGTAAGTAAACTGGTTTAGTGGATTGTCGAGATGATCTTCTGAGAGGTGCTGATGGTAACTTATGAACTGATAGAGAAGCAGGTTCAGATGTGACTGAAGTAGGAACTATAGGAGTAGTAGGATTAGAAATTGTAGGAGAGGAATCTGAGTGGAGAGGAGAAACTTGAACTGGAATAGGACCATGAACAAAATCTAAACAAGTAATAGACTCATCTTGTATAGTAAGAGGAGTGACAAAAAAAAACATTACTTGAGCTGGAAGATGCAAGACCATCAACTTCAGGAATTGAAGTAAAAGGGTCTGAAATTGGGGCTTTACCATCAATGAAAGGAAATATGTGTTCATGAAAAACCACATCTCTAGATATGAAAATTGCATTTGTATATAAGTCTAAAATGTTGTAACCTTTTGTGCCAAAAGGATAACCTAGAAAGACACACCTCCTTGCTCTTGCTGCAAATTTGGATCTATTATGTGCAAGAGTAGATGCATAACAAAGACATCCAAAAATTCTTAAATGATCATAGGAAGGAAGATTGCCATAAAGAATCTCATAAGGGATTTTGTGAGAAAGAGGTGTACTAGGAATTCTATTAATCAAATATACAGCAGTTAACACACAATGTCCCTAAAGATGTAAAGGTAAATGAGAATGAAACATGAGTGACCTTACTACATTTAAAATATGTTGATGTTTCCTCTCTACAATTGCATTTTGCTAAGGGGTTTCAACACAGCTTAAATGATGCAAAATTCCTTATTTAGCAAAGAAATAACTCATGATGAATTCAGTTCCATGATTAGTTCTAATGATTTTTACTTTTCTAGAAAATTAAGTTTCAACCATAGTACAAAATTGTTCTAATATGGACTGAGTTTGTGATTTGTGTTTCAACAAATAAACCCATGTACATCTAGAGCAATCATCGACTATAGTGAGAAAATATTTGCAAGAATCAATGGTAGATACAGAAAATGGACCCCAAGAATCACAATGGATCAAATCAAACCAATTCTTGGAAATATGTAAACTTTCATTAAATGGTAATCTTTTCTGTTTGGAAAGGGGACAAACATCACAAAAGAAATCTTCATTTGAATCACCAATATGTGCATTATTTGACTTGAGTAAATTCAACTTAGCATTTGATGGATGCTCCAACCTCAAATGCCATATATGTGGTTGAATTTTATTAGTAGAAGAAACAGCTAAAACAGAAGAAGAGACTGACTTGCTATCTTCTAGCAGGTATAAACCATTGCTCTTTTTACCCAGACCAAGTGTGCTCCAATGAGCAAGGTCATGGATGAAACACAAGTTACCAAAAAAAAAAAAAAAAATTAAGGCAACACTGAATAGATTTAGCAAGTTGACTAATTGATATGAGATTAAAATTGAATGATGGAACACAAAGAACATTGTATAAGATGAGATTTTCATTAATTTTGACAGTCCCAATATGTGTGACTAAGGCTACCTCACCATTTGAAAAATTCACATGAGAATTCAATGTAGCAATTATGGTGCTGAAATAAGACACAGAATGTACCATGTGGTTAGTAGCACCTGTGTCTATGACTCACTTAGCATATTCAAAACAGGTTCCATTAACCAGTTTAGCTGAAAAAATGGAATGAGTTAAATTTGGACTGAAAGGAAGATTAGAAACAATACCAGGCATGGTTTCAAGGTAATTGTTAGGAGTTTGAGGATAAGATGTAGTGGCTGATACATCAGCAGTAGCAGTAACACCAGCAGATGAACACATATCAGCAGCTCCAAAAACCAAATTAGTCAATCCATTACCAGTACTCACATTGGTTGCAAGATGATTTTTACCAGAGTTACATCTAGCATTGAGGAATGTCAATAATTTCTCACACTGAGCTTTAGAAATAGGACATTAAATCGAAACATTCTTAGGTGCTGTTCCAGAATTGCAACTAACCTGATTAGCACTTGGTCTTCCTTTAGGTTTATATCCTGGTGGATAACCATGTAATTTGTAATATTTATCAATCGTATGTCCAAGCATATTGCAGTGAGTGCATAAAAGACTCTCTCTTTTATTATTTCCTTTGTTCCAAGTAGAACTACTAGAGTTACTTCCCTTCAAATTTGCATACATTGCCATTGAATCAGGCTTTGCAGTCTAAAATCCTCCATGTACTACATTCTTGTGAGACTCTTCTTGAAGAACCAAGGCATAAAATTTTGCTAATCAAGGGAAAAGGTGGCATCAGAATTTGAGTCCTTATATTCTCAAAATTCTCATTCAAACCCATCAAAAACCTCAGAGCATAAGTCTTGTCATGAGAAACATTTAAAGCTTTGATGGCTCCACATGTACACTCTGGTAATGGCTCCATATTTAGCAGCTGATCCCATAGTTTCTTGAATCTTGTATAATACTTAGTAACTGTCATATGATTTTGAGAAATGGTAGAAATCTCCTTCTGAAGATTGTAGATCTTAGGACCACTACCCTGTGAAAAAAGTTTTTGCAATTCAAGCCACATTTCTTTGGCAGTTTGATAGTACATTATGCTACTCAAGACATCAACATGCATGGAATTGATCATCAATGAAATCACCATTGTGTTGCAACTTAACCAATCTTCATAAAGAGGAGATTCTAGACTTGGCTCAACGATTTTGCCATTAATGAAACCTATCTTCCTTTTTGCAGTGAGAGCTAATATCATAGCCCTTGACCAAGAGTGATAATTCTTCATTCCAAGCAGTGGTTGTGTAACCAAGATATTACCTGGTTTTTCATTTGAATTCAGAAAATATAAATTTGAAGAATTGGTTTCAGTGGTCGGTGGAGTAATACGATTTGTTTGATCATTTGATTCGGAGGATGCCATGGATGATGCTCCAGAACTTGATTGAAAATTCGAGCAGAAAATGAAAAGAAATTGGCTAGGAAATCATTGATTAGCCCAAGCCCTAAACCGAAGCTCTGGTACCATGTAAAAACTGAATGCTCTCTCTATAAATAAACTCTGATTTTATTGAATCATGAATTGAGCAAAATACTACAATGATACTTGACTGAATACATACCCCAACTATTTATATACAAGAGCTGGTAAAACAAAATAGAAAACAAAAATAGATTTCCACCCTTTTTGAAGGGAAAAATAGTTACAAGCTTACTCTACAACTACTTATGGTTACAAGAGTTATATCACAGCCTCATCTCCTCAAGCCACGTGTTAGCAAATTCTTCATCACTCATGTTCTGTTCTTGGAATATATTCTTGCCCTTCATTGCACTGATATCACCAGCATTAGTATTTAACTTGTCAAATTTAACAATAAGTTATATTAGTGTGGCATCATGAAGATACTCATTCATTTTAAAGTAGAAGGAATGCTTCAATTTGCATTAAGACCCTGAAGTTTTTTAAAATTTCAATGCGGGCATATGCCTCTAATGGCCCTTCTAGAGATTTCCGCTATCCTCATCTTAATATCCATAGTTGATAAGCTTTGACAAGTTCAACTTTAATAATGCCACAATGAAATCTAATCTAATATCTATTATAGATAAAATTGAGATAAAAATTCAAAAGGGTTTTGTTACATGTCACATTTTTGTTTTCTCTCTTTGTGTGTGTGAGCATGCATGTGCATGTGTGTGTGTGAGTGTATGCGTGATAATTTAATTACCCTACAAAACTCTTTCAAGTGAAACAGTGGAAGATTGATGAGAAGAAGGTGTATATCGAGTTGAGCACTAATGCTAACATGAGCTAAAATTTACAATTGTTTTCTATGAGAAGAAAGGAAAGCATTGAGCAATGATGCTAGCATGGGTTCCAAACTACACTTGTTTTTGTTTTAAAAGTGATAGACCCAAAAGTTTTCTTATCAATTATGCAAACATATACATCATTATAAATCCTAAGTTGTCTCTTCCTTTTTGATGAGTTAATAACCTTGTTTAACTCTTTTAAGTTAAATGAATAAAATATTGATGAGAAGATAAAGAATTGAGCAATGATGTTGGCATATCTAGGTTAAAAATACATTTTTCTACGCTAATTTTGGTGGATTTAAAATATATTCAATGGGATAATATGCACAAATTGAAAAATGCACTTGTATAGGAAAAGAAATGTGTACATACTTTTGAGCACAAGTGACCATTGATTGCTTTTTAAAGTTAAGAGACACGATGAACACAAGTAATAGTTGATATATAGTAATTATAGTATTTTTCTATGAGTTCAATAAATGTATTGCTATGAATGATAATATTGGAAAGCAAGAAATAATTAAATTTATCAGAAAAATTTTGAAGAAGGAAAAACTAAAAAGCAACTGTTAAGCAATTTTTTTTTTTAAAAAATAAAATTTGGTGTGCGTAAGTATTGTTGGATTCTTTTGGAAGACATGGTTGATGTATTTTGTATATATTTATTGAGTAAATTAGATATCTATTCGTCGAAGTTCTACTAGAGTATATAGTACAATCTAAAATTTAAATAATGACATTTACTTTGAAAAATGACAATTTCATATTTGAGCAGAAATGATCATTAATTGCCTTAACTTCCATTAAGAGACTTGACCAACATAAGTACTAGTTGATAAATAACAACTATAATACTTTATTATGAGTTTGATAAATATTGCTATAAATAATAATATTGGAAAGTAAGTAATGATTAGGTGTATTAGACAATTTTTGGAAAAGAAAAAGTAAAAAAGCAACTCTAAAATTGCTCTTTAAATTTGATTTTGGACTAGTGGTTGCTTCTTAATTGAGAATCACATTGGCCTTTTTTGGGACCTATTGATGCATAAAGAAAATTTCTAGATTCCAACTATTGCTTGCAAAAACTCTATGTGAGGGGGATAATTTTGCTATTGTTAAAGTACTCTTTTCAAACTCTCGTTGTGATAAAGCGCTGTAAATAGTGCTATAAAGTTCTCTTCACAAGGTTCAAGAAGGTTATTGGTTTTGTGATCTCTAAAAATGATTCTAGTAAGCTCTCATGAAAGGAAAACAAATTTTTGATAGTGAATGAATGTGTGGATGAGTTGATTAGAAAGAGAAAAACTATAATCCTATATAAACTAGATACGGGAAGACGTTTGATCATGTTTATTGGTCTTACTTACATCCAATAAAGAAGAAAATGAGATTTATAGAAAAATGGATTACTTAGATGGCATGGTACCTTTCTTCACCAACAATATCAGTGTTAACAAATGAGGAATCAACATGTTTCTTTTTATGTCAAAGGGGCTATAACAAAGAGAGTATTTACCCCTTCTCTTCCTTTTGGCTATGGAACCTTTTAGTACTATGTTGCACAAAGTGTTAGTATCCAATCTCATTGGTGGTTATCAACTTGGAAAGCAAAACCAAGCTAGAAAACTCTCTTATTTGTTAAATGAAGATGATAATCTTATCCTTTATAGAGCCTCAAAATATGAGATAAAGTGGCTAAGACGTAGATATTGCTTTTTAGTTGTAGCTAAATCAAGACCGAAGATTAATTTAAAAGAAGCTTACTCCTAACAAGAGACGCACAAATGAAACTATGGAAATTGGCAAGGATATTGAATTGCATAATAGGATCACTTCCCATGTACATCTAATCTTGGTGTGGCTCTTGGGAGTAAATGCTGCTGTTTTTTTGTCCCACATTGGTAGAATAGTTCCACATTAGTATAAAAGGTTGTTTTAAATTTTTTATATTATTTATCCCACATTGGAGAGAAGTGTTTTTTGGACTTGAGGTTGAAGTTATATAAAGAGCTCAACTCTTCATTTGTAAAACACACCTCGAAAGTTGTACTTTGTCAAGAAGTAGTTGATTGATCATTGGCACTCGAGGACGTAGGTAATTTTATACCGAACCTCATAAATTTCTTGTATTTTTCTTTTTACTGTTTTATTATTAGTTTATTCATTGCTTTAATTTCTTATATATTCAATAGTAATAGTTGTAGTATTGGTGTTTGGCACAAGTGGGGTGCCCGACACAACAATTGGTATCAGAGCTAGGTTTAATAGTGTTGATACGGAGGTTTTCCTCTGTTAGGATCCTTGTTTCCACGTTTGATGCCTAAGAAAGATCTTGTCTAAGCGAGTGCTCAGAGACCATTGCCGCTCAATCGCTCCTTGGAGGTCGGCCTAGTCAAAGTGGAATTTCATAGGATAAAACAGAGTAGATACAGTTGGTACGTACTATTCATCCTAGGCCTTTTGCTTTGTTGGTTGCTATTGAATATATGAAGATGTCAGAAACTAGTGCAGCAGTAGAAGAAACACTGTCCACACGAACTCCAACCCCTTCGGCTTCGACATCATCATCGAATACGATAGCTAATGCTCGATTTGAGGTGGAGAAATTTGATGGTACCAATAATTTTGGTATGTGGCAATGTGAGGTGATGGACATCTTGTATCAACAAGAACTAGATATTGCTTTGGATGATAAACCAGTAGATATGGGTGACAGAGATTGGGAAAAGATCAATCGTCAGGCATGTGGTATGATTCGTTTATGTCTTGCCAAAAATCATAAATATTGTGTTATGAGGGAGACATCTGCAAAGAAATTGTGGAAGACATTGGAAGATACATTTATGACTAAGAGTTTAGAAAATCGGCTCTATTTGAAAAAGAAATTGTTTCGCTTCTAGTATCAACCAGGTATTTCGATTAATGACCACATAAATGCTTTCAATAAAATTTTGGATGATTTGTTAAATTTGGATGAAAAGGTGAAAATTAGGATAAAGCCTTATTGTTACTGAATTCTCTCCTTGATGAGTATGAACATTTGGCCACCACTTTATTGTATGGGAAAGGTAAAGTTACTTATGATGGTGTTTGTACTGCATTGATTAGTATTGAATGCAGAAAGAAGGATCAGAGGGTCCATAAGGAAATAGCAGAAGCACTAATAATAAGGGAACGTTTTCAGAGTCGTATGCCTGGAAGAAAGAGTAAATCTCAAGGGAGGGGTAAATCTCGTGGGAGACCTACTAAAGATGAATGCGCTTTTTGTAGTGAGAGAGGGCATTGGAAGAAAGATTGCCCAAAATTACAGCAAAAGAATAAGGGAAAAGCACATTCTAATGCCAATATAGCCAATGATGATGAAAGTGAGTCAGATTTTTCTCTTGTTGGAACATCTTCGTCACATTATTTTGGTGAGTAGATTTTGGATTCTGTTGTTCCTATCACATGTGTCTCAATAGGGAATGGTTTTCTAATTTTGAAGAATTAGATGGTGGGGTTGTTTTTATAGGAAATGATAATACTTGTAAAACAACTAGAATAGGATCAATACAGTTGAAATGTCAAGATGGAACTATTAAGACCTTGACTGATGTTAGGTATGTTCCAAGCCTAAAGAAGAATTTGATTTCATTGGGTGCCTTAGAATCTAAAGGGTTCACTACCATTTTGAAAGATGGAACCTTAAAGATTAAATCAGGTGCGCTGGTGGTGATGAAAGGAATAAGGAAAAATAACTTGTATTATTTACAAGGTAGTACAGTTATTGGCTCAGCAGCTGTTGTTTCTGAGAAAGATACAGGTTTAGATACAACCAGGTTATGGCATATGTGATTAGTACAGGCAGGAGAAAAATCTTTGCAACAATTAGTTAAGCACGGTTTGTTAAAGGGTGCAAAGGTGTGCAAACTTGAATTTTGTGAGCATTGCATTCTGAGAAAATAAACTAGAGTGAAATTTGGCACAACAATCCATCAGATTGAATGTAATTTAGACTACATCCATACATATGTATGAGAGCCCATAAAAATGGCTTCGTTGGGTTGTATGCATTATTTTGTCACTTTTGGTGATGATTTTTCTGGAAGAGTTTGGGTGTATTCTATGAAGCATAAAAATGAAGTATGTGATATTTTCATTAAGTGAAAAAAATTAGTTGAAACTCAAACTGGCAAAAAGATTAAACGACTCAGATCAGATAATGGTGGTGAATACACGAGTGACCCGTTTATGAAGGTATGTCAGGATGAAGGTATTGCTTGACACTTCACAGTTCGAAATACACCACAGAAGAATGGGGTGGCAGAGTGCATGAATCTGACTTTGCTGGAGAAAGTTCGATGTATGTTGTCTAATGCTAGGTTAGACAAAAGCTTTTTGGGCTGAGGCTGTTAGATATGCGTGTCATCTCATCAATCGTCTACCATCATCTGCAATAGGGGGAAAAACACCCTATGAGGTATGGTCTGGAAAGCCTGCTAGTGATTATGATTCTTTACATGTATTTGGTACTATGACTTATTATCGTGTTAAATAATCTAAGTTGGATCCAAGAGCCAAGAAAGCAATATTCTTGGGGATAAGTGCAGGAGTCAAAGGATATCGTCTTTTGTGTCTAGATACGAAAAAAATGATTTTAAGTAGAGATGTAACTTTTGATGAACTTGCGATGATGAATAAAACAATATGCAAAGAGTCACGAGTTGAAGAGAAGACCAGTGGTACTCAACAACAGGTGGAGGTTGAGACAATTTTGGGAAACCCAGTGAGAAATGAGACTACACAAGGTAACTCTCTAGTTACGGTGGGGAATAGTGTACAAGAAGAGGATATTTCAATTCGAGAATCTTCAAAGCAACAAGAATAAATTGTTTCTCAGAGGCTAAGACGAGAAATTTGAAAACCTGCTCGTTATACTAATATGGTGGCCTATGCACTTCCAGTTGTGGATGATAATGTTCCTTACACTTTCAAAGAAGCAATGAGGAACTCTGAATCAGACAAATGGAAAAGAGCAATGGATGAAGAAATGTAGTCTCTTCATTAGAATCAGACTTGGGAGCTAGCCCAGCTGCCCAAGGGTAAGAAAGTAATTGGTTGCAAATGGGCTTATGTAAAGAAAGAAGGATTTCTAGATACAAATAATGTTCTCTTCAAAGCTAGATTGGTAGCTAAGGGCTACGTACAGAAGGAAGACATTCTTCCATTTGGTATTTTCTCCAGTTGTTAAACATTCTTCCATTCGAATTTTGTTGGCTTTGGTAGCACAATTTGATCTTGAACTAGTTCAACTCGATGTAAAAACTACATTTTTACATGGTGATTTGGAAGAGGAAATCTATATGACTCAGCCAAATGGATTTCAGGTTTCTGGAAAAGAAAATTTAGTATGTAAACTTGGTAAATCGTTGTATGGTTTAAAACAGTCTCCAAAACAGTGGTACAAACGATTTCATTAGTTTATGATGGGTCAAAAGTACATAAAAAATAAACATGATCATTGTGTTTATTTTTCGCAAACTACAAAATGGATCTTTTATATCTCTTGTATGTTGATGATATGTTGATAGCTTCAAAGAATAGGGAAGAAATCAACAAGTTGAAAAGTCAGTTAAATTAAGAGTTTGAGATGAAAGATCTTGGTGAAGCAAAGAAGATACTTGGCATGGAGATACGTCGAGATAGAATGAGAGGAAGAGTTAGTTTGTCTCAGAAATAGTATTTGAAGAAGGTAGTACAGATTTATGGCATGTCTGAGCAGTCAAAACCAGTAAGCACTCCTCTTGCTCCTCATTTCAAACTTAGTGCGGCTTTATCTCCTAAATCAGATGAGGAACGTAAGTATATGTCACAGGTTCCTTATGCAAGTGCTGTTGGTAGTCTGATGAATGCAATGGTTTGTACTAGACCTGATATTTCACAAGCTGTTAGTATGGTGAACAGGTATATGCATGATTCGGGTAAAGGACATTGATAAGCTGTGAAATGGATTTTGAGATATATTATGAATATGATTGATGTTGGTATAGTATTTGAGAAAAATAATACTATTGATCAATGTGTTGTTGGATATGTGGATTCTGATTTTGCAAGTGATTTGGATAAACGTCGATCAACTACTGGATATGTTTTTACATTTTCTAATGGTCCAGTGAGTTGGAGGTCTACCTTACAGTCTACCATTGCCTTGTCTACAATAGAAGCAGAGTACATAGCAGCTTCAGAGGCTGTTAAGGAAGCTATTTGGTTGCAGGGTTTACTTGAAAATTTAGGAGTTGTTCAGAAGCACATTGTTGTGTTCTGTGATAGCCAGAGTGCTATTCATTTGGCAAAGAACCAAGTCTACCATGCATGAATGAAGCATATCGACGTTCGGTTTCATTTTATGTGGGATATTATTGATGGAGGCAAGATACTTCTTTAGAAGATTGCTACAACTGAAAATCCTACAGATATGTTGACCAAGATTGTGACAACAATCAAGTTCAAACATCGTTTGGACTTGATCAATATCCTACAAGTCTAAATAATTTTGGAAGGCGCCGATGATGTGGAACTTCAGAAAATGTTAGTGACTGAAACATTTGTTGAATTTATCGTCAAGGTGGAGATTTATTGTTTTTTTGTCCCACATTGGTAGAATAGTTCCACATTAGTATAAAAGGTTGTTTTGAATTTTTTATATTATTTGTCCCACATTAGAGAGAAGTATTTTTTGGACTTGAGGTTGAAGCTATATAAAGAGCTCAACTCTTCATTTGTAAAACACACCTCCAAAGTTGTACTTTGTCAAAAAGTAGTGGATTGATCATCGGCGCACGAGGACGTAGGTAATTCTATACCGAATCTCGTAAATTTCTTGTCTTGTTCTTTTAACTATTTTATTATTAGTTTTTGCATTGCTTTAATTTCTTATATATTCAATAACAATAGTTGTAGTATTGATGTTTGGTACAAGTGGGGTGCCCGGCACAACAAATGCAAGCTAAATCTAAAGTGATTTGGCACTTATTGAGAAAAAGGTGGAAAAATATTTTCTTGGGACGTATTTTTCTTGTGGAAGGGTAGTTGAGTAGTGACTCTAATCAAAATCATGCTAATAAGCTAGGATTTATACTTCGTGTCCTTTCCAATCCCCTCATCAGCTAGAGAAAGAATATAAAAGATATAGAGGAAATTTTTTTAAAGCATCCATCATATGGTAAAGTAGGGTACACCTTAATTAATGACTATGAACTAAGGAGGCTTGGGGATGTAAATCCCTCCATACAACAAATAAAACCTTTAGAAAAATATCGTTTTGTAATTCTTTGGAGATCAAGGAAGGCTATGTAAGGAAATGATATGCTGCAAATATGCTACCAAATGGGTTCTCAAGTCCCAACTGATGTATGATAATCCTACTTATGTAGCCTATGGAGAGGGATTTTAATTCAAAGTACACAAATGATTTCTAGGAGTTGGCATATACAAAAAGGTTGGTTCAGTTGTCTTGATCACAT
Organism: Malania oleifera; assembly: GCF_029873635.1. NCBI lineage: Eukaryota > Viridiplantae > Streptophyta > Magnoliopsida > Santalales > Ximeniaceae > Malania > Malania oleifera. The sequence goes on along the minus strand of NC_080421.1, from coordinate 109,916,411 downwards.
TTTGAAATGATAATTGGATAAGCTGTAGGTCCCTGACCACATATGAAAATGCTTCTATTGTCAAAGTATTCTCAATGTCAATTTTCAATATTTCCAAATTATGGGTAATAAGGACATATGAATGAGAAAAGGTTAGCATTTTATAGAAAAAAAGGTCTTTTTTGTAGCCAAAGTATAAGGAAGATGAAATTCTGTGAACATTGCATGTTTGGAAAGCAAAAGAGAGTAATTTTGAATACTAGCAGTCACATATATAACCAAAGGTATACTCTCGATTATATTCATTTCGACCTCTACTGACCATCCCATGTTCCTTTTAAAGGTGGAGCTCAACACATGCTTACCTTCATCTATGATTACTCAAGAAAGACTTGAGTTTTTTTTTGAAGCATAAGAATGAAATGTTCAAATATTTCAAGCAACGGAAAATAATGGTCGAAAAACAAGCTAAAAAGAAGGTCAAGTGGCTCAAAACTAATATTAGATTGGAATTTTAATCATTCGTGTTTGAAGAATTTTGAAAATGAAGCATTCTTAAGCATAAGATAGTCAGGTATGCATCATAGAAAAATAGGGCAGCTGAATGCATGAACAAAACTTTTTTGGAGAGATCTTATTGTATGCTCTCAAATGCTAATTTCTTAAGGGAATCGTGGACACAATTTCTAGTGCTTACCATTTTATAAATCATTCTCCAACCTCAGCTTTAGAGTTCTAGATCTTGGGAGAAGTATGGTATGGTAAAACTACTAATTATTTTGGCATGAAAGAGTCTTGCCAACATACATGTTAAATTAGAACCAAGAGTTAAGAAATGTATTTCTTGGTTATGCATTTGGAGTGAAGGGATAGAGATTGTGGTGTCCTAAGTCACCAAAATTTGTTATCCACACAGATATTGATTTTGATAAGTCAACATTAATTCTTAATCCATAGAAGGAGAAAGTTGTCATATTAGAATTTAATCTAGTTAAGAATAAAACCAAGATAGTGGAGATAGAAGATGATTCTACCCTTTTTTAGGAGACTAATACTAGTCTATTTGGCTTAATTGAGAACACTAGTGAAGTACAATAGGTGCCAAAAAAGGAGTCTTAAATCATTGCCAAACACAAGCCGATTAGAGGGATTGAATCATTGTCAAGGTGTAGTAATGTTGTACAGTTTTTTCATTCTAATTCTATTAAAATTAGTGAGTAAAAACGTACAATGTAAGGGATGTGATCATTTCCATTAAGTTCTTATAGAGGACATGAGACTTTTTAGGTGCACTTGGAAACTTATGTTGAACAACCACATTTATAGTACAACATACACAAATGAATTTGTCTACAAAATAAAGGATATGCATTTATAATATATATATATATATATATATATATATATATATTGATGGAATAACTTTAAGAAAGTAGAGCATGTACTAGAAGGAAAAGAAAAAAGTTTGGAGGCTGCATGCAAGAATAATTTCTTCTTGCCTTTGTTAGCTCTTCTTCCTTCAAGCTTCCCCTTTTTGAAGCAAGAAAAGGAACTTCTCCATCAAAAAACAAAGAAAAAAAGGGCAAGGAAAAAAAATGCCATTCTCCTATTATGCAACAAAAAAAAAATGCCTTCTCCTATTATATATACCTTTGTTGACTGTAATATTGTAAGATGTCTGTATGAAATCACGCGAAGGAATATTAATACCCTCTTGAAAGTAAGTTTGGGTAGGAATGTTGATATTATGTGTATCATGTTATAAATATTCTCTCTTTGTAAATGATAATGACTATACTATTTAACATTGGAAGATGTTTGGGTAGAATTTGACTATTGACCATTGTGTTGGCCAGATCCAATTAATAAGCTAAAGTATCCTATAAAATCAGAATGAAAGTACACAATTACAGATTAAAGAATTAATAAAAAATTAAAAGAAATTGAATAAAGTATTGTTGGCATTATTTAGGGAGAATTGACTTAATAATCTCCATTTTTTTTTTAATTAGTAAGCTATATTAGTGTGGCTTTATGAAGATACTCATTCATTTAAAGTAGAAGGAATGTTTCAATTTGCATTAAGGCCCTAAAGTTTTTTAAACTTTCAATGTAGGCATATGCCTCCAATGGCCCTTCTACTAGAGATTAGCACTATCCTCATCTTAATATCCATAGTTGATAAGCTTTGATATGTTCAACTTTAATAATGCCACAATGAAATATAATCTAGTATCTAATATAGATAAAACTGAGATAAAAATTCAAAAGGATTTTGTTACATGTCACATTTTTGTTTTCTCTCTTTATGTGTGTGAGCATGCACGTGCATGTATGTGTTTGCGTGATAATTTAATTACCCTACAAAAATCTAATCTAGTATCTAATATAGATAAAATTGAGATAAAAATTCAAAAGGGTTTTGTTACATGTCACATTTTTGTTTTCTCTCTTTGTGTGTGTGAGCATGCACTTGCATGTATGTATATGCGTGACAATTTAATTAACCTACAAAACTCTTTCAAGTGAAACAATGGAAGATTGATGAGAAGAAGGCGTATATTGAGTTGAGCACTGATGCTAGCAGGAGCTAAAATTTACAATTGTTTTTTATGAGAAGAAAGGAAAGCATTGAGCAATGATGCTAGCACGGGTTTCAGACTACACTTGTTTTTGCTTTGAAAGTGATGGACCCAAAAATTTTCTTATCAATTATACAAACATATACAACATTATAAATCCTAAAAGCTTTAGGTCGTCTCTTCCTTTTTGATGAGTTAATAACCTTGTTTAACTCATTTAAGTTAAAGGAATAAAATATTGATGAGAAGATAAAGAATTGAGCAATGATGTTGACATATCTAGGTTAAAAATACATTTTTCTATGCTAATTTTGGTGGATTTAAAGTACATTCAATGGGATAATATAAACAAATTGGAAAATGCACTTGTATAGGAAAAGAAATGTGTACATACTTTTGAACACAAGTGACCATGGATTGCTTTTTAAAGTTAAGAGACATGATGAACATGAGTAATAGTTGATATACAGTAACTATAGTATTTTACTATGAGTTCAGTAAATGCATTGCTATGAATGATAATATTGGAAAGCAAGCAATAATTAAATTTATCAGAAAAATTTTGAAGAAGAGAAAACTAAAAAGCAACTGTTAAGAATGTTTTTTTTTTTTTTTAAAATAAAATTTGGCTTGCGTAAATATTGTTGGATTCTTTAGGAAGATATGGTTGATGTATTTTGTATATATTTATTGAGTAAATTAAATATGTAACGACCTGATTTTACATGCCATTTATATATATATATATATATATATGTATATATATATATATTATATAAACTGTAAAATTTCATTGCTCTGATACCTTCTAATATAAACCAAATCATTACCACAGACCAGATAGGGACCGTGGAATCAAAGCATAATAACCTACCTAAGCAGCGAGAAGCGGAATCCATACAACCAAAACCATATATATACAATACCAGAGTGTCAAAGTATTTCCCAAAATATACATACATGACTGTACCCCAAAATACCCTCATCTGGACCTAGGGACTACTCAAAAATAACTTCCCAAAATACTCACCCTACAAATAGGGCAGTACTGTAGTCCCTTCTATCTGCAAGCTTGATCTGCTCGCCTAATTGGTTCACTTAGAAAATGTTAAATCATTGGGATGAGACAACGCTCAGTAAGACGAAATATGCTATTACTAGTGTGTGGCAAGTGAGTTTACATATTTGTAAAATCTGATTTAGAAATACCATAAATAATTGTATTTGAGAAAACATGTATAGATAATGTACATTATAACCTATACCTATGTTACTTAACATAAATTGTTTCTCTGAATTTTCTATTCATAATACTTCTAATATTCATAGGTACATCTACATTTTCTATAAATTTGGATATAAATATAATAACTGAGAAAATTTCTCTAGATGGATAGTTGAAAGTCATGATTTAACCCCTCATGATAGGGTTGTGCGGCCCGAAGTTGGGACCTATCCTGGCTGGCCGACCAGGATAAGTCAACTGAACTTTGAAAGATAGATCGGCCTCCTCAACCCTAATTGACGGGGAGCCTGTCCATGACATATGTACGATTGACTTCTGATGTCCACATACTATCTGAGTTATGTGGTTGCACTCTGAACTAAAAATAGCTACGGTACCCTACTCTACTGATTGAATATTGTCCATCAGGGTCTGATAGTATATATGTAACTGTTGTTTCTATATTATTGTTTTACCATGATTTTGAAATAACCAAAACACTGTAAAAATGATTTGATAATCTAAATAACTGACTGAGTATTTAATATCTGTATATTTGAATATTTGACTGAAATCATGGTATTCTTAAAATGCTGTAAAATATGTTTCTATACATATACTATAAATCATGGTATCATGGAATATAGATAAATCATGGTATTCCGAATATTCTGTAAAATTTCTATTTGTATGTATACTGAAAATTCATCATTTTATAGAACATATATTTATTCCTTGATATTTGCTGTCTAGTATACTGTAAAACACGATATTTGTAAACTATATAAATAATGTACTAGTCTGTACCAAGCTCATGCCACACAATTAAATAATAAGAATTACATGCTCAGAAAACCATATTTTCTATTATACTAATACTTTATGGTCTGAATAATATTCTGGTATAACATATAATTTATACTGAAACCATACTAAAATTTCCTAACATAGCATATTTCCCTTACCTGACTATCTGAACACTAGTCGCTATTTACAGTCTCACAGGTGCAGTATTTATAATTTCAACATCCTGAGATAATACACATAATTCCCAATCAAACAACTGAATTCACCTAAACAATCAAATAGCTAAATTCACCTAAACATAAGTACTAGTTGATAAATAGCAACTATAATACTTTATTATGAGTTTGATAATATTGGAAAGTAAGTAATGATTAGGTGTATTAGACAATTTTTGGAAAAGAAAAAGTAAAAAAGCAACTCTTAAATTGCTCTTTAAATTTGATTTTGGACTAGTGGTTGCTTCTTAATTGAGAATCACATTGGTCTTTTTTGGGACCTATTGATGCGTAAAGAAAATTTATAGATTCCAACTATTGCTTGCAAAAACTCTATGTGAGGGGGATAATTTTGTTATCATTAAAGTACTCTTTTCAAACACTCATTGTGATAAAGTGTTGTCAGTAGTGCTATAAAGTTCTCTTCACAAGGTTCAAGAATGTTATTGATTTTGTGATAAAAAAAATGATTCTAGCAAGCTCTAATGAAAGGAAAACAAATTTTTTATAGTGAATGAATGTGTGGATGAGTTGGTTAGAAAGAGAAGAACTATAATACTATATAAACTAGATATGAGAAGATGTTTGATCATGTTTATTGGTCTTACTTACGTCCGATCAAGAAGAAAATGGGATTTAGAGCAAAGTGGATTACTTAGATGGCATGGTACCTTTCTTCATCAACAATATCGGTGTTAACAAATGAGGAGTCAACATGTTTCTTTGTATTTCAAAGGGGTTATAACAAGGTGAGTATTTACCCCTTGTCTTCCTTTTGGCTATGGAACTTTTCAGTACTATGTTGCACAAATGTTAGTATCCAATCTCATTGGTGGTTATCAACTTGGAAAGCAAAGCCAAGCTAGAAAACTCTCTTATTTGTTAAATGAAGATGATATTCTTATCTTTTATAGAGCCTCAAAATATGAAATAAAGTGGCTAAGAGGCATATATTGCTTTTGATTTGAAGCTAAATCAAGACTGAAGATTAATTTAAAAGAAGCAGCTTACTCGTAACAAGAGATGTACAAATGAAACTATGGGAAATTGGCAATGATATTGAATTGCATAATAGGATCACTTCCCATGTACATCTAATCTTGGTGTGGCTCTTGGGAGTAAATGCAAGATAAATATAGAGTGATTTGGCACTTTATTGAGGAAAAGGTGGACAAATATTTTCTTGGGACGTATTTTTCTTGTGGAAGGGTAGTTGAGTAGTGACTCTAATCAAAATCATGATAATAAACTAGGATTTATACTTCATGTCTTTCTTTCCAATCCCCTCATTTTCTAGAGAAAGAATATAAAAGATATAGAGGACATTTTTTTAGAGCATCCATCATATGGTAAAGTAGGGTACACCTTAATTAATGACTATGAAGTAAGGAGGCTTGGGGATGTAAATCCTTCCATACAACATATACAAACTTTAGAAAAATATGGTTTTGTAATTCTCTGGAGATCAAGGAAAGCTTTGTAAGGAAATAATATGCTACAAATATGCCACCAAATGGGTTCTCAAGTCCCAACTAATGTATAATAATACTACTTATGTAGCCTATGGAGAGGGATTTTAATTCAAAGTACACAGGATTTCTAGGAGTTGGCATATACAAAAAGGTTGGTTCAGTTGTCTTGATCACATTTTGAAATGATAATTGGATAAGCTATAGGTCCCTGACCACATATAAAAATGCTTCTATTGTCAAAGTATTCTCAATGTCAATTTTCAATATTTCCAAATTATGGTTAATAATGACATATGAATGAGAAAAGGTTAGCATTTTATAGAAAAAAAGGTCTTTTTTGTAGCCAAAGTATAAGGAAGATGAAATTCTGTGAACATTGCATGTTTGGAAAGCAAAAGAGAGTAATTTTGAATACTAGCAGTCACATATATAACCAAAGGTATACTCTCGATTATATTCATTTCGACCTCTACTGACCATCCCGTGTTCCTTTTAAAGGTGGAGCTCAACACATGCTTACCTTCATCTATGATTACTCAAGAAAGACTTGAGTTTCTTTTGAAGCATAAGAATGAAATGTTCAAATATTTCAAGCAATGGAAAATAATGGTCAAAAAACAAGCTAAAAAGAAGGTCAAGTGGCTCAGAACTAACAATAGATTGTAATTTTAATCATTCGAGTTTGAAGAATTTTGAAAATGAAGCATTCTTAGGCATAAGATAGTCAGGTATGCATCATAGAAAAATAGGGTAGCTGAATGCATGAACAAAACCCTTTTGGAGAGAGCTTATTGTACGTTCTCAAATGCTATTTTCTTAAGGGAATTGTGGACACAATTTATAGTGCTTACCATTTTATAAATCGTTTTCCAACCTTAGCTTTAGAGTTGTAGACCCTGGGAAAAGTATGGTATGGTAAAAATACATATTATTTTGACATGAAAGAGTCTTGTCAACATGTTAAATTGGAACCAAGAGTTAAGAAATGTATTTCTTGGTTATGCATTTGGAGTGAAGGGATATAGATTGTGGTGTCCTAAGTAACCAAAATTTATTATCGACACGAATATTATTTTTGATAAGTCAACATTAATTCTTAATCCATAGAAGGAGAAAGTTGTCATATTAGAATATAATCTAGTCAAGAATAAAACCAAGATAGTGGTGATAGAAGATGATTCTACCCTTTTTTAGGAGACTAATACTAGTCAATTTGGGTTAATTGAGAACACTAGTGAAGTACAACAGGTGCCAAAAAAGGTGTCATAAATCATTGCCAAACACAAGCGGATAAGGGGGATTGAGTCATTGTCAAGGTATAGTAATATTGTACAGTTTTTTCATTCTAATCCTATTGGCTATGCATAAAAAACCAGTTAAATTAGTTCATTGGAGAATCCATTACATGTTCAGAAGCAATTTCTTGTACTACTTTTAATAAGTTATTAGTGGCTATACAAGAGAAGATTGAGTTTGTATAGAAGAATCACACTTGGGAATAGTAAAGCATCCCAAGGTAAAGAAGATCACTAGTTTGAAATGGGTTTTCAAGAAAAAGGAAGGTACACTAGGATGTAAGTGAGTTACAAAGCAATTTGTTGTTAAAGATTATAGTCAAATTGTAGGATTCGATTTTAATATTTTTTCTTTCCAAACATACCTTTATAAATGTTGTGAATACGACTCACATTCTAAGGGAAAACATGAAGAAAATATGTGGAGCAATAACATACAATCGACTAATAGGCCCAATTAGTCAACTGATTGACTCAGAACAGCATGCACAAATTTTTGAATTTTGAATAGTTGGACGTTAGTATGGTTGAGTTTTGGGGGAAACCTCCAAGGGGGATTATATATTCATAGAATGTGTTGTATATAGTAAGCCAAGTGTGGTTGAAGAGAGTTTTGAGAGAATTCATGTATTGTTCATGTAATTTGGACAAGAAGATATTGAATTCTTGCTGGTTGCTCTCGTGGATGCAGGCTTTTCCGATCCACTTATTTCTTGGTGTTATTGTTCTTGTTATTGCTATATTTAATTGCTGTGATTGTGGAATATTTCTGTATTCATCATTTAGATTGTTGCAATTTTTTGTGTTTGATTCTTCCAACAATTTTATATTCTATTGTGCATTGTTTGATGACCTTTTTTTTCACAACAATTGGCATTAGAGCGTTGTTGTAATGGCCTTTGGAATTTCTTCTGCAAAATTGAACTTTGTCAAATTTGATGGAACCAAAAATTTCGATTTATGGTAGAGAAGAGTGAAGGATCTCTTGGTGCAGCAAGGGATGGTGAAAGCATTGTATGGAGTTCAACCGGAAAGTATGGATGAAGCAACTTGGAATGAGTTGGAAGCAAAGGCGATATTAACCTTCTGAATGTGTTTGGTTGATGACGTATTGTATCACGTCATGGATAAGGATTCTCTGGCAGCAGTTTGGTATAAACTAGAAAGCCCTTATATCTCTAAGTCCTTATCAAACAAACTTTTTTTTAAGCAAAGGCTGTATTGACTTAAGATGGTGGAGGGTTCGGATTTGAAGCAGCATATCAACACTTTCAATCAGATTGTGAGTGATTTGGTGTGTTGATGTAAAGTATGAGGAGGAAGATAAGACGCTGATGCAATTAAATTTGTTACCTACGTCTCAAACTTTACGTGCAAATTATTCATGGGTTTGCATACTTCTCTCTCTCTCTCTCTCTCTCTCTCTCTCTCTCTCTCTCTATTTGTCTCACTTTCTCTCTCTCTCTCTATCTCTCTCTCTCTCCCCCTCTCTCTCTCTTTCTCTCTCTCTCCTCTCTCTCTCTCTCTCTCTCTCTCTCTCTCTCTCTATATATATATATATATATGCATACATATTAGCTATTCGATTCTTTAAGAATAGGCGGTTGGTCTAATATTATTTATTTATTTATGAAAATAGTATTCTTGCCACTACGTTAAAAAGGGTTATTATTGTTAGTAAGAAAGAGATTATTTCTAACACCACCAACTATATTTTGAGTTGGGATGGAATCAAACGTATTAATGAGATAGGAAGCGGTATCATTAGAAAGTGAAATAATTAAATAAATATGAATTCTTTAACTTTATTTTATGTATATTTACCTAATAATCCTTACTTTTAACTTATTTGTGCTAAGCATCATTGTGAGATTGTTAATCACGAAGTGAAAAGTATAATTGTTAATGATTATATTCTACATATACCACTACCAAAATTATGACATGTGTATATAATTTATAAAACGTGTCTTGACAAATACAATATTATTTAATCATGGAGTGAAAAGTGGGTTATACTAATCTAGCTAAATATCTAATAGAGTATGTGCTAAAGTGAAGCTCAAAAAGTGTTTTTGAGGGTTTTGCATGTGTCACATCTCATTCCCTCACTCCCTCCCTCCCCCCTCCCTCTCTCTCTCTCTCTCTCTCTCTCTCTCTCTCTCTCTCTCTCTCTCTCTCTCTCTATATATATATATATATATATATACACGATTTTAGTCACTATTAGGGCCAACCTTTCTAATTTTTTTTTTTTTTTTTTTCGGGGGGAGGGAGGTGTAATTAATTTGAATTAATTGATTTTTAAAGCTTGTTGTGATATGTGACTCATATAATTGAGTGGATGACATGCTCAAGGAGAAAACATGGTAAAATTAGTGTGCTGGAGATTACTGAGGAAATCGTTGACTGTTTGTCCAGTTGCCGTCGATGGTTTGTCTGAACTTTTATAGAAGGTTTGCTCTCAATATCTTTTTGTCGATCATATGATTGAAAAACGTTGATGGTTTGGCTCTTTCCATCAACAGTTTTAGTGAAACCATCGACGGATACGTTCAAGAACCCAACGCAAATTTCAAATTTTGAATAGGAACATTAAGTTGATTGGGGGTTTGGAGGGAAAGCCTCTAGGAAGTGTAAAGACGTAGAAATTATAATAATTAAATAAAAAAGAAGAAGGAAATTTAAAGGGGTGAAACAGGGTTCGTCGACGAATGCCTTGGTTTTGTCGAGGAACTCCCTGAAGGATTTGTCGACGAATTTCGGTGTTCGTCGATGAAGAGAAATTTAGAGGGGGTGTTTCAAACCCATTGGTTCGTCGATGAGATCCTTATCTTCTTCGATGAACTCCCTTCTTTGCTTCATTGACAAGGCCACGTGTCTCGTCGATGAAGCCACGTGGCCAGCCATATGCAAAAATCAAGTTTTGGATGAAAATATTAGTTCCGCTTCTTTCTCTCTCTCTAGAATTCGACTGCTCTGACTTCTCTCTAGATTTCCAGCTCCATTTCTCCTTGATTCGACGATCAGAAGCTACCACGGTGATCTTGGGGAGATTCTATACAACTTAGCAAGAGCAGAATTTCGATTTGAGAAACTTGGGCACCATCTCAAAGTCAGTATAAGCAGGTTATTTAAGGATTATTTTGCTTATAGGTTTTCCTGAACCCAGATTTGGTTTTATATGTTGTTATACTGATGTTTGGGAGGATTAAATTTGGATATTGTGAATTCAGGATTTTGGGGCTTATATTGCAGGTAGGTTAGGGAACCTGGAGGTTGTTCCTAGGAACTTAGGTAAGATGATGAACAATTTATAATTGAGGAAATATAAGTATGAAAATTATCTTAGGTTTTCAGTTGATTGATAGGGAAATATATATATATGTATAATTTCACGATTTTGAATTTATGAACACTGTGAGTGTGAATTAGAATTAGAGAACGAGTTTAGTTTGCCAGGTAAGGGAAATATACTATGCCAACTGATTTAGAAATACTTACCAGTAAAATATGATATATGATTATGGGTGTTTTCAAAGTGAGAAAATTATATAGTTTTACAGATTTCAGTATATGTGCTTTATTTAATTAATTGTGTAGCATGAGAAATTATTAGTATAGTACAAAATTTATACAGCTTTCATGTTATCGAGATTTATGTAGTTTTACAGAGTTAAAACATTCAGTTTTCTTAGTACCATGAATATACAGTTTATGCAAAAAAAAAGAGATGTAGTATTAATCAGAATTATGATTTATGCAAATTTATGATTTTTACAGCTTATATAGAAATAGGAAATTCAGTTCTAGTAAACCATGATATACAGATTTAGAACCATAACATACAGATACTTCAGTTTATTCAAATTAGTTAATTACAACGTTATGGTTATTTCAGTTAAACAGAATCATGGTTAAACAGTAATATAGAAATATCAGTTATATGAGTGACCCGCTTATCAAGTGATGTGACTTTTTCTTTAATGTTTTGAAGTCCAGTGTGTACTTTAGATGAAAAGCTGGAGAAATCCCTTTGAAAGGATAAGAACCATGAAGGTGTGTCTTGAGATGAACCAAGGTCCTGTGTAGAAGAAGATTGTGCTGCTGTTGATACTGGTGCTGAGGCTGAGGCTGATCCTGAGGCTGCTGCTAAGGCTGGTGTTGCATGTTGAGTCCTTGTTTTCAAGTACCATCCTGAACTCCCCTTGTAATACCACATTTACTTTAGGGAAGTCTCATTGAAAAGATCATATCGGGTTCTTTTTATGAAGAATTCAGAACTATTGGTAATATTAAGATGATTAAAGAGAAGAGTAAGAATTCCTCCATAAGGAAGAGTAACTCGAGAAGGTTCCAGTTTGGTCCACATCCACCTAATGATTAAACTAGCCAAGTCTAGTTTCTTTCCTTTAAGAAGACACCAAAGAACAAAACATTCAATATAGGAAAGATGATCAAAAGATCCTTGTTTTGGTAGGATATTGTTTGAAACGAGTTTGTGTAGAATCTGGCCTCTTAAGCTTAATTGTTTGTATATCGGAGGATGCCTTCTTTTTCCATGATCATTGGAAGAAAAGCTTCAGGAGTGAATCCTTGTTCTAGGGTCCAAGATTGAGCAAACAAAGGATAGTTAAAATCACTTGGAGTAATTTTGAAAATGGGAGACAATATTTCAGAATTCAGCAAAAATTTCTTTCCTTTAATTTCCGAAGAAAAAATCCCATTTTCATTTGTTATATTAGCATAGAAAATTTTGACAATATGGGGGAAAGCATCCTTTGGGTTGTTGGGTGATAAAATCAGACCAACCAATGGCATGAAATAATGGAAGAATATTTGGAAACTCAATATTGAAGAATGAATTATCCATAATTTTACCTAAGATTGGTTCTATTGTACTTAGTGAAGTACGATAATGGATTCCAGCTTGAGGAGCCACAAGCCATTTGTCGAGGTTTTGAGCATCTTTCCCCAATGAAGAACCTTTATTGGCAGTCTGCTTGATTTGAGGCATGGAGATACTCGATTTTCGATGCCCTAGGTTTCGTGGGATGAATCTTTGAAGAGTAGAAGCTTCATATTTTAGTGAGGATGAGAAAAGATGGAGAGGGAGGCGTTCGGATGAGTGGAGCAACTTACTTCAAAAGTCTGAAATTAGGGTTTAGTCTGCTAGTAATATTTAAATCCCGTGACTTCAGATGTCTGAAGATTTTAAAGCCCAGAATTTGAAGAGAAAGTGGGCTCTCAGACATCTGAAGTTCCAGGTTCAGTCATTTGAACCTGTTTGCTATAGTGTTCAGACGCGTAGGGTGTGAAGTTCAGATGTCTGAAGTGCAGAAGAATGTTGAAATTTCATTTCTAATATACTTCTCTGCTCTGAATTAGCCCAAGTTCTCGCCTAATATGTATAAATCTTTCTTCACTTAAGGGTTTTGTAAATATGTCAGCCCATTGATCACTTGTATTTATAAATTCAAGAATTATATCCTCTTTTTGAACATGATCCCTCAAAAAATGATGTCTTATGTCTATATGTTTAGTTCTTGAGTGTGAAATTGGGTTTTTAGATATATTTATGGCACTTGTGTTATCACACTTTATTGATATTGTTTTATACTCAAGATTGAAGTCTTTTATTTGTTGTTTGATGTATAAGATTTGTGCACAACAACTTCCAGCTGCCACATATTCAGCTTCGGCGGTTGATAAGGCTATAGAATTTTGTTTCTTTGAGAACCATGATACTAAGGATTGTTCTATAAAGTGACATGTGCCACTTGTACTTTTTCTGTCAATCTTACATCCGGCATAATCAGCATCAGAGTAACTTATCATATTAAAATCAGTGTCCTTTGGATACTATAAACCTAGATCAAGTGATCCTACCAAGTACCTAAGAATTCTCTTAACGACTGTTAGGTGGGATTCCTTAGGTGCTGATTGAAATCTAGCACATATACACACACTAAACATAATATCAGGCCTACTAGCAGTTAAATATAGTAACTACCAATAATTCCTCTATAGTATGTTATATCTACTTGTTTTCCTTTCTCATCTCTATCAAGACTTATGGATGTACTCATAGGAGTTCCTATGGGTTTACTTTGTTCCATATCAAACTTTTTTAGCATATCCTTGATGTACTTAGTTTGATTTATGAATGTTCCACTTTTAGCTTGTTTAATTTGTAATCCTGGAAAATAATTTCGCTCCCCCATCATACTCATTTCAAATTCTTTTTGCATACATGTGGCAAAGTCCTTACATAGATCTTCATTTGTAGCTCCAAATATAATATCGTATACATATATGAACTATTAGCATATCTTTGTTTTTGGATTTAATGAATAAAGTACTACCAACCATTCCTTTTGTGAATTTATTTTTAAGTAGAAATTTACTTAACCTCTCATACCACGCTCTTGGAGCTTGTTTCAAACCATAAAGAGCTTTTGCCATTTTGAATACATGGTTTGGATTTTTAGAATTTTCAAAACCTAGAGGTTGTTTGACATACACTTCTTCATTTATATATCCATTTAAGAATGCACTTTTTACATCCATTTGATATAACTTAAAATCCTTATGGGCTGCATAAGCTAGAAGCATCCTAATTGCTTCCATTCTTGCCACAGGGGCAAAGGTTTCATCATAATCAATTCCTTCTTCTTGATTATACCCTTATGCTACTAGCCTAACTTTATTTCTTACAACAACTCCATTTTCATCATTCTTATTTCTAAACACCCATTTGGTTCCTATAATTGATTTATTTTTGGGTTTAGGTATAAGTTCCCACACTTGACTTCTTTCAAATTGATTTAGTTCCTCCTGCAGAGCTATAATCCAAGAATCATCATTTAAGGCTTCTTCAATGTTTTTGGGTTCATCTTGGGATAAAAAGGCATAATGGTTGCAAATATTTTTTAGTGAGGATCTAGTGGTTATTCCTTTCGATGTTTCACCAAGAATTTGTTCTTTTGGGTGATTTTTATCATATTTCCATTCTTTAGGAAGTTTCAGATTTTCTGTAAGGTGTTCATTTGGAGCATCATTACTCTTTTCTTCTTTTATTTCAAGGTCTTCTTCTTTCTGTGGAGTGTCTTCTTTTCATCATTCTTATCTTTAATGTCTTGATTATTTGATTCATCAAATGTTATGTTTATTGATTCCATAATGGTAAAAGTTCTTTTATTATAAACTCTATAAGCTTTACTATTTGTAGAATAACCTAGGAAGATACCTTCATCCGAATTTTCATCAAACTTTCCTAAATCATCTTTAGTGTTAAGGATAAAACATTTGCATCCGAATACATGAAAGTAGGAAATATTAGGTTTTCTACCTTTCCAAAGTTCATATGGCGTTTTATCTATTTTTGATCTTATCGATACCCTATTTACAATATAGCATGTTGTATTTACAGCTTCTACCCAAAAGTATTTAGCTAGATTATTCTCATTAAGCATTGTTCTTGCCATTTCTTGTACAGTTCTATTTTTCCTTTCTACAATTCCATTTTATTGTGGAGTTCTAGGTGTTGAAAAATTATGAGTTATTCCATGTTCATTACAAATTTTATCAATTTCCTTGTTTTTAAACTCTCTTCCTTGGTCACTTCTAAAGCTTGTTATATTATAGCCTTTCTCATTTTGTAATTTCTTGCATAAGGTTATTAATTGATTACAAGCTTCATCTTTATTTGCTAAAAATATTACCCAAGTAAATCTTGAATAATCATCAACTATTACAAAAATATATTGTTTGCCTCCTAAGCTTAAGGTTATAGTTGGACCAAATAAGTCTAGGTGCAAGAGTTCTAGGGGTCTTTTGGTAGACATGTATTTTTCTTTTTGAAGCTTGTTTTTACTTGTTTTCCCTTTTGACATGCATCACATATCTTGTCTTTTATGAATTTAGTATTTGGTAGTCCTTTTACAAGATTTTTCTTAGATAATTTGGATAGTAGGTCCATGCTTGCATGTCCTAGTTTCCTATGCCATAACCAACTTACTTTACACATTGCCATAAAAAAAGTTATGTTTTGATTTGCTAATTTCTCAAGATTTATGCAATAGACATTATTTATTCTATGAGCTATAAACAAAGTTTCTTTGTTTTTAGGATTTTGGCTAACACATTTTTCTTTCATAAAGATTATTTCGAACCCTTTGTCACTCAATTAACTAATACTTAAAAGATTATGTTTTAATCCTTCTACTAATAGCACATTATCTATAGTGAGTGACGGTTCTTTACCAATTTTTCCGATGCCAATGAT
Organism: Malania oleifera; assembly: GCF_029873635.1. Classification (NCBI taxonomy): domain Eukaryota; kingdom Viridiplantae; phylum Streptophyta; class Magnoliopsida; order Santalales; family Ximeniaceae; genus Malania; species Malania oleifera. The sequence goes on along the minus strand of NC_080421.1, from coordinate 109,900,549 downwards.
TTTATCTTTGACATTGTCGCCGAAGGTGACATATCCCCCATCCTTTTGTTTTAATGTAGTGAACTTGGTCTTGTCACCGGTCATGTGTCTTGAGCACCCGCTGTCCAAGTACCATTTATTTGTTGACGTTGTTGTCCTAAAGCAAACCTACAATGAAGGATACTATGTGTTAGTTTTTGGAACCTAAATTCTTTTGACTTTCTTTGTTTTGTTATTAGTTCCACCATTGGCTTTCCATTCTCCTTGAACTTTAACATACTTTCTTTTTAATGGGCAATTAAACATTACATGACCTTTAGTCTTGCACATATAGCAAGTGGTGTGTTCATATTTGTTGTTTGATGAAGTACTAGCATAGTACTTAGCTTCCTTAACAAAGTATCCCATGTATAACTTTTTATTCCTTTTATTTGCTTTACCGTTGTAGCCTATTCCTTCTTTGTTCCCATGAAGCCTTTGTTGTCCAACCATATTTTCAAAGTTTTCTTTACCTTTGGTAAAGTTATAGATAATCTTTTCTTTATCCTCAACTACCTTTTTGAGTTCATTTATTTCTAGATCCTTTTTATTCAAATTATCTTTATGAGTTTTACCTAACTCTTGTGTTGCTATATTTATTTCTTCTTCCAACTTCTTAATATGAGAATTTTTTTCTTCTTGAATAGCTTTGAATGTTTCAAGTTGCTTCATTAGTTCATTATTTTGATCTTTCAAAGTTATATTTCTCATAGAAATTTTTATGAATCTTTTATGTAGTGAAAATAACTCAGCTTGTAATTCCTTATAAGAAGGCAAGCTATCACATGACTGATCACAAGACTCATTTTGAGATTCGGTTGAAGAGTAGTAAGAATTTACCTCTTCGTTATTTGCCATGAAGCATATATTTGCCATCTTTTGTTCACTTGTTTTCATTTTTGTTTCGTTGGAGCTTGAGTCATCCCAAGTAGCCTTCATAGTTTCCTTCTTTTTCTTCTTGTCTTTCTTGAGCAACGGAGAGTCCAGTTTGATATGCCCTGGTTTTTTGCAATGATAAAAAATTGGTGGTTCATTCTTACGTTTATTTTCTTTCCTACTTGTCTCTCCTTTTTTGGGTTTCTTTTTATTAAACTTTTTAGGAAACCTTTTATTTCTTCTGTAGAATTTTCCTAGTCTCTTAGTAATGAATGCTAATTCATCTTGATCTAAGTCACTTGTTTCACTTTCTTCTTCACTAGTGCTGTGACTAGATGCTTTTAGTGCTATGGATCTTTTATGCTTTGGTTTAGAATTCCTTTCTTTTAAGGCCATTTCATAGGTGAGAAGTGAGCCTATAAGTTCATCCAAAGAGGTAGTCTTAAGGTTTCTACCTTCCGTGATAGCTGTAGCCTTTGGTTCCCATATAGAGGGAAGGCCTCTTGGAGTTTTTCTGATCATTTCATAGGTAGTTTAGGTTTTTCCTAAGGTGCTTAAGGAGTTTATTATGGGTAAATCTGGTGTACATGCTTGATATTATTTCATCAGAATTCATCTTGAATGCTTCATATTCGCTTGTTAACATGTCTATCCTATTGTCTCTAACATCAACTGTTCCTTCATAAGTTACTTCTAATTTGTCCCAAATCTCCTTAGCTATTTTGCAAGCCATGACTCTGTTAAATTCATTAGCATCTAATGCACAGTATAACATATTTATAGCGCTTGCATTTATTTGAAGCATTTTATAATCTAAGTTGGTCATATCTTTCTTTTCTTTTGGAATCTGTTTTCCATCAACTATCTTAGTGGGGATAAGGTTTCCATCCATAACAACTTCCCATGCTTTCCAATCCATGTGTTGGAGATATATTTCCATTCTCTTTTTCCAAAAGGTATAATTGTGTCTACAAAAGATTGGTGGACGAGTTGAGGATTGGCCTTCACCGAAGGGTGGTACTCCAATGTTTGCCATTTGATCTTTTTATAGTTTCTTGTTAGGAATTTCTATAGTTTGGCTCTGATACCAATTGAAGTTAGGAATAGCTTCCCAAGAGGGGGGGGGGTAGGGTGAATTGGATTCTTTTTTATTTTAATAATTTTTGAGCTTTGCTTATGACACAAAGAAAAACACAATTAATAACTGATAACCACACTTAAAAATACTGAAATTTAAATTCACAAGTCAATCAATTAAACTAAAACAATTTAATCACTCAAGCAAGAATATTAGTATGTTTATCAATTTCCCCGTATATGTTCACAACCTTCTTTTGATAACCTCTTCGTATGTGCTTCTCTCAATTAAGATTTCTGCAGATTAACCAACGTACTCCTTTTTGGGTTTTCGCAAACGATTAATCAAAACGTACTTTCTAAATATTAAGAGTCTTTGTTTATTTCTAACTTTGGAACCTGCAAATGTACTTTAAATCACACAACAATAGCTTGTACGGAAAATAGGAAGTAAAGAAGAGAGAAAGACACAAGATTTTTACGAGGTTTGGCTCCAAAACAGCCTACATTCTCGTCCTTGGCAAAATACTAAAGGGTTCCACTATAACAGTTCCGTTTACCTGGTGGAACAACGCCTGTTTACAATCACTTCTTAGCCAAGGCTAGAGCTCGCATTCTCCAAACAATATACCCTTGTACTGTCAACGATCCAATAGCCTGGAATCGTCCAAAATCTACAAGAGAAATATCAAGAAGCTGGTGTATAATAGATGCTCACACAAAGAGCAGGTTAGTACAAATTAAAACTACATACTTCAAAAGATAAATATCAAGAAACAAATACACTTTTGAAGCTTAACAAGGATTTCACCAAATTCCTTTTCTCCAGATGAGAAATCAGTAATCTTTCTTCAGGAATTGATGAGCAAAAATATCAGAATCACAACACTTTCAGATTACAAGAGATTGATCAAGGTGAGACTTTGAGAGCAAGAGAGCTTGAGAGATTTTCAATGCTTGATGTATTTTTGATTTACAAAAACCATGTATTTATAGGCTTCCAAACAAGTTTCCTTGTTGCAAGAGTTTCCTTAGAGAGTTTCCCAAGTTGTTAGAAAATTTTGAGCTTAAACGGCTATAATTTTTAAAATTAGATTTTTAAAAAATTTACACGTTGAACAGTGTTTAGATGTTTGAAGAGTCAAGTTCAGTCATCTAAAGTTCCTGAAGCCCTTTAAAAAATGAACTGGACATAGGGTTTGATGTCTGAAGAGAAGGTTCAGACGTCTGAGGTGTAAGGTTCAGATGTCTGAAGCATCGAGCTCAGATGTCTGAATAGCTACTGCCTGTTTTTGTTTTTTTCTAGAAAATCTTCAGATGTCTGCACTTATTCTTCGGACGTCTGAAGTAATTCTTCAGATATCTGAACATGAAGTTCAGCCATCTGAAGTTACCACTTCAGCAATCTGAACTTAAAAGTTCAGCCATTTGAGCAGATTAAAAACTGTAATATTTTCCATTAAAAAATGATTTGTTCTCTTATTTTGATTTTTACAAAACTTCTTTCAATAATCTTAAATAGGTATTTAGGTCCTCATACTCTCTTGGAAAAGCTTCAAAACATATTTCAAACGATATTTAGCTTTTGAAATACTTACAATATGTTTCCTAAGACTTTGCATGCCAAGCTTGATATCTTTTCTCAATCTTTGCTTTTGACGTTCTTTGGATATTGGCTTGGGCTAGCTTTATCTGCAAGTGCCTTAGTTTCTCTTTGGATCATTTGTTAGTTTATCTTCCTTGATGACCCACACTTGATCCATACTTGATCCATTCTTAATCCATATTTCCTGAAACACAAAAACTCAACCTTTCCAAATTAAATTGTCCTTTGTTTGTTATCACCAAAACTGATTGAAAGACCTTGTTAGGCCAACACTAGACTTATCCAGTATCATACTGAAGTGGATGGTGATGAAGCTTGAATATCCTAGAAATGGGCTTTCATACGGTGGTATTCTTTCCTTAATCTTTACCCATTTTCAAGTCCTCTCTCCAGCTTCAAAAATAGTAAAAAGAACCCATTATCATGTTTTCTCATCTACTACATTGAAATGAATGGGTTATAAAAAGTATACCGAGGGTTAGATGTTTCGGGGCAATAGATCGGCAAGACCTGCACTTGAGGCAAGGAGCCCAGCTTCTTGAAGAAGCTGATATGCCACCTTGGTTTGTTCCATTTTATCAAAATTATACTAGCTTTGGTTCCGAAATGAGAGAAAACTTTTGTTCTCTTCAAGATAAACTCTCCACCATTGATGACAAGTATACCTCGTTAGACACACGTATTGCTAAGATAGAACATCATGTCATTAAACATGACACTGATGCAGATAATAAGGATGGTAAAAATTCTGATGAGGAAGAAGCTAAAACTGACGAAGGTGAAGGAGGAGAAGAAGATAAAGAAGTAGAAGAAGATGTAGGAGATGATGAAGCAGCAACTAAAGAAGAAGAAGAAGAAGAAGAAGAAGAAGAAGAAGAAGAAGAAGAAGAAGAAGAAGAAGAAGAAGAAGAAGAAGAAGAAGAAGAAGGTTCATAGCAATCCAAAGGAAAAGGAATTGCTGAAGACAGTGACACTAACTCTGACATATAGACTTTTGTTGGTGTTTTTGCTATTTGGTATGCTTAAATTCTGGATGTATTTTGTTTTTGTTGTACTAAAGGGGAGAATGTGTAAGCTAAAGACTATGAGGCATTATATGTATTCTAGTTATGAAACTCTGAACTTTTGCAATGTTTTGTTTTTAGTTTGATGTATTATAAGTTCTAATGTTAATGATAATTCTAAAAACTTTGCAAGTTCTAATTTGAGTATGCTGTTTGACAGGGGGAGTATTATGAGTTATCACTTGAGCATAATTTTTTAATCAATTGTTGTTAATACATTAATACTGGTATCATATATACTCAAATTGCTATTTACCCTTGATCATTATATACTCAAATTTTATTTTTTGATTGATGTCAAAGGGGGAGAAGTGTTTAGCTCAAATTTTGCTTGAACTTGAAAAGAGCATGAATGATATTGATGAAGCATGAATGATATTGATAACATCATGAATGATATTGATGAAATTATTATTGATTCTAATGAAATTTTTTTAAGATGAAGCTTATTGAAAGGGGGAGTCTTTTTAAGGCTCACTCAAAATTTTTGTTTCTTATTTGTCATCATCAAAAAGGGGGAGATTGTTGGCCTTACAAGGTTTAATGCTTCATTTTGATGCTAACAAACAAGTAAGATTTAATATGCTTTAGTTGAGTGTTGTGTTTTCTCAAGAATCCATATTGAAGGTACTCATGTAGCATGAATCAATGTCTGATAGTATGGATCAAAGTCTGAAGACCATAAGAGCATAATGGTTAAAGAATATCAATATGAGAGCTCGAAGAAGAAATATCAAGAGGATGTAAAGAGATGAAAGATCAGATTATTCTAGAAGATTAGAGACTTGCAACAAAGAAAGTTCAGAGCAAAAGTGAATTTTTGAGCACTTAGGACAAGTCTTTGTAAGTACTTTAAGTTTATTCAAGTATGAAATTTTCATTTTGAAGCTTATTAGACAAAGATACTTAGAGACCTTAAGATAATAACTTGGAACGTGTTTTCAAAGTTAAAAAAAATTTATATTCCAAGTAACAATGAGAGAGAAATCAAAAAGTGACTAGAAAAGAAAATCATTCAGTTGACAGACGACTGTGTGTTAATAGACAGACGACTGACTAAATTAACAAGGCGTAAAATCGAAACACAGAAGCCTGACAGATGACTATCAAGGCTCCCATAGATGACTGTCAGTGAAAAGTGAGAAGACTAAGAAAGTTTTACCAGTCAACTATTTACCCTCCATGTTATTGAAAAGCTTAAAAGTATACATAGACAGACAACTGTCATCATATGGACAAACGACTGTCACCTTATATTCTGATAACAAATGACTGCCACTCAAGGGACAGATGACTGTCACCTTTCTGCCTATGATTTTCACAGTTATATTAAATGGACAGACGACTGTCAGGTCTTCACAGTCGACTGCCTCACATCATTTTTCTGTTTTCTAATGGATATAATTTTTGAAATTCAAATATTTGGAAACTCAAATAAGTTTAGTATATGGAAACAAGTCTGAGTATCCTTTGGGGAACAAGCAAAAAGGTTTTATACATCTATAAATACCCCTAAGATACATTGATTGAATTACAAAGATTATTAAGAATTCACAATTTGCTATCATACTCTCTCTCATTCTGAATTTCTGAAAGTGCTTCATATTGCTCTCATTCTTGCTCGAAATTAAGAATAGTTCTTGCTGAATCTCACTGTGTTTGATCATTGAGTTGCTGATTCTTTCATTGAAAGATACCCACGGTGATAAATTTCTACGAGCTTCATTCTGAAATTCATATTCTGAATTTACAGAAGTGTATTAGTGTTTTAAATTTGGACTAATAAGCTCTTTGAGATGGAAGTTCTTGTATGTATTGTTTTTTCTATCTTTGTAATAGGGCTTGTTGACGATTTGAGTATTGAATCGTTGGACCAAACAAGGGGATATTGTTTGGAGAAGGTGGGCTCTAGCTTTACCCAAGGAGTGCTTGTAATTTCTTTTGTTCCGGCTGATAAATGAACGGAAATAGTGAATCCTTTGGTGGTTTGGCCAAGGGCGAGGACGTAGACTGTGTTGAAGCCGAACCTCATAAAAATCCTTGTGTTCTTCTTTCTCTACTCTACTCTTTATTTTTCAAGGATATAATTTGCGTGGCTGCTTTAAATTTCAATTCTGAATGTTTGGTTGTTAAATAGACCGGAAGGTAATTCGTTTTGGATAAATCAGCATTGATTGCGGAAACCGAAAGGGACTACGTTGGTTAATTATCCTTGACCTATTAATCTGAAATTTTATTTAAAAACTGAATATTGGGAAGAAGAATAATTGTGATGTAGGGCTTATACTGAGTGTAGCAAATTTTCACATATATTGTTACATAAATTGAGAGTTTGATCTTGTTGTGATTGATTGTGATTGTTTCTAAGATTTACAATTTAAAAGAACTAATTTTAAAGGAACAATTTTTTAAAACCAGTTCATCCCCCTCTTGGGAAGCTATTCCTAATTTCATTTAATTTTCAAGGAATCAAGTAAAATTTTTAATGTTGATGCTTATGAAGAACCAAAGGTAATTGCTTTGACAACTTTGCCTCAAAGTTCAGTTCTTAAAGAAGTGAATTTCATGGAAAATGAAATTAGGAATAGCTTCCCAAGAGGGAGGGGGGGGGGGGTGAATTCGTTTTTTAAAAAATTTTTCTTTAGAATTAGTTCTTTTAAGCTATAAATCTTAGAAACAATCACAATCAATCATAACAAGATCAAACTCTCAATTTTAAGTAATAATATATGTGAAAATTTGCTGCACTCAATATAAGCCCTGTATCACAAGTACTCTTCCTCCCAATGTTCAGTTTTTAAATAAACTTTTAGATTAATAGGTCAAGGATAATGAACCAACGTAGTCCCTTTCGATTTCCGCAATCAATGCTAATTTATCCAAAATGAATTACCTTCTAGTCTATTCAACAACCAAACATTCAGGATTAAAATTTAAAAACAACCACGCAGATTATATCCTTGAAAACTAAAGAATAGAGTAGAGAAAGAAGAACACAAGGATTTTTACGAGGTTCGGCTTCAACACAGCCTACGTCCTCGCCTTCGGCCAAACCGCCAAAGGATTCACTATTACTGTTCCTTTATCAGCGGGAACAAAAACAATTATAAGCACTTCCTGGGTAAGGCTAGAGCTTGCCTTCTCCAAACAATCTCCCCTTGTTTGGTCCAACGATTCATTACTCAAATCGTCAACAAGTCCTGTTACAAGGATAAAAAAACAAAACGTACAAGAACTTGCTCCTTAAAGAGCTGAATAGTACAAGTTTAAAACACTAATGCACTTCAGTAAATTCAGAATATGAATTTTAGAATGAAGCTCTTAGAAATTTATCACTGTGGGTATCTTTCAATGAAAGAATCAGCAATATAATGATCAAACACAGTGACATTCAGCAAGAACTTCTTAATTTCGAGTAGGGATGAGAGCAATATGAGGCACTTTCAGAATTTCAGAGTGAGAGAGAGTATGACAGCAGATTGTAAGCTCTTAATAATCTTGGTAATTAATTCAATGTGTCTTTAGGGGTATTTATAGATGTATAAAACCTCTTTGCTTGTTCCCCAAAGGATACTCATACTTGTTTCCATAAAATAAACTTATTTGAGTTTCCAAAAATTTAAATTTCAAAAAATATATCCGTTGGAAAATGAAAAATTTCCGCGAGGCAGACGACTGTGAAGTCCTGACAGTCATCTGTTCATTAAGTATAATGGTAAAAATCATAGGCAGAAAGGTGACAGTCGTCTATCTCTTGAGTGGCAATCATCTGTCATCAAAATATAAGGTGACAGTCGTCTGTCCATATGATTATAGTCATTTGTCTATATGAAATTTTGAGCCTTTTAGTAACATATGAGCTGGACAGTCGTCTGGTGAAACTTTCACAGACTTCTCACTTTTCACTTATAGTCGTCTGTGGGAACCTTGATAGTCGTCTGTCAGGCTTTTGTGTTTCAATTTTAAGTCTTTAATTTAGCCAGTCGTCCGTCTATAACCACACAGTTGTCTGTCAATTGAATAAATTTCCTTCTTAGTCACTTTTTGATTTCTCTCTCATTTTTACTTGGAATATAAATTTGTTTTAATGTTGAAAACATGTTCCAAGTTATTATCTTAAGGTCTCTAAGTCTCTTGGTTTAATGAGCTTCAAAATGAAAACTTCATACTTGAATAAACTTAAAGTACTTATAGAGACTTGTCCTAAGTTCTCAAAATTCTCCTTTGTTCTGAACTTTCTTTGTTGCTAATCTTTGATCTCGCAGAATAACCTGAACTTTGAGCTCTCATGTTGATCTTCTTTAATCATCATGCTCTTATGGTCTTCAAACTTTGATCTATACTATTAGTTATTGATTCATGCTACATGAGTACCTTCAATATGAATTACTAAGAAAACACAACACTCAACTAAAGCATGTTAAATCCTACTTGTTTGTTTGCATAAAAATGGAGTATTAAACCTAGTAAAGCCAACAATTTCCCTCTTTTTGATGATGACAAACAAAAAGCAAAAATTTTGAGTGAGCCTTAAAAAGACTCCCCCTTTCAATAAGCTTCATCAATATCATTCATGCTTTATCAATATCATTCATGCTTCATGAATATCATTCATGCTTTATCAATATCATTCATGTTTTATCAATATCATTCATGCTTTATCAATATCATGCAAAATTTTGGCTAAACACTTCTCCCCCATTGACATCAATAAAAAAATAACATTTGAGTATATAATGATCAAGGGTAAATATCAATTTTGAGTATATGTAATACCAGTGTTAATGTATTAACATCAATTGATTAATAATTATGCTCAAAGGATAACTCATAATACTCCCCTTGTCAAGTAGCATACTCAAATTAGAATTTGCAAAGCTTTCAGAATTATCATTTATATTAGAACTTATAATACATCAATCTAAGAGCAAAACATTGCAAAAAGTTCAAAATTTCAGAACTAGAATACATATAGAGACTTATAGTCTTTAGCTTAAACATTCTCCTTTTTTGTTCAACAAAAAAATACATCCAGAATTTAAGCATACAAAAAAACAAAAACACCAACATAAGTCTATATGTCAGAGTTAGTGTCACTGTCTTCAATAATTCCTTTTCCTTTGGATTGCTGTGAACCTTCTTCTTTTTATTCTTCCTCTTCTTCTTCTTCTTCAGTTGCTGCTTCATTATCTCCCGCATCTTCTTCTACTTCTTTTTCTTCTTCTTCAGTTTCAGCTTCTTCCTCTTCTGAATTTTTACTATCCTCATTATTTGAATCAGTGTCATGTTTAGTGACATGATGTTCTATCTTAGCAATATGAGTGTCTAATGAGATATACTTGTCATCAATGGTGGAGAGTTTATCTTGAAGAGAAGAAAAGTTTTCTCTCATTTCGGAACTGAAGCTGGTATTATTTTGATAAAATGGAACAAACCAAGGTGGCATATCAGCTTCTTCAGGAGCTGGACTTCTTGCCTTAGGTGTAGGTCTTGCCGGTCTATTGCCTCGAAACATCCAACCCTCGGTATACTTTTTGTAACCCATTCGTTTCAATGTAGTAGATGAGACAACATGATAATGGGTTATTTTTACTATTTTTGAAGCTGGAGAGAAGACTTGAAAATGGGCAAAGATTAAGGAAAGAATACCACCGTATGAAAGCCCAATTCTAGGAGATTCAAGCTTCATCACCATCCACTTCAGTATGATACTAGATAAGTCCAGTTTCTTCCCTTTGATTAAGCACCATATAACAAAACAATCAAAATACAACACGTGATCAAAAGATCCAGACCTTGGAATTATGTTGTATGCAATGATCTTATGCAAAATTTGTGCCTGAAGATTAAGTTGCTTGTATGGTGAAGGATGTCCAAAATACGCAAGTGCATCATTCATCACAAGAGGTAGAAATTTTTGTGGTGTAAATCCTTGTTCCGTGGTCCAATGCTTCTCAACTGGTGTACACTCGAAACTTCCATGCTTGATATGAAGAATTTTTCGTAATGAGTGTGGGGTAAGTGTTATACTTTGACCATAAATTTCAGAAGTAATGCAATCTTCCTTCTTAACCAAGTTAGAGTAGAAAATCTTAATCCAATCTGGATAATACCCTTTTACTTGATGAAGGATAAACTTGTCCCATCCTATAGCTTTGAACATGTCTAAAATTTTAGGAAAATTTTCTTCAAAGAAGGTAACATCTAAAATCTTACATAACATTGGTTCAATAGCTGATAGATGATTCTGATACAACGATTTCGCATGTGAAGAGACCAGCCATATTTCAATGTCATTGTTGCTTGTAGGTTTTGAAGAAGATGAAGAAGCTTTGTCCCTCTTTCCCACAGTTTTAGTACGAACCATCTTGACAAGTAGAAACCCTAGATATGTATGGAGTAGGGTATGATGGATAATCATTTTGTGAAGCTTGGGAGAGAAAGAACTAAAAGGAAAGAGAAGATAAAAATGTTTTAGAGGAAGGAAGACGAATGGATAGATGTCTATAGGGTTTAAAAAAACATGTTTTTAAGTGAAAAGTACCTTACCCGCCGCGACACAGTCGTCTGTCTCTAATTGGACAGTTGTCTGTCCACAGACAGTAGCCTGCCAATCGACTACGAGCTCACTGGCAGTCGTTTGTCTATTGTCTTTTACACAAACAGTAGCCTACCAGTCATTTGTCACCTTCCTGGCAGTCGTCTGACCTGACCAAGCTCAACTTCTTCCCTTTTTAGTTAACTTCTCTTATATGTAACATGCCTAATTCTCGTTGAATAAATATAAATTGATCCTCAGCTAATGGTTTGGTAAATATGTTAGCTAATTGAGTATGAGTATTTACAAATTCAAGAACTATTTCTTTCTTGTCTACATTATCTCTTAAAAAGTGATGATGTATATCAATATGTTTAGTTCTTGAATATGATACTGGATTCTTTGAAATATTTATTGTGCTTGTATTATCACATTTTATGGGGATTGTTTGGTTTTGAATTTTGAAGTCCTTTAATTGTTGTTTCATGTATAAAATTTGAGCACAACAGCTCCCAGCTGCTATGTATTCTGCTTCAGCTATAGATAATGCTACGAAATTTTGTTTCTTTGAAAACCATGAAACTAATGAGTGTCCTAAAATGGGACAAGTCCCACTAGTGCTTTTTCTATCTATTTTGCATCCTGCATAATCTGCATCTGAATAACTCATCATCTTGAAATCAGTTCCTTTTGGATACCATAACCTTAAATTGATTACGCGCCGAAACTGCGTAATTGGATGCTTAACCCGGGCTTTACCATTTATATTTTTAATTAAATGTCTAAATTTATTCAATATTTTAATAAAGTGTCAAAATCATCATTCTTGAATTTTATTGCACTATTTATGAGAATTTGGTAATTTTTTGTCGCAGGAAAATTCCCGGGAATCAAAACCGACACCTATTCGTATTTTGTATATATGTTTTCCATACGAGCTCTGATTGAGACAATTCAAATTTCTAGAGAAAGAAGAAAGGATTATCTACAACTTTCATGTTTTGAGTTTTGTGAGATACAGGGTCTAGAAGAGCAGAATTTGCAATGAACAGAGAATGAAAAAAATGAAAAAATATAGCAATTCGGGTTTCCTATTCGGGTCTAGGGCTTTCCCCCCTATCCTATTTAACCCTTCTCTTTCTCTTCCTGCAAAGGCAGCCCCCATGGCTCCCCATTCTCCTCTTCTCCTTCTTCTTCTTCTTCTTCTTCTTCTTCTTCTTCTTCTTCTTCTTCTTCTTTAGTTTGTTTTTTTTGTTCTTTTCAATTCTGCTTCTCTCCCCTTGTCTCTCTTCCTTCCCTTTGTCTTTCCTCCCTCACTCTCCCCCTTTCCTCTGTTTCTCTTGGACTCCTCTGCCCTCTTGCAGTACGTCCAGCCTCCTCCACCATCTTCAGCAGTCCCCAAGCACAGCAGAACACTAGCCGACTCCATAGCAGGACCACCAAAGCGTAGTAGCAACTTCACGGCTCCGTGGATTTGTTTCTCTCTCTCTCTTTTCATTTCTTTCTTTCTTTTATTTACTTTTCTTTGAATCTTGGAATATTGAAGATAGTTTAGTTTTTTTTAATGTTATTGGAGTTTTCTTTCTTTTTGTTTAAGTTGAGTAATGTTGAGTATTTCATTATTGTTAAATTAATCTCTTTGTTTATCTAATTGATAGTTATTTTAATTTAGCATTTTTAGTTAAATTCAGATATTTTTTTGTCGAAATTCGATTTAGTTAGGGTCTATGATTAGTAAAGGTTGTGTTTTTATTGTGTTCCGTTATTGTTTATGTCTTTTAAATTTCCATTGAGTTCATGTTTACATTTAAATTGTGAGTCTTGATTTGATCTCTTAATTGTGCTAAAGGTTCGATTTTTAGTAGGTTTGGTTTTTTTTTTAGTGTGTGTCTAATTTAATTTCCATTGTGTGTTTTTAATTCCATGTTCTAGGTTGCCATTTTTAATTAACGCGTGTCCCAATGTTTCCTTGAGTAGATTAGAGTTTCCATTTTTGCTCTCAATTTCATTGCATGCTAGGTTTAGAGTTTTGTTTGTTTCGTGTTTAAATTGTGATTGTGGTTGCGTATTTTTAATTCCATGTTTAAGGTTTCCATTTTTAGTTAGTATGCTCTAGTGTTTCCTTAAGTAGATTAGGGTTTTATTATTGTTATTTAATTCCGTGCGAGCTAGTTTTAGGACTTTAATTTGTGTTTTTATTTAAGTTTCCACAATCTTGAAAACCCAAATCTGAACCGAGTTCAGTGTATTTTTATTTTTGATTGGAGGAACGTCAAATCCGAGATTAAAACGCATTCCCTGAGGAGACGATCTAGCCCTTGGGCTTAGTATTACACGACAGAACTCCTATACTTGGGATAGCTCTCGAACTGCTCATTTTTCGAGTGAGTCATAAATCAAGTGTGCCTAGCAAATATCTAAGAATTCATTTACTGCTGTTTGATGTGATTCCTTAAGAGCTGATTGGAACCTAGCACACATACACACATTGAACATTATATCTGGTGTTAAGTAAAGTAAACTTCCTATCATACCTTGATAATGTTTGGTATCAACTTGTTTCCCTTTTTCATCCTTATCTAGACTAATTGAAGTGCTCATAGGAGTTCCTATAGGTTTACTTTCTTCCATATCAAACTTCTTTAACATGTCTTTAATATACTTAGTTTGATTTATGAAAGTTCCATTTTTAGCTTGTTTGATTTGCAAACCTAGAAAGTAATTTATTTCTCCTATCATGCTCATTTCAAACTCTCTCTGCATAGTTTTAACAAATTCTTTACACAAATCTTCATGAGTAGCTCCAAATATAACATCATCAACATAAATTTGAACTATAAGCATATTATTATCTTTGGTTTTTATAAATAAAGTGCTGTCTATCATTCCTCTTGAAAAATTATTTTGGAGTAGAAATTTGCTTAGCCTATCATACCAAGCTCTAGGAGCTTGTTTCAATCCATATATGACCTTAGTTAACTTAAATACATGATTTGGATTTTTAGAGTCTTCAAAACTTGGAGGTTGTTTAACATAGACTTCTTCATTAATATAGCCATTCAAAAATGCACTTTTTACATCCATTTGGTATAATTTGAAGTCTTTATTGGCTGCATAGGCAAGAAGCATCCTTATAGCTTCCATTCTTGCTACAGGGGCAAAGGTTTCTTCATAATCAATGCCTTCTTCTTGATTGTAACCTTGTGCTACAAGCCTAACTTTATTTCTTACAAATACTCTAGTTTCATCCTTTTTATTTCTAAACACCCATTTAGTTCCTATGATTGTTTTGTCTTTGGGTTTAAGTATAAGTTTCCATACTTGACTTCTTTCAAATTGATTTAGTTCCTCCTGCATAGCTATGATTCAAGAATCATCATTTAAGGCTTCTTCAATATTTTTGGGTTCATCTTGAGATAAAAAAGCATAATGGTTGTAGATATTCTTTAATGAGGCTCTAGTTGTTATTCCTTTTGATGTTTCACCAAGAATTTGTTCTTTTGGGTGATTTTTATCATATTTCCATTCTTTAGGAAGCTTCAGATTTTCTATAAGGTTTTCATTTGGAGCATCATTATTGATTTTTTCTTTTATTTCTAGATCTTCTTCTTTTAGTGGAGTATCTTTTTTTTTTTCATCATTCTCATTTTTATTGTCATGATTGTTTGATTCATCAAATGTTACGTGCATTGATTCCATAATAGTAAAGGTTCTTTTATTATAAACCCTATAAGCTTTACTATTTATAGAGTACCCTAAGAAGATACCTTCATCAGATTTTGCATCAAATTTTCCTAGATCATCTTTAGTATTAAGAATAAAACATTTACATCTGAATACATGAAAGTAGGAAAGATTAGGCTTTCTTCCTTTCCAAAGTTCATATAGTGTTTTGTCCTTTTTTGATCTTATTGATACCCTATTTACAATGTAGCAAGCTGTATTTATAGCTTCTGCCCAAAAGTATTTAAGTAGATTATTTTCATTCAACATTGTTCTTGCCATTTCTTGTAGAGTTCTATTTTTTCTTTCTACAACTCTATTTTTTTGTGGAGTCCTAGGTGCGGAAAAATTATGATTTATTCCATATTCATTACAGAATTTTTCAACATTTTTGTTTTTAAATTCCCTACCTTGATCACTCCTAAAGCTTGTTATATTATAGTCCTTTTCATTTTGTAATATCTTACATAAAGTAATAAGCATGTCATAGGCTTCATCTTTGTTTGTTAGAAATAATACCCAAGTGAATCTTGAATAATCATCCACTATTACAAAAGCATATTGTTTTCCTCCTAGACTTGAGGTTCTGGTTGGACCAAATAAGTCTAGATGCAATAATTCTAGGGGTCTTTTTGTAGATATGTATTTTTTTCTTTTTGAAACTTGTTTTAACTTGCTTTCCCTTTTGACATGCATCACATATCTTGTTTTTTTTTATGAATTTTGTATTAGGTAGTCCTTTGAAAAGATTTTTCTTTGATAAATTGGATAATAGGTCCATGCTAGCATGTCCTAGTTTCCTATTTTATAGCCAACTTATTTCATTCATTGCTACCAAACAAGTTACATTCTGATTCACTAAGTTCTCAAAATTTATACAATAGACATTGTTTATCGTATGAGCTATAAACAAGGTTTCATATTTCTTAGAATTTTGAATAACGCATTTTTCTTTCTTAAAGATTATTTTGAATCCTTTATCACTTAATTGACTAATACTTAAAAGGTTATGTTTTAATCCTTATACTAATAGCACATTTTCTATAGTGACTGAAGGTTCTTTACCAATTTTACCGATGCCAATGATTTTACCTTTAGCATTATCACCAAAGGTGACATATCCTCCATCCTTTTGTTTTAATATAGTGAACTTGGTCTTGTCATTGGTCATGTGCCTTGAGCACTCGCTGTCCAAGTACCATTTATCAGTTGACAGTATTGTCCTAAAGCATACCTACAATGGATGATTTTTTGTGTTAGTCTTTGGAACCCAGACTCTTTTAATTTTCTTTGTTTTGTTGTTAGTTCCATTATTGACTTTCCATTCTCTTTGGACTTTAACATACTTTCTTTTTAGTGGGCAATTAAACATTACATGACCTTTTGTCTTGCACATATAGCAAGTGGTGTGTTCATGTTTGTTGTTTGATGAAATGCTAGCATAATACTTAGCTTCCTTAACAAAGTATCCCATGTATAGCTTTTTGCTCCTTTTATTTGTTTTACCATTGTAGCCTACACCTTCTTTGTTTTCATGAAGCCTTTGCTATCCAATCATCTTTTCAAAGTTTTCTTTTCCTTTGGTAAAGTTATGGACAATTTTTTCTTTATCCTTTACTGCCTTTTTGAGTTCATTTACTTCTAAATCCTTTTTATTTAAATTATCTTTATGAGTTTTGCCTAACTCTTGAGTTGCTAAATTTATTTCTTTTTCTAACTTCTTAATACAAGAATTTTTTTCTTCTTCAATAGCTTTGATTGATTCAAGTTGCTTCACTAGTTTTTTATTTTGATCTTTCAAAGTTGTATTTCTCTTAGAAAATTTTATGAATCTCTTATGCAAAGAAAACAACTCAACTTGCAATTCCTTATAGGAAGGCATGCTGTCACATGATTCATCACACTACTTATTTTGAGATTCTGTAGAGGAATAGTAGGAGTTTACCTCTTCATCATTTGCCATGAAACATATGTTTTCCATCTCTTGTCTGCTTGATTCATTTTCTGTCTCGCTGGAGCTTGAATCATCCCATGTAGCTTTCATAGCTTCCTTCTTTTTCTTCTTATCTTTCTTGAACAATGGACAGTCTGGTTTGATATGCCCTGGTTTTTTGCAATGATAACATATTGAAGGTTCATTTTTACTTTTATTTTCCTTCCTACTTGTCTCTCCTTTTTCAGGTTTCTTTTTATTGAAGTTCCTAGGAAATCTCTTATTTCTTCTATAGAACTTGCCTAGTCTCTTAGTAATGAATGTTAATTCATCTTGATCTAAGTCACTTGTCTCACTTTCCTCTTCACTAGAGCTGTGGCTAGATGTTTTTAATGCAATAGATCTTTTATGCTTTGGTTCAGGATTTCTTTCTTTTAAGGTCATTTCATAGGTAAGTAGTGAACCCATGAGTTCATCTAAAGAGGTAGTCTTAAGGTTTCTACCTTCAGTGATAGCTGTAGCCTTTGGTTCCCATATTGAGGGAAGGTCTCTTAGGATTTTTCTAATCATTTCGTAGGTAGTATAAGTTTTCCCTAAGGCACTTAAGGAATTTATTATGTGGGTAAATCTGGTGTACATACTTGATATTGTTTCATTAGAATTCATCCTTAATGCTTCATATTCGCTTGTTAATTTGTCTATCCTATTGTCTCAAACATCAATAGTTCCTTCATATGTTACTTCTAATTTGTCCCATATTTCTTTAGCCGTCTTGCATGCCATGACCCTATTAAATTCGTTAGCATCTAAGGCACAGTATAAATCTAGCATTTATAACGCTTGAATTGATTTGAAGCATTTTATAGTCTGAATCGATCATATTCTTTTTTTTTCTTTTGGAATCTGTTTTCCATAAACTATTTTAGTCGGAATAAGGTCTCCATCCATAACTACTTCCCATGCTTTCCAATCCATGTGTTGGAGATAGATTTGCATTCTCTTTTTCCAAAACGTATAATTATGTCCACAAAAGATTGGTGGACGAGTTGAAGATTGACCTTCACCGAAGGGTGTTACTCCTATATTTGCCATTTGATCTTTTTATAGTTTCTTGTTAGGAATTACTATAACTAGGCTTTGATACCAATTGAAATTAGGAATTGCTTCCCGAGAGGGGGGGGGGGTGAATTGGTTTTTAAAAAAATTTTCCTCTAGAATTAGTTCTTTTAAGTTATAAATCTTAGAAACAATCACAATCAATCACAACAAGATCAAACTCTCAATTTTAAGTAACAATATATATGAAAATTTGTTGCACTCAATATAAGCCCTGTATCACAAGTATTCTTCCTCCCAATGTTCAGTTTTTAAATAAATTTTCAAATTAATAGGTCAAGGATAATCAATCAATGTAGTCCCTTTCGGTTTCCGCAATCAATGCTGATTTATCCAAAACGAATTACCTTCCAGTCTATTTAACAATCAAACATTTAGGATTAAAATTTAAAAACAACCACGCATATTATATCCTTGAAAACTAAAGAATAGAGTAGAGAAAAAAGAACACAACGAGGTTCGGCTTCAACACAACTTATGTCCTCACCCTTGGCCAAACCGCCAAAGGATTCACTATTACCATTCCTTTATCAGCCGGAACAAAAACAATTACAAGCACTCCTTGGGTAAGGATAGAGCCCACCTTCTCCAAACAATCTCCCCTTGTTTGGTCTAACGATTCAATACTCAAATCGTCAACAAGCCCTGTTACAATGATAGAAAAACAAAACGTACAAGAACTTGCTCCTTAAAGAGTTGATTAGTACAAGTTTAAAACACTAATGCACTTAAGTAAATTCAGAATATGAATTTCAGAATGAAGCTCTTAGAAATTTATCACCATGGGTATCTTTCAATGAAAGAATCCGCAATTCAATGATCAAACACAGTGAGATTCAGCAAGAACTTCTTAATTTTGAGTAGGGATGAGAGCAATATGAGGCACTTTCAGAATTTCAGAGCGAGAGAGAGTATGATAGCAGATTGTAAACTCTTAATAATCTTGGTAATTAATTCAATGTGTCTTTATGGGTATTCATATATGTATAAAACCTCTTTGCTTGTTCCCTAAAGGATACTCAGACTTGTTTCCATAAAATAAACTTATTTGAGTTTCCAAAAATTTAAATTTCAAAAAATATATCCATTGGAAAATGGAAAATTGCCGCGAGGCAGATGACTGTGAAATCTTGACAGTCATTTTTTCCATTTAGTATAATGGTAAAAATCATAGGTAGAAAGGTGGCAGTCATCTGTCCCTTGAGTGGCAGTCGTCTGTCATCAAAATATAAGGTGACAGTCGTCTGTCCATATGATTATAGTCATTTGTCTATGTGAAATTTTGAGCCTTTTAGTAACATATAAGGTGGACAGTCGTCCGGTGAAACTTTCACAGACTTCTCACTTTTCACTTACAGTCGTTTGTGGGAACCTTGATAGTCGTCTGTTAGGCTTTTGTGTTTCAATTTTAAGCCTTTAATTTAGCCAGTCGTCTGTCTATAACCACACAGTTGTTTGTCAACTGAATAAATTTCTTTCTTAGTCACTTTTTGATTTCTCTCTCATTTTTACTTGGAATTTAAATTTGTTTTAACTTTGAAAACATGTTCCAAGTTATTATCTTAAGGTCTCTAAGTCTCTTTGTTTAATGAGCTTCAAAATGAAAACTTCATACTTGAATAAACATAAAGTACTTATAGAGACTTGTCCTAAGTTCTCAAAATTCTCCTTTGTTCTGAACTTTCTTTGTTGCTAATCTCTGATCTCGCAGAATAACCTGAACTTTGAGCTCTCATGTTGATCTTCTTTAATCATCATGCTCTTATGGTCTTCCAACTTTGATCCATACTATTAGTTATTGATTCATGCTACATGAGTACCTTCAATATGAATTGCTGAGAAAACACAACACTCAACTAAAACATGTTAAATCCTACTGGTTTGTTAGCATCAAAATGGAGTATTAAACCTAGTGAAGCCAACAAAAAATATATTGAATAAAGATCCTTTCTTGTTAAAACAAGGAAGGCAGTCTGCATATGTTTTGTCTGATACCTTAGAATGTATTGATTTATTTGAGGCTAACTTTTGTGTAGGTAACAAGACTTATTCATCGTTGTGACTCAAATTTGGATACTTGCCGGTTCAATTTGTAGACCTGCACCCACCAGATGAAATTCCTCCAAAGCCTCCGCTAGATAGACTAATGTTTTTCTTTCCCTTCTTTTTATTTTTTTTACCTTGCTTTATTTTTAGTTTATTTTCAGGTACATTTTTCAATTATTTCAGTTTTTCTTTTCCATTACTTCTCCACCTAGGTACGCTTTACTTCTCTTGTGCACATCTTTTGTATTTCCCCTATGCTTTCACATTGAGGACAATGTTCCACTTTAGTTGGAGGGGGAGTGAGAATTTACATGTGACATTGTGCACATCCACTTGCTGAGTTTTGTATTAATTAATTAAAAACAAGAAAGAAAGAAAGAAAGAAAGGGTATTGAGGATAGATGATTATGTCATGATTAATACTGACATATACCCTTCACATGCTTGCATATAATGTAAGAATTACACACTCGAGTTATTTATGGGTAGTTTCTATTTATATGACTTTGTAACTTGTTGACCTTACAAGGTTTGATACTCCATTTTGATGCTAACAAATAAGTAAGATTTAACATGCTTTAGTCGAGTGTTGTGTTTTCTCAGGAATTTATATTGAAGGTACTCCTGAAGCACGAATCAATAACTGATAGCAAGGATTAAAAGTTGAATACCATAAGAGAATGATGATTAAAGCAGGATAACATGAAGCTCAAAGTTCATAATATTTTGAGAAATCAGATTTTAGTCACAAAGGAAGTTTAGATTAGAGCAAAGGAGAATTTTTGAGAAATTAGGACAAGACTTTGTAAGTACTTTAAGTTTATTTAAGTATGAAATTTTCATTTTGAAGCTCTTTAATCAAATAAACTTAGAGATCATAAAAAATAACTTGGAACATGTTTTCAAAGTTAAAACAAACTTATATTCCAAGCAAAATGAGAGAGAAATAAAAAAAATGATTAAAGAAAGAAATATTTCAGTAGACAGACGACTGTGAGAATATAGACAGACGTCTGACTAAAATTGAAGGCTTAAAATTGAAACACAGAAGCCTGACAGACAACTGTCAAGGCTTCCACAAACGACTGTCAGTGAAAGGTGAGAATTCTGTGAAAATTTTCACAGACGACTGTCCATCATATATGTTCTAGAAGGCTCAATTTTTTTTTTATGGACAGACGACTTGTGATGCCTCGATTTTCGTACAATTTTTTTTTCAATAATAAATAATCACGTCATAAATTCACAACATTCACAAATCGGCCATGTCAACCATCTTACTATCATTCATACGACCCGACCAGCATTGGGTACTGGGTAAAAAGTTATTTTATTATACAATCTAATAGCAGAAGATAATATATACATATCAGTCAGAATACAATACCCAGAGTATCCATATACACATATACACAATACTATCTCATATCCAAGAACAATACAACCCTAGTCCAAACTCACCCTGTATATCATGGTTCCAGCACCCTACTATCACGGAGCTCTATCGTATGACCTATCTCTGTCCCCTGAAAAATTTAGATAATTTGGGTGAGACACATCTTAGTAAGACGGAATAAATTATTTACAGTGTGTGGTCATATGAGTTCAACTATAATACACTTTACTTTTCAAATCATCATTTCATCTGAGAAAATACACTGATATACACATTCTCATAATCATATAGATACACAACACAAGCTTTTATAAGCTTTAAAATCATTTCTCAAATTCAATAATTTTCAACACATATTTATCGTGAAGTTCCTGAGAATAGGGAAGATTACCCGTCCATACAAGTAGCTTCCGTCTGTCCTAACACGTTATGCAACCACGTATGATCACATCTGATACCTATCAGGGAACTCACCTTACTCAGCAAGCCCTCAGGCGAAGAGTTTCACTTCGCCTCAAATATGTATATTATCAACTCACACGGTTCCATTTCTCAATTTTATCATTCTTTAATTCTCAATTTCTATTCTTTCTTTCATTTCTCATTTTAGCCAATTTTATCATTCTTTTACTTTTGGTTTCCATTTTACTTTCCAGCTCATGAGTATCCTCGGTATCAAATACCAACATCGCGTCTGTAACTCATGGCCACCCTAAAGATCTTTCTATCCACGCCATGCTTCCCCCCATGGTCAAGGTTATGTGGCCCGAAGGCTGGATCTAACCGCGGTTGGCCGACCCGGTTGGATCAAATATCATATCATATATCGCATCTGTAGTAGGATTGGCCGGCCTATAACCCTGATCTGGACTTAGGGGGCCCAACAACCCTACAAAATGGCACAGTCGACTGTCACGCCACATGCTCTAAGAGTCCGTGCGGTTGCACTAACACCACTAGCAATGGTACCGTGCTCAATATCATAACCATCGAACAGGGTTTACCACCACATACTCGCAATCATTATGCGGTACTGACATTTTATCATTCATATTTCATGTATTTCCACATTTCTTATTTTCATATTGCAGAATTAACATTGCAATATTTTCATTTCACATATTCATATTTCAATATCAGTATTCTCAACACATTTCATCATTTAAATGATATTTTCTTAGTTCATAATTCATCTCATCTCATATTATCATATACATATCTTATTTCACAATTATTCAATATTTCTCAAAACACATTTCCATATTTCACCTTTCTTCATTTTCTCAGAGAATACATTTCTTGCACATTTCACTTTCATCATTTTCCCACATTAAAACACATTTCAGTATCACATATTTCACAGGATAAATCATCTAACTCAGTTTAAACATTTCTCAATATAAATCATATGCCACACAAATTTCATATGATATTTATATCATAATAAATTTCAGGTAAATTAACATACGCCATTTTCACATATTTCTCAACCTATAATTTCCCAAATCCTACACCCTTGGCGCCCAAAATTCAACTCCTGCAATTTACATTTTCCCCAAATTAATTAATCTTTTTCTCCAAAATAATACTCATCTAGCCTTCCCTAGGCTCCATATACCTTAACTTAATATTTAAACTATTATTTAACACCCCCACTTAATTTTCTGAAATTTTCCTGCGGGTCCCAAAATTACACCCGCGGCGCTCACCCGGGCCCTAAATTTCAGAAATCCTACTTCAGCCCCAGATGCTCAATATTTTAGTATTTCTAAATTAATGCTAATTAATTAAAAAAAAGCCCCTTAATAACCCTCGTACCCCAAATTTTGGGTTTTGGCCCGACACCCACATGAGAATTCCGTCCCGCTAGACTTGTAGAGAATCATCCCTAGATTCTCGTAGTGGTGTCCATTCGTCAATTGGGCTTATAATTTGTAAGAAATTAAAGAAAAATGAAAAAATAGCTTACCCTAGGGAATACGCTTATGCCGCTCCGGTAGAAATGACGGCAGCGGAGAATGGAGTCCAGTGGGATCTTCAGATTTTCGATCGGGCAAAAATCTGTCACAAAATCGAGGAGAGAGGGAGAGAGAATGAGAGGAGAGAGAGAGAGAGAACTTGCATAGCTGTGTAGGATGAATAAAAAGAAAAGAAAAGAAAGAAGAAGAAGAAGAAGAAGAAGATAACGAAGTAGGGGGGGGGGCGTGAAATTTAGGAACACCTGAAGCTGCTTGAAGCTTTAGGTGATTTATAATAATAATAATAATAATAATAATAATATATTTAATTAATATTAATAATAATATATTTTATTAATAAAAATAAAAATAAATTTTAAATAAATTTTTTTCTTATTTTTTTCTTATTTTTTTTCTTTTTTTTAAATTCGATTAATTAATTAATTAATTTTTTTTTTTTGGAAATCATTCCACTAATCTTCTATATCCCTTTTCGGGGTTATTACATGACTGTCATCTTATAGACAGATGACTGTCATCTTATATTCTAATGACAGAAGACTGCCACACAAGGGACAGACGACTGCTATCTTTCTGTCTATGAATGTTAGTGTTATATTCTGATGACAGATGACTGCCACTCAAAGGACAGATGACTGCCACCTTTCTATCTATGAATATTACCATTATAATTATTAGACAGACGACTGTCAGGATCTCACAGACGCCTGTCTTGCGAAAGTTTTCTATTTTCCAACAGTTATAAATTTTGAAATTCAAAATTTATAACCGTTTGGAAAATAGAAAAATTCAAAATATTTGGAAACTAAAATAAGATTGTTTTATGGAAACAAGTTTGAGTTTCCTTGGGTAATAAGAAAAGAGGTTTTATACATCTATAAATACCCCTAAGAGTCATTGAATTATATACCAAGATCATTAAGAGCTCACAACCTGCTGTCATACTCTCTCATACTCTGAAATTCTGAGAGCATCGCATATTGCTCACATCCTTGCTCGAAAATAAGAAGTTCCTGCTGACTCTCACTGTTTGATCTTTGAAGTTGCGAATTCTTTCATTGAGAAATATCCACGGTGATCAATTTCTAAAGAGCTTCATTCTGAAAATTCATATTCTGAATTTACTGAAGTATTTTTGTGTTTTAAACTCGTACTAATCAGCTCTTTAAGGAGCAAGTTTTTGTACATGTTGTTTCTCTATCATTGTAACAGGGCTTATTGACGATTTGAGTATTCAATCATTGGACCAAACAAGGGGAGAATTGTTTGGAGAAGGTGGGCTCTAGCCTTACCAAATGAGTGCTTGTAATTTTTTTTATTCCTACAGTTAAAGGAACGGTGATAGTGAATCCTTTGGCTGTTTGGCTAAGGGCGAGGACGTAGGCTGTGTTGAAGCCGAACCTCGTAAAAATCCTTGTGTTCTTCTCTCTCTGCTATACTCTTTATTTTTCAAAGATATAATCTGCGTGGTTGTTTTTAAATTTCAATCCTGAATGTTTGGTTGTTAAATAGACCGAAAGGTAATTCGTTTGGGATACATCAGCATTGATTGCGGAAACCGAAAGGGACTACGTTGGTTGATTATCCTTGACCTATTAATCTAAAAGTTTATTTAAAAATAGAATATTGGGAAGAAGAATATTGTGATACAGGGATTATATTGAGAGCAGCAACTCCTCACATATATTGTTTAGTTTGATCTTATTGTGGTTTATTGTAAGTGTTTCTAAGATTAATAACTTAAAAGAACTAATTCTAAAAGGATTTTTTTTTAAACCCAATTCACCCCCCCTCTTGGGAAGCCATTCCTAATTTCATAACTCCATGAAGGTTGATTGGTTGTTTATTCGTGTTAATTTGGTTATATAAACTCTTATATTTACATGGTATCTCATGAGACTGAATAGACACATTCACGTGATTCATTGCACTTAGGGTTCCTTGTGAGCACTGAGAGAACACCTGTGGCGACTATGACACCTTGTGAGATATCCTTGAGCTATTTATCGTCCTTTTGAGCATGAACATCAAATCAGAGTTCATGAAACTCAATTCTCTTTTCTTTTGGACAATTCTTTGTACACTAGTCTCTATTTTTGACTTGCTAGCCTAGAGGTGGCATCTAGTGGGGAGATAGAAACCGAGGTCTTGTAGCCTACTCAAGATGCAAAAGCTGAGCCACCCCTAGAGATAGACTTAGTTCATGGACTACTGTTCAAGGTTAATTCCCTTTGGTGGCATGAAGACAATAAAAGAAGTGTAATGATTGTCCTAATTCACAATGAAAAGACAGAAATTGAAGAATGAGCAGAAGATAGAATAAGAAAAATAGAATAGCACATGAAATGAAAGGTTAATAACTGCTCCATACAAATAGCACAAAAAGTCAGGGACACAACACATATTCTCCACATATGAAGACTCTTCAACCGCTTAATGCTTCAAGTGTATTCACATCTGGTTTGTGAATAAGTTGATCTAGGATGACCTTAGTTGGACATGGCGAGTAGGTGAGAAGATGTTAGGGTGAAAGACCCGACACCTCAAAAATAGGCTGGATCCTTTTCAGACTAGTCCACTCTATACATTTAACGTTTTTTCCTTGCAATATATGGGATGTTTGATCATGACACTCCTCCTCACATATAATGAGCGAACCCATTCTTTTTGAGTGTTTTTTAGGGTATACCAGCTAGGCCGAGTCAAAACGACCATTCTGTAGGTGTCCACTTGTATCCTAGGTGTGACGAGCCATACACGTTACACATACCTCAAGATTTCACTTGTTTATACTCGGATTTATATGACGACATTAACTATGAATTGTATTGTTGGTTAACTTCATGTGAGTATACTGTTCTTAATGACTATATAACGATGAGACTCGCATGAATGACTTACTTCGGAGTCGCGTGCATTGTATATGATAAGCTTGTGTGAAATTTGGTATTCTTATATGTGATATGGTATGGTTGGGTTGCATGTGCCTTCATTTTATGTTTTTTGGAATTAGTATTTGTTGGTACCGCACTAAAATTCATTCACGTCATTGCTAGAGACTAGCAAAACATTAGTTGGGGGGTGTGATCACGCGTCTAAATTGCGTAATTTGGTGTTTTAATTCATACATTGAGGCTTATATTTTTAATTAAATACCTAACTTTCTTGTCCCAACTCCGATTGAGATGATTCAAAATGTTGTCGAAAGCTAAGGAAATTATATACAACTTTTGTGTTTTAAGCTTTGAGAGATACGTGCTCTAGGATAGTCAAAATTGGCCTTGAAAGTGCAAAACCGATTATGTGTTAACAAAAGAAAAAAAAATGAATAAAGGCCTACTTTGATGTGACCACATGAGTGGGCTTGAAGCCCATGCGAAAGCCATGCGCTAGAGCTCCTTGGGGCAGCCAAAATTTCAAGAAAGAAAAAGGCTTTTGATGAATTTTGAAAAGTAAAAAATGGTAGGGCTTGGCTTTAGGTTTTATTATAAAGGGCTAGACTTTCTTTTAGTTAGGGAGGATTTTGTAGCTAGGTTTTCTTTTAGGTTCTAGGAGGCCTTTGGAGGCCGTGCGCAGCAAGAGGAGGATCCTCCAACATGGCTTGCTTTTCTCTCTCTCTCTCTCTCTCTCCTCTCTCTCTCTCTCTCTTCTCTCTCTCTCTCTCTCTCTCTCTCTCTCTCTCTCTCTCTCTCTCTCTCTCTCTCTCTCTCTTTCGAGACAATATTTGTTTAATTATTATTGTTACTTTTGTTTTATTTAGAAGTCTCCATTGTAATTTTTAATTTTTGATTGGGTTATTATTATTAAAGTTAGTTTGTCTTTTCTTTTTTTTTATTCAAAGACATTGTTGGAATTTGAAGTTGGTTGGGTTATTTTGAATTATTAAGTTGTTGAATTTAAATATTTCGTTGGGTTATTTTTCTTATCAAGTTTAGTTTTTTTTTATTCAATATTATTGTTGGAATTAATTTTGGTTTGGATTAATATTTATTGTTAAGTTTGGTGTGTTCTCTTTAGAATCTTTCTTTAGGATTTAAATATTTGTTGGGTTAAGTTTAACTTTTTAGTTGGTGTTTAATTGGTGATTTTGAGGTTGAATGTTTAAATTAATAAAGTTTTGATCTTTAGGTTTTTGTCTGAAATTTTCATGCACGATATTTATTTATTGTCTGAATAGGATTTGATTACCATCATTCATTGCTTGTTATTTTATGCGTATTAGGTTCTTATTTTATGTTTTAATTTTAGATTTTTAGGTTATGTTTTAGTTTCATCACAAAAATCTCAAAATTTCCAGAAACTGAATCTGAATAGTGTTCAGTAAACTCTTATTTTCTTATTTTCTTTTGGGATTTACACGAATTTTGGAGTTAAACTGCATTCCTTGAGGAGACGATCTGACACTTGGGCTAATTATTAAACAATTGAACTCCTATACTTGGGATAGAATCTTCTAAATCAGCTGAAAAAGAAAATGACTCTCATATTGATGATCCCATGAAGAAAATAAATAACACGTTTTAAGAGTTTGTTAAACTACAAGTAAATGGTGAAAGTAAGAAAGACTTATAAATAAATGACCTCAAAAGTAAAATTTAAGATAAAGACAAGGTCATTTACAATTTTACTAAAGGAAAGGAGAATTTTGAAAAGATGGTTGGATAACAAAGGATGATTAGTGATAAAGAAGGAATTGGTTACAGTGGAATTGGAAACAAAAAGAAGAAGAACCTATTCATGGGATATTTTGTAAAAGAAGAAAAATACTATGCTAGTACATCTTTTTCAAATATTCATAAACACACTACTTGCTTCATATGTAGGAATAAAGGACACATAAAGTTTAATTGTCCACTTAAAAAGAAATATGTTAAAATAAAAAATGGATGAAAAGTAAACACTAAAAATAGACATGACTTAAAAAGAATTAAGAAGGTCTGAGTTTCAAAAGTAACACCGTGAATCCTTCCTTGTAAGTGAGCTTTAGGACGACCCCAACAAAGAAAAAATGGTACTTGGACAGCGGTTGTTCAAGACACATGACTGGGGATAGAACAAAGCTCACCACCCTAGTTCAAAAAGATGGAGGGTATGTCACCTTTGACGACAATGCTAAAGGTAAAATCATTGGGATTGGTAAAATAGGTAAAACCTTCCCTCGCCATTGATGATGTTTTGCTAGTGGATGGATTAAAACATAATCTTTTAAGTACAAATCAACTTAGTGATAAGGGGTTTGACATAGTTTTTAAGCAAGATAAGTGCATAGTTCAAAATCCAAGAAAACATAAAGTTCTATTTACAGCTTATAAAGAAAATAATGTATATTGTATATGTTGGAATTGGTGTGATCCCAAGAGGGGGGTGAATTGGGTTTTAAAATATTTTTTCACTAATTTAAACAATTTACCCAATTCACCACAGTTCATATCCCATTCAATATTGAAAACGTGTATGTACAACGATTAAGCTATCGGTATGTGCATACATACACGTGTGCTGCATATCTCATCTAAATCAGTTCTTTGTGCATGCAAGATGGTTATAACAAAAATGAATAGGCATACATATGCTAAAATTTAAGTGTAGGAATTTAAATAAGATAGAGAGAGAATGACACACAGATTTGTTAACGAGGTTCGGCCAATACTGCCTACGTCCCCGCCTTGGGCATACCCCCAAGGATTCCACTAAATATGCTCACTTAACTGGGCAGAGCAGAAGCCTTTTACATCCTCTCCTTGTGGGGCGAGGAAAACCCTAGCTCAATTACTAGGTTGAGACAAACTAGTCTCACTTACGAGGTTAAGACTCCCTAGTTCAATTCCTAGCTGAACCGAATCGGTCTCATTTATGGGATTGAGACTTCCCAACTCAATTCACGGGCTGAACCCAACCATTACATTAAAACTATTTTTGTACATGAAAATGTTTCTGAAAAATATAAGCAGAAATGTACATAATAAAGCTTAATACAAACACTCTAAAATAATATGCAATGATGCTCAGTAGAGTAAGGGTGCTTTTCTAAGCATAATATTTTCAATCTTTGAAAAGTAGTGTATATAATACGCACAACAAAAATTTGGACCCTAATAAGATATTCTCCCAAAAGTATTTTTCACAGAATAATTGGGGAACATAGGGTTTTGATTTTTCAAATGATTCTTGCATGATAAATGTCTTTTATGAAAGCATGAATGCAAGAAGTAAATGCCCAAATAAAATGTATGCTCTCTTTGAAAATATTTTCTAAAGAATAATAAAGAGAGATTTGGAGAGTAAAATATTTGCCCCAAAGGAAGAGTTTTTGCAATAAAAATGTTTTTGGGGGAACTATGATTAGGATAAAATTAGAGAGAAAAGTTGGCAAATCAAAGTTGCTAATCTTGGCTTATGAAGGGGTATATATAGACTCAGGGAAATTTTTGACCATTGGGGACACGCTGGGTATTGTTAGAAAAGTTTAATTAATCTTTAACCCTAATTACCGTAGTTAAAAAATTGCAACCTGAGAGTTTCGATCACCCGAGCCATAGGTTCGGTCGCCCGAACACTCACAAAAAGAAAATACGTTTTTTGAAGTTCGGGTGCTTGAGTTTGGATTCGATCGGCTGAACGAAAGTCAGAAACATTCGTTCATAGGTTCAGGTGCCCGATTCTAAGTTTGGTTAACCGAACTGACCAATTCGGTCACCTGAGGTTTGATTTGAATGCAAAGGTTCGGGCGCTCGGGTGGGTGAAAGGTACCTGACATGAGTTCGATCGCCTAGGGAAGCTCAGTTCAATTTGGTTTGGTTGTCCAAACCATGTCAAAATTTTGATCGGACAACAATTTGGTCACCCGAGGCAGTTTGAACTGCCTTGGTTCGGTTGCTCGAAACCTTACAAAAATGTCCTATTTGGTCTTTTGAACCTATTCAACCATGTGTGAATAAGTTTCGACATTTTGTGCAAAGGGCTAAGAGTCCTACGGTCAAACTATGATCTAGGCATTTTAATTTACCCTAAAATCCCGATGTCAGTTGACCAAGTCTTTCCTACGATCATTTGATTAACCTACGATCTAACTACAACATTACTGTGCATCCAAATATATCATGCAAATGCATGCAATATTACAAACCAGAATAAAAAATAAATGCATTACAAATGAAATAAACAAATGTCTTTTTTTTCCTTTTGCCCTTCAAGCCTCCATGGAATGTTCTAGAATAATGATAAACTTGAAGTTCCTCGTGTATTTCACTTCCCCTTATGCGTGTGTTGAATTATAACCTGTTCAGTCACTAGATTACACACATAAGTAACACGTGTGTTTGTCAGCATCAAAACAGAGATCGGACTCAAAAAAGCCAACAGTATAATACTTGAAAGTCTAATCTCTCAAGAAGTAACATGCTTGGCTGCCATGAATGTAGTGATCCAAAAATTATGGTATTTAAATAATAAGAGAAAGGGAGAAAGGAAATTGAATTTGGAATTTTAAGTAGGGGTCTCGTCGATGAACACAACATGTTCATCGACAAACATGCTTGAGGGGATCGTCAACGGGGAAACATGTCTCGTCGACGAGAAGATACCGAGAGGCTATTTTCATCTTTGAATTTTGTCGATGAGGAACAGGTATCCATCGACGAACTTCTTTCGTGGCCTCGTCAATGAAATAATGTGTCTCATCGATGAAGGCCAGTGTATCAATAGCCTAAACTCGATTTTTTGTAGAAAATTTCACAAAATCTCTCTCTCTCTCTCTCTCTCTCTCTCTCTCTCTCTCTCTCTCTCTCTCTCTTTCTCTCTTGTTCGTCCTTTCCCCCTTCTCTCTAGGATTTCAGGTCGAATTCTTGTTGGTTCGACAATCCGAGGCTACCACGACACTCCTGGGGAAGTTCTCTTCAAGTCTGCTGGAGTGGATCACTGGTGGGGTTAACTAGGATCCTATCTCAAATTAAGGTAAGGTTTTTTATTTGATATTTGACTTTACTGTAGTTGTAGAAAATGTAATAGTCGAAAAAATACTAAAGTTTTGTTCAGGGGGATATTGTTTTCAGGGTGTTGAACGGGGAACCCTACAAGTGTAAGGCTAGACATTGTAGGGGCTTGTCAGAAATCAGGTAAGGGAATAAATTAAGTCAAGATTTTTATGGAAATGTATATATTATTTTATAGCATTTAATTTTAGATAAATATGTATATTGTAAATTATGTTGGAAATAATGTTGTTTATCAAAAATATGTTTAATACCTAACTTGTGTGGCATGAGTAAAATTTACCATGAAAAATTATAATGATGGGATATTATGTTTTTACTGCTTCTAGGAAAATGTTAAAGTGATACAAATATTTTTATAAGATATATTGGCATACGGGCCAAGGTTTCTATATGATATATTGGCATACGGGCTGAAATTTTTATATGATATATCGGTGTACGGGCTAAGGATTTTATATGATATATCAGCATACGGGCCAAAGTTTTTATGATATGCAATACTAGCGTACGAGCCATGATTTATAAAATACAAAATGCCGGTGTAAGGGCCGAAGATTTTTACGATATGTTAAGCAAAATTATATGATGATATTAACTTGACAGCTATTATTATGAAATAGCCATATATCATTATTTGGAAATATGTTATATGTTATCAGAACCTGGTTGGCTTGATTTAGGCTTTCATGATGCACAGTACCGTTGCTATATGATCACGATTATAATTATGTTAGTGTTACCGCTTGCCATACGGGGCGGTGGGAGATTGGCAGTCGATGTGGTTTATTGTAGTGTTGGCGTCCTCTGGGGTACGGACCAGGAGAGGCAAACCCATCGTACTTATAGACTTTTGCTTTGATTCGGTAGTGGTTGGCTATCCATTGTCGGGTCCCGCCTTCGGGTTGCACAACCCAGTCATGTGGGGGAAAGACATGACACCAACCAGCTAACCATCCAGGATGTTTTCTATGTATTATTATATGAGATGAATTATGTTTATGGAAATTTGGTATGATATATCATGTTGTGATTGTATATGTTTTTCTAGTTATGATACAAATAGTTTTATCAAGTATGTATGTGTACTGTTATATGTATAATACGAAAATACTCATGCTGCTACACACTGATATTAGCTTATTTCCCTTACTGAGAGGTGTCTCACCCCAAATTATTTAAACATTTTAGGAGCCCTAGATAGGAGGGCGGATAAAGCACCACAGCGCAGAATTCAAGTGTTCTACCCTGTTTGAAGGGTAAGTATTTTGTTAGGGTCAGACAGATTTTTGGGTGGTGACCCTAGTTCACTTTTGAATGTTTTGGGATATGTGTGTGTATATGATAGTTGTAGGGAGACTCTGGTGTTGTGTTGGTTGGATAATTTGATATGTATGTGATTTCACGTTTCCTGCTGCTTAGGTACTGATATTGTATTTCAAGTTTACCCCTGGTTCTAGGTTAATTATGATTTGCCAGGATTATTGTATTGGATACTATTATTATAAAAAAAAAATTATGGGAAAATAAGCAGGTCGTTACAATGAATGAAGCCAGTTGGCTTTGACATAGAAGATTAGGACATGCAAGCATGAAATTATTGTCAAACTTATCTAGAAAGAAGTTAGTCAAAGGTTTACCAAGCACAAAATTCATAAAAGACAAAATTTAAGATGCTTGCCACCTTGGGAAGCAAATTAAGACAAGCTTTAAAAAAAAGAAACACATTTCTACTAGTAGACTCTTAGAACTTATTCATTTAGATTTGTTTGGTCCTACTAGAACTTAAAGTATAGGAGGAAAGTAATATGCTTTTGTCATAGTTGATGACTACTCCTGGTTTACCTGGGTACTCTTTTTGGCCTCCAAGGATGAAGTTTGTAATATGTTAATAAATTTGTGCAAGAAACTTCAAAATGAAAAAGGATATAGTTTATAAAATATAAGGAGTGATCAAGGAAGAGAATTCAACAGCAAAGAAGTTGAAAAATTTTGTAATGAACATGGAATATGTCATAATTTTTCAGCACCTAGAACTCCACAACAAAATGGAGTTGTTGAAAGAAAGAATAGAACTCTTCAAGAAATGGCAAGAACAATACTCAATGAACATAAGCTACCCAAGTACTTTTGGGATGAAGTAGTAAATACCGCATGCTATGTAATAAATAGAATATCAATAAGATCAAATTTAAATAAAACTCCCTATGCTGCACTATGGAAAGGTAGAAGGCCTAACATATCTTACTTTCATGCATTTGGATGCAAATGTTTTGAGTTAAATGATAAAGATGATGTAGGTAAATTTGATGCAAAAGCTGATGAAGGAATATTCTTAGGATATGCATTAAAGAGTAAAACTTTTAGAATCTATAATAAGAGAACTTTTACAATTGTGGAATCAATTCATGTAACATTTGATGAGGAAACTCCATTTAATAAAACAATAAATTTTGAAGAAGTTCAAACCACTCAAAAATTAGAAGACCTAGACCTTATAGAAGTAAAAGAAGAGAAAAATGAATTCACTTCAAATGATGATGCTACAGAAAATTCTGAGTTACCCAAAGAATGGAAATTTGTAAGATATCATCTTAGAGATCAAATCATAGGAGAACCATCACGAGGTGTATCTACTAGATCTTCACTGAAAAATCTATGTAATCATTATGCATTCTTATCTCAAGATGAGCCTAAGAACGTTGAAGAAGCTTTAAGTGATGATTCATGGATAATAGCCATGCAAGAAGAATTAAATCAATTTGAAAGAAATAAAGTTTGGAAATTAGTTCCTAAACTGGATAACCATTCAATTATTGGAACAAAGTTGGTATTTAGGAATAAAAATGATAAAAATGGAATTGTGGTAAGAAATAAAGTTAGACTTGTGGTTCAAGGATATAACCAAGAAGAAGGAATAGACTATGAACCTTTGCTCCTATAGCTAGAATGGAAGCCATAAGAATGCTACTAGCTTATGCATCTCACAAAGAATTCAAACTTTATCAAATGGACGTGAATAGTGCATTCCTAAATGGTTTTATAAATGAAGAAGTATATGTCACACAACCTCCAGGCTTTAAGGATATACAAAATTCTGATTATGTGTTTAAATTAACTAAGGCCTCGTATGGCTTGAAAAAAAGCCCCTAGGGCTTGGTATGAAAGGTTAAGTGGATTCTTATTAGAAAAGGGACTTTCTACAGGAAAGGTAGATAGCACATTATTCATCAAATCTAAGAAGGAAGACATGCTAGTTATCCAAATTTATGTGGATGATATCATTTTTGGTGCAACAAATAATGATTTATGTAAGGAATTTGAAAGTGAAGTAGTTTTCCCAAGAGGGGGGGGGGGGGTGAATTGGGTTATTAAAAAATATTAGTTCCTTTTATGGATTCTTAAATTACTTGTTTCATCAAACACATAGATTTATTAATTCAATCAATTCACAAACTAATACTAAACACACCACAAGTTAATAAAAACTTAGCCAGTCAATAACTCAAAATAACCAATCAAAATACTTAATCAACCATAATTTGCAGCACTTGTGGAATTTCAGCTTTGGAAAAGCTTTGCTTTAGTAGCCTCATGAGTAATTGCAAGCCTTGTATTTGAATGAAATTGTTTGCTCTCTCTTAATTGAGATTTCCGCAAACGATTAACCAACGTACTCCCTTTTGGGTTTCCACAAAGTGTTAATCAAAACGTACTTTCTTTTTATTAAGAGTCTTCTTTTAATTTCAGTTTTGTTCTCTACAGCCTGCACTTAGTATACAACACAATACAATATATAAAGGTGCTAAAAATAAAGAGTAGGTAAAGAAGAACACCGAGATTTTTATGAGGTTCGACTTATCCCCAGCCTACGTCCTCGCCTTTGGCGAATACCACCAAAGGATTCCACTAGACACTTATTTCCGGGCGGAGCAAACCTTTTACAATTCTCTCTTTTACAGGTAGAGATCCCTCTCCAAGCAATACCCCACGCTTGGTTACAATGATAGAATAACCCTGAACAGTAAAGAAACAAGAAATAACAAACAAGAGAACTTGTGTACAAGATACACTCTCAGATAGAGTAGGTTAGTACAACAATCAGCACAATATACTTCAATGTAAATTCAATATAAAGAAATTGAAGCTCAATGAAATTCTATCACCAGATGAATTTTCCTTTGATTGAAAGATTTTGACTTTAAAGCACAATTTCGTGAGAGATTATCAGCAAGAACTCAGTTGAGATACTAGCAAGATGTGAACAAGAAAGCTTTTGAGAATTGAGAGCACTTGGGAGTATTAGATTGCTGAAAATATTTCTTGGTGATTAAAATCCTTGTCTTGCGGGCTATTTATAGAGTTCAAAAATATAATTCCTTGCTCCCCAAGTTTACTTGGAGTATTGGTGAAGTTTACAAAAAGATTGGAGCCCAAGAAACCAATTTTTAAAATTTTCCCGTTGGCAATTTTTAAAATTCCCTCGAGTAGCAGTTGCCTAGCACAACTAGTCAGGCGCCCATCTTAGTTATTTTTGAAAGTCAGAATATTGGAAGTCGCCTATCAAAACACAAGCAAGCACCTCAAATGACAAGGCAAATGCTTGTCAGGCTACCATCAAGCGCCTGACACCTTTCTATCTGCCAATTCTTAAAAAACGAAAAAAAAATGGTCAGTCGCCTGGGAGTTTTGGGCAGGTGCCTAAGCTTTCAAAAACATTTTTTTTTTTTAAATTTGATTTTGAAAACTCTTTTCATTTGAGACCTTTATTATTTATAACTTTGGAAATCATATTTCAAGGTCTTTAAAAATGGTTTCTTCAGATTTTAATTTGTCCTTAAAGAGCTTCAATACTTTTTATATTGAGTTTTACTTGAAGTACTTACATGAAAACTACCTTAAGACTCTATATTCTTTAACTCTTGGAGTATTCATGCATGTCCTTGATTTGAGTCCTTTCTTTGAGCTTTAAACATACTTTGAGCTTCATAATATTTTGTCAAACTTTAAGCTTTCATAGAATACGTCAATCTTTGAACTTTAACATCCTCTGAGCTTAGCTTTGAACCACTTGTTAGTTTCATTTGCTTGAACTTGAGCTTTCTACCGTTTGATTCCTTAAACATTTCAACTTGGAAACATATCAAATTACCTTGATTTGTTATCATCAAAATAAGAGTTGTAAGCCTTGTTAGGCCAACAATCTCTTCCTTTTTGATGATAACAAATCTGAAGCAAAAAGAGAGGATACCTTAAAAGCCCCCTCCCCCTCTTACAATAAGCAAGTATGTAATAAAGTTTCACTACTCAAACATAGATTGCAAGATTCATTTATATCAAATAGTCAAGCAAGGTTCATTAAGCATACATTTTTAAGTAGACAATTTAACAAAGTAGTATCATATTTTCACAAAGTAGTATCTTTTTAAACAACTTCTTTTGCATCTTTTTAAACAACTT
Source organism: Malania oleifera (assembly GCF_029873635.1). Lineage (NCBI taxonomy): Eukaryota > Viridiplantae > Streptophyta > Magnoliopsida > Santalales > Ximeniaceae > Malania > Malania oleifera. The sequence continues at coordinate 109,863,726 of NC_080421.1, read as the reverse complement.
CTTCTGCTCTCTTTTGCTCTCACAATGTTTTAAGGCCAACAATTTTCCCTTTTTTGATGATGACAAATCTGGAACAAAAAGAGAGGACACCTTAAAAGGCTCTCCCTTACAATAAGCACATATGTAATAAAGTTTTAGTACTCAAACATAGATTGCAAGATTCATTTATATCAAATAGTCAAGCAAGGTTCTTTAAGCATACATTTTTAAGCAAACAATTTAACACAGTAGTATCTTTTTAAACAACTTCTTTTGTATCTTTTTAAACAAATTCTTTTGCTCTCTTTTGCTCTCACAATGTTTCTCCCTCTCTTGACATCAATCAAAAGGGAAATTAACAAACATAGCCAAATACCAAAGCATTTAATATAAAATATTATATTCGTCCAGAGTATAAAAAAAAATTCTGGAAAAACAAACCAAACAAGTATCATATGTCAATACTTCCGAAAGCTAAGATCAGAACAACATCTTAGAACAACAAGAGATCAAAAGATAGCTAAGATCAATAATCATCTTTTTCTGTAGCCTCATCAGCAGTTTCTTCAAAATCTTCTTTAGATGCATCATCATCATCTTCCTTTTCCTCATAATCATCATCAGATGCAGCATTACTAGAGGGAGCTGAGCTAATGTCCATGGGTGTTGCACCTTTGGAAGAGCTAGCTAAATTCTTCTTTATTTGATCTAAACGCTGAGTAATGGAAGAACGGTGAAACCCAGTGGTAACTTTTTCCTGAAGCGAATTAAGACCGTATTGCATCATTTCACTGAAGTTTAGGTAATGAGTATAAAACGGTAGAAACCAAGATGGTGTATCTATGTCCTATGGAATGAAGGGAGCTTGCTAAGAAAACTGAGGAGGAGGCTCAGGTGTTGGCTGCCTACGACCTATGTGAAACCACCCTTAAGTGTACTTTTTATAACCCATTAGCTTAAGAGTTGTGGCTAAAAATATGTCATAATGGGTCTTTTGAACAAAATTGAACGATGGTGTGAGGATAAGATGATGAGAAAAAACTAAATTCAACATCCCAACATAAGGAAGAATGATGCGGGGAGCTTCTTCCTTCATGATCATCCATTTGATGATAAGGCTCAGCAGGTCAAACTTTTTACCTTTCAGAATGCACCACATGAAAAAACAGTCAAGAAAAGAAACATGGTTATGTGAACCAATGTGAGGTAGGATGTTGTAGGTGATTAGTTTATGCAGAATCAAAGCTTGGAGGTTCAACTGTTTATAAAGTGGGGGATTTCCAAAGTAAACAGGTTCTTCGGTCATAACGAGTTTTAAGAAATCCTATGGAGTAAACCCCTGTTCCATAATTCATTGCTTTTCAATAGGTTTGCACTCAAAGTCCCCTAGTTTTATACAAAGAATTTTACCTAACGACAATGGAGTGAGGTGAATGGTTTTCCCTAAAAGATCTGTTGAAAATCCAACATCTTATTTCTCCATATTGGCATAAAATTTTTTAACCAAATTCGGATAATGTCCAGTGGCCTGATACACAATAAACTTTTCCCAGCCAATATCTTCGAAAAGAGATATAATTTCTGGAAAATCAGAATTGAAGAATGAAACATCAAGGACTTTACCAAGAATTGGGTTTGACGATTGGATTTGATTTCGGTAGAGTGTCATGGCCTGAGGGGTGGTTAGCCACTTTTCAACCTTGTCATTGTCGATACGTCGGGAGGAGGAGGAAGCCTTGTTCCCAGTCATCTTAGTTTGTGGCATGATTTTGTGAGGACAAGGACTGAAAAACCCTTACGTATATGGAAGATGGAGGGTGTAGGGTTTTGATTGATCACTAAGGATTTTAGGAAATTTTGAAGAAAAAAAGGTTGGTTTATAGAAGGAGAAGGTGTTTTTGGGAGGAAAGGAGTAGAGTCAGGTGGTTGGTTGAAGTGAAAATGAAGGGTTTCTTGTGTTTTTTAAAAACAAACCGCTACAAGTTAGGCGCTTGGTACTCGGGGAGTTAGGCACCTAATGACCCAAATTTCATCAGGCAGTAATCTGCTAGGCGCTTGACCTTCAGGTGTCAGTCGTCTGTCAAGTAGGTTTTCTGAATTTCATTTCTATACAAATTCTTGAACATGTAGCAACCCTATTGCATGTCTAATAAATATGAACCCATCCTCTGAAAGTGGTTTAGTGAAGATATCAGCTAATTGATAATTTGTATTAACTAATTCAAGAGTTATATCTTCTTTTTGTACGTGATCTCTCAAAAAATGATGTCTAATATCGATATGTTTTGTTCTTAAATGAGATACTGGATTTTTTGATATATTTATAGCACTAGTATTATCACACTTAATTGGGATTGTTGTATATTCTAAGTTATAGTCTTTTAGTTGTTGTTTTATGTATAATGTTTGTGTACAACAACTCCCAGCAGCTACGTATTCAGCTTCAGCTGTGGATAAGGCTACGAAGTTTGGCTTTTTTGAGAACCAAGAGACTAGTGAGCATCCTAGAAAGTGACAAGTGCGACTAGTGCTCTTCCTATCTATTTCACATCTTGCGTAGTCTGCATCTGAGAAGCTAATCATTTCGAATTTGGTGTCCTTAGGATACTAAAGACCTAAGTGCATAGTGCCTATCAAGTATCTGAAAATTCTTTTAATAGTTATTTGGTGTGATTATCTGGGTGCTAATTGGAATCAAGCATACATACGTACACTAAACATTATGTTGGGCCTACTAGCTGTTAGATATAGTAAACTTCCAACCATTCCTCTATAATACTTCATATCTATTGGTTTTCCTTTCTAATCTTTATCAAGGATAATGGAAGTGCTTATGGGGGTTCCTATGGGTTTACTATTTTCCATATCGAATTTTTTAATCATATCTTTTATGCATTTTGATTGACTTATAAAAGTCCCATCATTTACTTGTTTAATTTGAAGTCCAAGAAAATAGTTTAATTTCCCCCATCATAATCATTTCAAATTCTTCTTGCATACTTTTTGCAAATTCTTTACATAGATTTTCATTAGTAGCACCAAATATTATATCATTTACACAAAATTGAATTAAAAGCATATCATCTTTCTTAGTTTTGATAAGGTACTATCAACTTTTCCTCTTGAAAACCCCTTCTCTATTAAAAATCCACTAAGTCTTTCATACCAAGCCCTAGGGGCTTGTTTTAACCCATATAAAGTCTTAGTTAGCCTAAACACATAATTAGGATTTTTTATGTTTTTGAATACGAGGGGTTGTTCAACATATACTTCTTCATTAACATAACCATTTAAGAAAACACTTTTAACATCCATTTGGTATAATTTAAATTATTTATAGGATGCATAAGCTAAAAACATTCTTATAGATTCTATTCTGGCTACGGGGGCAAAAGTTTTGTCATAATTTATTCCTTCTTCTTGGTTATATCCTTTACTTACAAGTCTAACTTTGTTTCTAACTACTATACCATTTTCATCCTTCTTGTTTCTAAATACCCATTTAGTTCCGATGATTGAATGATTTTATGGTTTGGGAACTAATTGCCATACTTTGCTTCTTTCAAATTGATTTAACTCCTCTTGCATAGCAATTATCCAAGAGTCATCATTTAGAGCTTCTTCAACATTTTTAGGTTCATCTTGATATAAGAAGGCATAATGATTACATAGATTCTTTAATGAAGATCTAGTGGTTACACCTCTAGAAGGTTCTCCCATAATTTGATCTTTAGGGTGATTTCTTACATACTTCCATTCTCTGGGTAATTCAGGATTTTCTATAGGATTATCTTTTGAAGTTTCTTCATTGTTTTCTTCTTTTTAAAGCTTGTCTTGTTTGTTTTCCAAGTTGGCAAGCATCACAAATTTTATCTTTAATAAACATTGTATTAGGTAAGCCTTTTGCTAAGTTCTTCTTAGATGGTTTAGATAGAAGGTCCATGCTTGCATGTCCTAATCTTTTATGCCAAAGCCAGCTATTTTCACTTAGGGTAGTCAAGAAAGTTACATCTTGAGATATTAAACTATCAAGATTTATGCAATACACATTGTTCATTCTATGTGTTGTGAATAGAATTTCATGATTCTTAGGATTTTGTATTATGCATTTTTCTTTCTTAAAGATTATGTCAAACCCTTTGTCACTAAGTTGACTAATACTTATGAGATTATGCTTTAAACCATCTACTAACAAAACATTATCAATGGTGGGTGAGGATTCTTTACTATCTTACCAATTCCAACAATTTCGCCTTTTGCATTGTCACCGAAGGTTACATATCCTCTATCCTTTTGAGTGAGGGTGGCGAACTTTGATTTATCACCCGTCATATGTCTTGAACACCCGCTATCCAAGTACCATTTTTCATTTGATGGAGTAGACCTAAAGCAAACCTATAAGAAAGGATTTATGGTGTTACTTTTGGAACCCAAACTTTCTTAATTCTTTTTAAGTCTTGTCTAGTTTTAGTGTTTATCTTCCATTCATTTTTTACTTCGATATATTTTTTTTAAGTGAACAATTAAATGTTATATGTCCCTTATCTTTACACATGTAGCAAGTAGTATGTTCATGTATGTTTGTGGCTGAAGTACTTGCATAGTGTTTAATTTGTTTTACGAAGTATCGCATGAATAAATTTTTCTTTCTTTCGTTTGTTATTCCATTGTATCCTATTCCCTCTTTATTGTTCACCATTCTTTGTTGTCCTACCATTTTCTCAAAGTTTTTTTTACCTTTAGTAAAGTTGTAAATAATCTTTTCTTTATCTTCAATTTAACTTTTGAGGTCATCTATTTCCAGCTCTTTCTTGCTTGGATCATTTTCTTGTAATTTGTTTAATTTTTGAGACATAGTGTCTATTTTTTTCATTAGTTTGTCAATATGAGATTCTTTCTCTTTTTTAGCAATTTGTGAAAATTCTAGCTATTTGTTAAGATTCTCATTTTGTTGTTTCAAAGCTATGTTCCTTTTTGATACTTTAATAAACCTATTATGAAGAGCAAACGATTTAGCTTGGAGTTCTTTGTAGGGGGGCATACTCTCACACGAATCATTACATGATTCATTACTAGAATCTTCTGAGGAGTAGTAAGAGTTTACCTCTTCACTGTGTGCCATGAAGCACATGTTTGCTATCTCTTGCTCGCTGGATTCGCTCTCCAATTCACTTGAACTTGTGTCGTCCCATGTTGCTTTCATTGATGGCTTCTTCTTCTTCTTCTTCTTCTTCTTCTTCTTTTCTTTCTTGAGCTGAGGGAAGCCCGACTTGATGTGTCCAACCTTTTTACAATGATAACAAGTGGGAGGTTCATTCTTACTTTTGTTTTCCTTTTTACTAGTTTCACCTTTTTCAGTTTTTGATCCTCTGAATTTTCTAGTGAATTTCTTATTTCCGTTGAAGAATTTTCCAAGTCTTTTAGTTATAAATGCTAATTTTTCATCATCTAATTCACCGGTTTCATTATCTTCTTCACTTGAACTTTTTTTAGAGGCTTTAAGAGCTTTTGGTTTCTTATTTTCATTTTCAGTGTTTCTTTATTTCATAGTCATTTCATCGGTTAGAAGTGATCCTATGAGTTCATCTAGTGAAGTTATTTTGAGGTTTCTACCTTCCGTTATGGCTGTGGCTTTAGGTTCCAAAATGTGTGGAAGTCCTCTTAGAATTTTGCATATCATTTCATAAGTTGAATACGTTTTTTTAAAGGCATTTAGAGAATTTATAATGTGAGTCAATCTTATATACATGTCATAGATTCATCCGGGTTCATTCTAAAGGCTTCATATTCACTAGTGAGCATGTAAATTCTATTATTTCTTACATCAATGGTGCCTTCATAAGTTACTTCAAGTTTGTCCCATATTTCTTTCGCCGTTTTACAAGCCATGACTCTATTGAACTCATTTATGTCAAGGGCACATTATAATGCATTTATTGCACTTGAGTTTACTTGCAGCATTTTATGGTTTAATTCAGTCATTTCCTTTTCCTCCTTAGGTACCTCTTTTCCATAAATTAGTTTAGTAGGGATTAACTCACCATGCGTGACAACCTTCCAAGCCTTCCAATCCATTGTTTGAAGATAGATTCTCATATGTTGTTTCCAAAATGTGTAGTTAAGTCCACAAAAGATGGGTGATCTACTTGAGGATTGACTCTCTGCAAAGGGAGCTACTCTTATGTGTGCCATGTAGATCTTTATATAACTACTTTTTAAGATTTGTTATTACAAGGCTCTGATACCAATTGAAAGTGAAGTAGTTATCCCAAGAGGAGGGGGGGGGGGTGAATTGGGTTATTAAAAAAATTTAGTTTCTTTTCTGGATTCTTAAATTACTTGTTTTATAAAAAACACAACTTTATTAATTCAATCAATTAACAAACTAATACTAAACACACCACAAGTTAATAAAAATTTAACCAATTAATAACTTAAAATAACCAATCAAAAATACTCAATCAACCATAATTTGCAACACTTGTGGAATTTCAGCTTTTGAAAATTTTTGCTTTAGCAGCCCTGTGAGTAATTACCAACCCTATATTTGAATGAAATTATTTGCTCTTTCTTAATTAAGATTTCCGAAAATGATTAATCAATGTATTGCCTTTTGGGTTTCCGCAAAGTGTTAATCAAAACATACTTTCTTTTTATTAAGAGTCTTCTTTTAATTTCAGTTTTGTTCTTTGTAGCGTGCACTTAGTATACAACACAATACAATATATAAAGGTGCTGAAAATAAAGAGTAGGGAAAGAAGAACACTGAGATTTTTATGCGATTTGGCTTATCCCCAGCCTATGTCCTCGCCTTTGACCAATACCAACCAAGGATTCCACTAGACACTCCTTTCCGAGTGGAGCAAACCTTTTACAATTCCCTCTTTTACAGGTAGAGATCCCTCTCCAAACGATACCCCACACTTGGTTACAATGATCCAATAATCCTAAACTGTCAAGAAACAAGAAACAAGAAACAAGGGAACTTGTGTACAAGTTACACTCTTAGATAGAGTAGATTAGTACAAAATCAACACAATATACTTCAATGTAAATTCAATATAAAGAAATTGAAGCTCAATGAGATTCTATCGCAGGATTAATCTTCCTTTGATCGAAAGATTCAGACTTTAAAGCACAATTTTGTGTGAGATGATCAGCAAGAACTCAGTTGAGATACCAACAAGATGTGAGCAAGAAAGCTTTTGAGAATTGAGAGCGCTTGGGAGTATTATATTGCTGAAAATATTTCTTCCTGATTAAGATCCTTGTCTTGGGGTCTATTTATAGAGTTTAAAAACTTAATTCCCTGCTCCCTAAGTTTGCTTGGAGTGTTAGTCAAGTTTACAAAAAATATTGGAGCCCAAGAAATCAATTTAAAAAATTTTCCCGTTGGCAATTTTTAAAACTTCCTCAAGTGGCAGTCACCCGACACGACTAATCAGGCGCCTCACTCAGTTATTTTTGAAAGTCAGAATACTAGCTGTTGCCTGTCAAAACATAGGCAGGCGCCTCAGATGACAAGGCAGGCTTTTGTCAGGCTACCATCAGGCGTCTGGCACCTTTTTGTCTGCCAGTTCTTAAAAAACAAAAAAAAAAGGTCAGTCACCTAGGAGTTTTGGGCATGCGCTTGAGCTTTCAAAAATATTTGTTTTTTAAGATTTGATTTCGAAAAATCTTTTCATTTGAGACTTTCATTATTTATAACTTTGGAAATCATATTTCAAGGTCTTTAAAAACGGTTTCTTAAGATTTTAATTTGTCCTTAAAGAGCTTCAATACTTTTAATATTGAGTTTTACTTGAAGGACTTACATGAAAACTTCCTTAAGACTTTATATTCTTCAACTCTTGGAGTCTTCATGCATGTCCTTGCTTTAACTCCTTTCTTTGAGCTTTAAACATACTTTGAGCTTTATAATATTTTTTCAAACTTTAAGCTTTCATAGAATATGTCAATATTTGAACTTTAACATCTTTTGAGCTTAGCTTTGAACCACTTGTTTATTTCATTTGCTAGAACTTGAGCTTTCTACCATTTGATTCCTGAAACATTTCAACTTGGAAACATATCAAATTAACTTGATTTTTTATCATCAAAATAAGAGTAGTAAGCTTTGTTAGGCCAACAGAATTTTCTAAGTGCATGTAAGAGGAATTTGAAATGAGCATGATGGGAGAATTCTACTTCCGAGGTCTACAAATTAAACAAGTCAAGAATTGAACTTTTATAAATCAATCTAAATATATAAAAGACATGCTTAAGAAATTTGACATGGAAAGTAGCAAGCCCATAGGAACTCCAATAAGCACTTCCATAAGCTTTGATAAGGATGAAAAAGGAAAATCAGTAGATATGAAATACTATTGAGGTATGATAGGAATTTTGTCATACCTGATAGCTTTATCCACTGCTAAAGCTGAGTATGTGGCAGCAGGTGGTTGCTGTTAGAATTGGTGTATTCCCAAGAGGGGGGGTGAATTGAAATTTAAAACTTTTTCTCTTAGGTTAATCTATCCAACAACAATATATACACAACCTAGGGTCAGTCTATTCAATTTCCAAATGCGTAGATAAATATAATGTGGAAATTAAGTCATACGCATCATTCACCCATAACATTCATGTGCGATAAATATAAAGTGCGGAAATGTAAATGAACACACGATATGTTATCGGGGTTCGGCCAACTGTGCCTACGTCCCAGCCTCTAGCTTGCAAGTCAGAGGATTCCACTAATAGCTCACTTAAGGGTGGAGCGGCATCGTTTACAACCAAGTCAAATTAACACAGGGCTGACCTCAACCTTAACCAGGTCAATTAGCGGGGCTGACCTCAACCTACATGCCTTAACAGGACGACGCACCTAGCTTTCCTAACCGGGTCTAAGCCAATTCGGGACTATTCCAGGGCTAGTCTCCCTCTTCAGGCTTGTTCCTGGAAATACAACCGTATTTAAAATACAATCAAATGGTATAATGAATAAGCTTTCGTGTAAAGCAGATATGTACCCAAATGCGTGCAATAATATACACCACAATATGAAATAATATGTAAGCTCAATGTGGTCTAAATGGTTAACTCTCAAAGGTATTTTCTATATGTGTAATGAGTACGTGAGAGTGGCAAACAAGCAATCTTTGTATCACACGATATTCAACAAATAAGTTCACACAAAGATGTCATGTCTCCAGTATTTCAATCAGCAAGATATCTCAAGCATGTGAGTATTAAATGAAGTATAAGCTCGATTTGCAAAAGATGCGTAATCCTTGTATTTAGCAAATAATATATGAGTGAAAGAATATTGCAACAAAGACCACTATCTCATAAACAAATATCTCTTCAAATGTATTTATCAATATAAAGCATACTAGATATTTGAAGATGATTTTGAAAAGTTTTTTCAAACAAAATACTATACGATCTTCTTAGGATATTGCAATGAAGGTGCAAGCTTAGAAGATCTAATAAGGTCTTCTTAGGATAGACTTATCAACAAAGTCCCCTAAGAATCCTTAGGTTTTGCTCTCTAATAAAATCATTCCAAGCAAATAGAACAAGGAGAGCAAACCTATTCAAACACACTCAATCCACTTACTGATAATGTAGGCACTAATAAACAATAAGCATGAGTGAATGGGGTAAGAAAAATGAGTAGTATAGGGTTTTTATTTTTCAGAGAATTCTTCCCTAATCAAGGTGGCTAATCCCCCTTAATTTTCTCAAATGAACTCATATATATAGATATGGGAGAAAATATGACCATTGGGGACCTATTTGGTATTATTAGGAAAGTTTAATGAAGTTAGAGCATTTTAACCCTATTTAAAAAATATTAACTGTGGTAAAAAATCAGGGCAACCCGAGAGGTCTGGTCGACCAGAAATGTCTAGGTCGACCAGGACTCAAGTGGTACGGTCGACCAGAGGTATTTTGAACTAAGTGGTCAGTCGATCGGGGCAAGGCGATTTCCAAAATTTTCGAGGTTCGGTCGACCAGGTCATTTTGAACTGGCTTGTTCGATCGACCAGACCACTGGGAATTCTCCCGAGGACCCTTCGGTCGACCAGGTAGTTGAAGTACAAAAGTGGTCGGTTGACTAGGAGGTCAAAATGTTGACTCCTTAGTGGTTCGGTCGACCGGGATCAAATGAACTGTAAGGGCTTGGTCGACCAGGGTCTTGGTAAACTATTAACCCGGACCAATTTTGGTCGACCAGGCCAAAATGTACTGGCTTGGCTGGTCAACCGAAAGTGCATCATGTGTGCATTTCGGTTCCGTTTTGAAACAAACAAGCCCTATTCAAGTGCCTAACAATCATATGTGTACATGTGTGTGTCTTAGGGTCACTTGGGTCCAGAATAGAGACACCGAAAATGGTCGACCGAAGAGTACACCCTAAGGTCTTTCTAAGGTCCTTTCTTATTCATGGTTTGTTTGAGCTTACGTAGTAAATCATACATGTGATGTGTGTGAGCTTATTACAAACCAAGTACCTACTTACTATTACAGACCAATTAAATATATTACAATATGGAATAAAACTTTGGTCTTCGGGCTTTACTTGACTTTGTGCACATCTTTATTTTAACATTCTTGATTCTTGTACAAAAACTCAAACGCTCATTAGATACAATGAGTATTTGTTATAATCAAAATCGGGTGTGACCAATAAGGTCAATAGTTGCTGTGGACAAACTCTTTACATGAAACAACATTTAAAAGACTTTAATTTAGAATACTCAGTCATACCAATAAAGTGTGATAAACATTTCTAAAAATCCAATATCACACTTAAGAACCAAGCACACAGACATAAGTTATCATTTTCTAAGAGATCACGTGCAAAAAGAGGATATACTACTTGAATTCATAAATACAAATGACCAATGGGCGGAAATCTTCACAAAACCTCTTCTAGAGGAAATGTTTATATCAATAAGAAGAGAACTTGGTCTATTACACAATAGGGAGGTGGTTTAGAAAGAATACAAGAAGAGAAAAAAAGAAAAATTGGATTTTTTTTGGAAGTCAAGCGACTGAGTTCAGTGTTTCCAGTCGACTGACAAGTCACTGGCTTGCGGTAATTCAACCTCTATGTTAGTCAGGTGACTAACTTCTTGTTTAAACATCTATAATTGCCCCCCCCCCCCCCCAAGCTAATTATTTAAGACACCAAGTAATTACACAACAATCAGAGTTCTCTTATTCTCAAACTTTCTGAAGATCACTACTGAGTTTTGCTGCAAAACTTTCATGAATTACTGAGCATACTCTGAATTCTTTCAATCAAGAAAGAAAGCTCATGGTGATATACTTCTAAGGCTTCAAATTCTTTCATTGTTATTTTGAATTGAAGTATATTGTAGTGCTTTATTGTTGTACTAATCAGCTCTTGTTGAGAGTGTCTTTGTACACCAAATTTGCTTTTGTTTTTGTAGACGGTTCAGGTCCTTGAATCATTGTTGGACCAAGAGTGGGGTATCATTTGGAGAGGCGAACTCTAGCCTATTAAGGGAGATATTGTAAGGTTTCTCCTACCCGCAAGGAGTGTGTAAGGTTGCTTTTACCCGTGAAGGAGTGGTATAGTGGAATCCTTAGGTGTGTTGCCTACGACGAGGACGTAGGCGGGTATAGCCGAACCTCGTAAAAACTCGGTCTCACTTTCTTCCTTGCTATCATTTAATTCTCTATTCGTATACACTGCGTGGTTGGATTTTAAGCATCTGCTCATATAAACTACGTGGATTGAGTTTTAAATAAACTAAAATTTAATTTGACTTTTGGATTGTGGAAACTGAAAGGGAGTACGTTAGTTAATCAATACTTATTGCGGAAACCGTAAGGGAGTACGTTGATTGGTTAACACCCAAGATTCATTAATTGAATGTTTATTTAAATTTTGCGTTTTTAGAAGAGTGTTGGAAATTTACATTTTTCTAAATATTAAGAAATCAAGTTCATTAATACAGGGCTTTTAACAACTATATACTTAAACTCTACTTTGAGTTACTCAATTGCTGAATCTTGGAGTAGTTCTGAATTCATTCTATATTGTGAATTGTGTCTTGGTTATCTTAGTTGGATTAAATAAAATTTTCGAAAGAAGTATTCAATTTGGAATCCTTATTCATAAAGGTTTATAACCAAATAATTTTCTGCTAAATTTGTGTTTGTAAATCAAATTTGTATGTTTGTTTGCTGAAACTGAAAAAAGTTATGAAAGAGTAAATTAAAAAGGGTATAAAGAAATTTTAAAATCCTAATTCACCCCCCTCTTTGGAATACACCTTGTTTTTTAAGAATAAATTTGGTGTACAGAGACACTCAACAATGGCTGAATAGTACAACAATAAAGCACAACTATATACTTCAATTCAAAATAATAATAAAAAGAATTTGAAGCCTTACAAGCATATCACCGTGAGCTTTCTTTCTTGACTGAAAGATTTCATAATATGCTAAAAAATGCGTGAGAGTTTCACAACAAAACTCATTAGGGAACTTTAGAGAGTTTGGCAGTAAGAGAGCTTTGAGAGTTTTGAGAGTAAGAGAGCTTTGATTGCTGTGTATTGCTTGGTGTTTTCAATTCGTAGTCTTGGGAGGTATTTATAGATGTTTAGAAAGGAGTATTTCATGTTCCCCAAGTGACTTGGAGTGTTTCCCAAGTTTTCATAACGTTTAGAATACAAAAACTCAATTTTGGAAACTTCCTATTATTTTTTAAATTTGAATTCTTGAATAGTCAGTCGATTGGGTACAAGGAGTCAGTCGTTTGGATCATTAAAACACTAAGAATTTCAAAAGGTGTAAGGAGTCAGTCGATTGGGTTGTTACAAGTCAGTCACCTGGGTCCTCTTGGGTTCTCTTAAAATCATTTTGTTTATTTATCAATCACTTGGATTAACACTGTTAGGCGCCTAGACAAACCAAAAAACAAGAATTTTCTTTTTGTTTCCAAATTATTTTCGCTCTTTTGTTTCCCCCAAAATAATTTAAGACTTTTGAAAAATATTTTCTGGGGTTTTCCAAAATATGTTCTCTAAGTTAATGAGTTTCTTAAAAAGCTTCAAACTAATCATATCATCATTTGAATGAAGTACTTACATCGAGACTCTCTTAAGACTTTAAACATATTCTAATTTTGGAGTCTTCATGCTTGTCATTTGCTTATTCCATCTTGCCTTCGAGCTTCAATTCTCTAAGCTTCTTCAATTATCTAAGCTTTCATCATGTCATCTTTGGAATTTATGCTTTCATGTCCTTTAAGCTTTTATTCCCTTCTGTAGTCTTGTAATGAGTTTCATGATTAAATACCTGATTCCTGAAGTATCATCACTTTCACTAAAACATGTTAAATTAGATTTGATTTGTCATCATAAAAATAAGATTAGTAAGTCAAGTTAACAGTTTTCGATGAGAAAGCTATGGTGAAGCGTACTCAAGAAGATGATAAAGAGAAATAGGAGCCACAAAACTATAGCATTTTGTTCAGGTGGTGCTAGGAACTCAAGGCAATGATATTGGTCCCCTGGTTGCAGGGAGTTCTAGCTAGAGAAACCAGCAAATTGACAGTGTTCCTATAAGGAGATCAAGACGCACTATCAGACCACCACCCAGATATGGATTTGGTGATCTAGTATCTTATGCTTTCATTACCAGCTGTAAAGATCCAACTACTTTTCAAGAGGCAGTGCACGGTGAGGAGAAAAGTAGGTAGATGAGTGCTATGATTGAGGAAATGAAGTCGTTGCATAAGAATCATACTTTTGATTTGGTGGAGCTTCTAGAAAGGAAGAAGGCGATAGGCTGCAAATGGGTATATGAGAAGAAGGAAGCAATTTCAAAAAAGGAAGGAGAGAAATTCAAGGCACAATTAGTGGCAAAGGGGCACTGATAGAGGAAGGGATTAGATTATGATGAAATCTTATCACCTGTGGTCTGACACACTTCCATCAGGGTAGTATTGGGATTAGTGACTCATTATAACCTACCTTTGGAACAAATGGATGTGAAGACAATATTTCTCCATGGTGACTTGGAGGAGCAGATCTATATGGTACAGCCAGAGGGATTTAATCAACCTAGGCACGAGCACTTAGTTTGCAAATTGAAGAAGTCCCTTTATGAGCTGAAACAGTCTCTGAGGCAATGATACAAACGGTTTGATTCCTATATGATCTGAATAGGTTACAAGAGGTGTGAGTATGATTGTTGTGTGTATGTGAAAGATCTTGATGATTGTTCTCTCATTTTCTTATTGCTATATGTCGATGACATGCTAATAGCTGTGAAGCTTTACCGTGATCCCAAGAGGGGGGGGGGTGAATTGGTATTTTTAAATTTTACCTTCTAAGTATTCCTCCTAGCAGCAGTATGTTCACAAGCCTAGGGTCAATCTAGTGCAAATGATGTAAATGTGCCAGAGATCAGATGAAGCAGTTTAAACAATCACACAAGTATCAGAAAGCAGTAAAGAGAAGATGACACGCGGATATGTTATCGAGGTTCGGCCAACCGCCTACGTCCCCGCCTTGGCTAACCAGCACAAGGATTATCACAATACCTTGCTCACTTAAACGGGTGGAGCGTCACCTATACAAACCAAGTCAAATTACCACAGGGCTGACCTCAACCTTAACCAGGTCAATTAGCGGGGCTGACCTCAACCTTTACACCAATCCTTACCGGGCTGGATTACCGCCCCCTCAGGCCACGCCTGGAATCTCTCAGATATACAATCAAAGGTACAATACAATTGTGCTTTCAAGTAAAGCAGATATGTACCACAAATGCGCACAAACACAAACACCACAAGTGATTTAAAATGTAAGCTCTGTGTGGTCTAAAATGTCAATCTCTCAACTATGTTTTCTATCAGTGTAACACGTACGTGAGAGTGTCAATAATAATCTGTGCACTTCAAAATATTCAGTCAAGAGTGTTCACACAGAATACCAAGCAAGCCTCAATATTATCAATCAATAGAATGCGTATGTGCTTGTATTGCAAAGTAGATAATCTTTGTTTTCGGTAAATGATATATATATTTATAAAACTTGTACAAACAATACCACAAAGATTTATATATCACACACACACGAATATCCTTTCCCAAATATATCAATATGAACACCACAAGATATTCAAATATGTTTGAAAGTATTTTTGCAATCTCCAAACAAAAATGAACTTCCTAAGATATTGCAACTAGAGTGCAATACTTGGGATGTCACAAAGAGTCTTTCTTAGGGCAGGCTTATTGGCAAAGCCTCCTAAGAAAACTTAGGTTATGCTCTCAAAAATCGATTCAAATACACAGTAATATGAAGAGCTAACCAAAAATAAAAGACTCAATACACTTACAAATGATTTGGATAGATGAAGAGTGTAAGCTTGAGTAGGTTTTCAAAGTAATGTAAGTAGTAGGAGGCAAATATGAGTATTTGGCTTGAGAGAAAATTTTTCTTAATTTATTTGCTAATCCGTGCTTAATCCACCAAATGAAGGAGTATATATAGACATACCAAGAATTTTGACCGTTGGGGACTTATTAGGAATTTTCAGAAAAGATTAATGACACTTAAGAAAATTTAACCCTGTTTAAAAAATTTAATCGCGGTAAAAAAATAGGGCAACCCGAGAGGTCCGGTCGACCAAAAGTAGCTCGGTCGACCGAGGGCATTTTGAACTAAGGGGTCGGTCGACCGGGTAAGGGCGATTTTTGAAATCTCCGAGTTTCGGTCGACCGAGGCCTTTTTGAACTGCACGGCTCGGTCGACCGAGTTGTTGGGAATTCTCCCGAGGCGCTTCGGTCGACCGAGTTGTTGGAGTACAAAAGTGGTCGGTCGACCGGGGGGTCAAATAGTTGACTCCCAGGTGGTTCGGTTGACCGAGGTCAAATGACCTGTAATGGGTCGGTCGACCGGGACCGGGTCAAATAGTTGACCCGGACCGGTTTCGGTCGACCGAGCCAATTTGAACTGTCTGGCTCGGTCGACCGAAAGTGCACCAAGTGTGCATTTCGGTCCCGAATTGACCCAACTCAATCAATTTTAAGTGCCTAATAAACATATGTGCATATGTGTGTGTCCTAAGGCCACTTGGGGTCCAATTTTGAAAACACCGAAAAAGTCCGGTGTCGGTCGACCTTCGGTCGCCCGAAGGTACACTCTAAGGTCTTTCTATGGTTCGGTTTGAGCTTACAAAGTAAATCATTCATGTGATGTGTGTGAGCTTATTACAAACCAGTACCCTAATTACTATTACAGACAGCCTAATTACTATTACAGACAAAATTCACTTAGAGATATTACAATTGGGAATATGAAATTGTCTTCAAGCTTTCACGTGCCCTTGAATGTATGTTAGTATAAACCTGCACATGAACTGGATATTTATTAAATACAATTGAGTTTGTCATTATCAAAACCAGGGTGTGACCTATAAGGTCAACAGGACATAACTAAGGTAAATCAGTTGAAGATCCTATTGTATAAAGAGTTTGACATGAAGGATCTTGGTATAGCGAAGAAGATACTTGGGATGGAGATTCACCGGGATAGAACTGGAGTGATGTTGTGGTTAGCTTAGGGCAGTTATGTGAAGAAAGTGTTGGAAAGGTTCAGCATGGCTAATGCTAAACTGGTATGTACACCTATAGAGAATCACTTTAAATTGTCTACCACTGAATGCCGAAGGATGGATAATGAAATCTGGGATATGTCAAAGGTCCCCTATGCTAGTGATGTGGGGATTTTAATGTATGCCATGGTGTGTACAAGACTAGACTTGGCATATGCAGTAAGTGTGGTGAGTAAGTTTCTCTTTAATCCGAGTAGATAGCATTGAGAAGTCAAATGGATTTTCAGATACTTACATGGTACTTATAACTATGGTATCATGTTCGGCAAACAACAGAATAGTCCATCAGTTGTGGGGTTTGTTGATGCTGATTATGCAAGGGTTAATGATGATAGAAGGTCTACAATAGTTTATGTATTTACTCTTGTGGGAGGACCTATTTGTTGGAGGTCCATGGTACAATCCTTGGTAGCATTGTTTACAACTGAGTCTGAATATATGGCAGTCGCTGAGGCTACAAAGGAAGCATTATGGCTTACTAGTTTTGTCAAGGAGCTAGGTATACAGTAAGGTGGAGTTATAATGCATTGTGATAGTCAGAGTGCCATCTATTTGGCGAAGAATTAAGTATATTATGCTAGAACCAAACATATTGATGTAAGGTTCCACAGGATCTGGGAATTGATTTCTTCAGGTGAACTTATACTTGAGAGAGTTCACACATTTGAGAATGCAATGGATATATTGACAAAGCCGATTACCACTAAAAAGCTCAAGCATTGCTTGGAGTTGTTTCATGTCTCCAATTTCTAGAAGGGAGACGGTTCCCAACCTAACGTCCCAAGGTAAAGGTGGAGCAGTGGGCTATGTTTTCGATTTCTCTTGAATGACTTATATTCGCCAAGGTGGAAATTGTTGCGATATATGGCTCATATAATTGAATGGCTGACATGCACAAAGAGAAAACATGGTACAATTATTGTGCAGAGATTATTGAAGAAAATGTCGATTGTTTACCCAGTTGCAGTCATCGGTTTGTCTGAACTTTCATAGCAGGGTTGCTCTGGGTATCTTTCCGTTGATAGTATGATTGAAAACCATCAACAATTTGGCTCTTTCCGTCAATGGATACATTTGGAAACCCATCGCAGATTTCAAATTTTGAATAGGGACGTAAAGTTGGTTAAGGGTTTGGAGGGAAAGACTCTGAGAAGTCTATTTATATTTCATTTGTGATGTATCTAAGATGTTGCAAGTGTTGTAAAGTGTCTTTTGACACCGAATGGTAAAATTCTTTACTAATTGCTCTCGTGGATGTAGGCATTGTCTAACCACGTAATTTCTTTTGTTGTTTGTATTGCTTTCATATACATACTATGTGGTTGTGTTTCGTAATTGGTCTTTTATTGATTACTGCCTTTGATTGATTCAATATTTCGCAGTGCAAATACATTTTATACCAAAAAGCTATATTAATTATTTTTTTTTCAAAATATCCAAAATTGAACTAACTTGATTTATACTAAAATGAAGAGATTTTTATGATGGTAAAATTGAAGTAGGGTCCCCTCCGTGAAATCCTCATCATCGGTACACATTGTTGATGCTCATGCTTTTGGAGTCCATTGCCATCTCAAGATAATGAACTTAGCTTCAAACTTGCCAAGGCTCCTTATTGTCTCTGTTAGGAGTTCTATATGTATAGGATCAAGACCCTATGCTAACTTTTTTAGATGACAAAGCGCAAGCCAATTATGTGTGTATTCAGTGCTTGAGCAGGTTTACATTTCTACACACACATAAGGGATAACATAATGAAATCCAAAAAGGACTTAAAGATTATATCGTTTGGCGGATTCCATAAGAGAAAAAGAAGAGGAAAAAGAAGACATTTATCATTTGATTTGTAATTGCATTTGTTTTTGGGTTTGTAATAATACATTGCATACATGATGTGAATGACAGCTCAAACAAAGACCATAGACTGACCCGAAGGAGCCAACTTTTTCACAAAAAACCCTTTACATTATTTGTTAAAACACTAAAAAAGGTTTTTAAATGATCTTAAGGCCAAAAAGAGGACAAAACCTAAGTTTTAACTAGGCTTAGCCGATCGACCTCCTTATATGCAAAATGCCTCGGTCGACCGTCCTTGCTAGGTGGCTTTTTCTGTGAAGCCTCAATCGGCTGGTGTTTTAAACAAGCAAACATCTCAGCCGCCCGACCATGACTTTGGCATGTTTATTAAAGCTTGGTTGACCAATTCGTGTGCCTTAAAAGAGGCTCAACCGACCGGCTTTGTCCTTTCGACAAACTGGCCTTAAGCCCCGACAACTGAGCCTACAAAGGCTCAGAAAATCGCCTTGGCTAGTCAACCAGTCACCTCCCATGGCCAACCGAACCCCAAAATAAATTTCAAATCTCTCTTTGTGTTTGGCCGATTAAAGGCATCCCTCAGTCGATCGAACCTCTCGGGTTGAGGCTATTCTTCAAGCGCTATCTTGTTTAAATTTTAATTAAATATTTTTAAAATTTCCATCATGTCCCTAACGGTCAAAATTTTCAGGAATTCTATATATACCTCATCATAACTCCTGATTAGCAACTTGATTAGCTCAAAAATTCTCTAAAAATTTTTATATCTCATTTTTATACTTCCAAGCAAGATTTTCATTCTCTCTTTGTTATTCCTTTGAAAAATCATTTTAAAGAGAGTTTTTTATTATTCCTTTACTCATTTTTACTTGCAAAGATTGTTGCATTTGAGGGTTGTTGAGAGAAATATTTATATTGAGCATTTATTTTACAAAGGTCAAATCTCTTCCATCTTTTATTTTGCAAAAAATGTATTTTGAAGAGCAAATACTCCATTTTATCCTATTCCTCCTCTGAAAATATTTTTGGAGGAAATCTCTCTTCGAGTTTACTTAAAAGCCTTGAGCATAATCCTAGGTTCTCCTTCATCTTAATTGAAAATATATCCTTTTTGGAGACATATGTTGTTAGGGTTTAAATCTTTGAGCATTCATCATATATATATATATATATATATATATATATATATATATATATATATATATATATATATATTTATCTTCACTCAAAGATTGCAAAAATATTATTGTGAAAAATATGCATACTCACTTTGAGGTTCATTTCATATCTTGTGTAAGTGCATTTTAGTGCTTCAAATTGTACACTTTTTTTTTTTTTTTGGGTAAAAGAGGGTGGCACCTCTTAACTTTATTAGAAAATCCCTAACTTATGGCAGAGGAATACCGTGGTTCCAATCTTGAGACTTTGGGACAACAAAAGCAAACTCCAAGACCCTAAAACCAACTTAACCAACATAAACCAAACCAAAAAACCAAAGACTAAGAACTAAAAAAACTAAAAGAGGAAAACAAACAAAAATCTAGAAGATAACACAAAACATCATGAGTGCAAAGAAGGAAAACCCAACAAATCCAATTGAATCATTCCCCTGACTTGCTGATGAAGATCATCCTGACAACTATATGATCGATAAAAACTAGATTCACTCTGTTTGACAAAGAAATATGCACTTTTATTCGCCTCGTTGTAAACATGTTCCACTTTGAATTGTATGCCTCTCAATGCTAGCATAAGCTCTTCCCACAATTTCCTTAAGTTCCAAATGGAGCACTTCTCAAAATTTATCCTTTGAACCAACAAAGCAGAGTCACATGCAATCTCCACTTGATCAAATCCGAGACCTTTGCACAGATTAATCCCTAATTAATTGCCTTCAATTCAGCCATGTTATTTGTTCCATAACCCAATAATGAAGAAAAAGCTGCTTTAAATAAACCTTTTTCATCTCTTATCACACCTCCACCACCACAATTACCTAGGTTACCTCTACGGCTCCCATTCACATTCAACTTGACTCAACCTATCCCAAGTTTATACCATCTGACTACACGAGGAAGAAGAACCCCCACATTTTTTACTTGAATATCCAAAGCATGAAAGACTGCAATATCCATGCAAGAAGCAGGTGCACATTTATTTAACTTGTCTAAAATGGATCTCATCTAATATTTAATATCAAGCCACACAGTTCTCACCGAATCATGAATTGATTCCATCCTGGCTCTACATCGATGAGTCCAGAGTCTCCAAATGATGAGACTAGGTATAAGACCTACCAAAATGCCTAACTGTGAGGCTCGTCTTGCACAACTAAATTAGACATTAACTCTGCCTTTCTAAGTATTCGTTGCCATACAACTAACACCCAACGACACTGTTGCTTTTTTCCATACCTCCCAAGAAAAAGATCCGGTGCAAAACACATGGTCTAGAGATTCAATCTTGGCATTTGAACAGCAATCACATCGAGAGGCCATTTGAACACCTACTTATTTAATACAAGTATCAACCGGAAGACAAGCGAACCAAGACTTCCACATACAAATTGACAACCCTTTTGGCAACGTAGGATGCCAAAGCCATTTTCCAACTGAGAATTCCTTTTTATGCTCTCTTATAATTTCCCAAGCATTTGCCGTGGTGAATTTCCCATCTGTTGAAGGTTCCCAAATTACTGTATCTGGACCCTCCTTGCAAGAAATAGCAGAGTTCATTACTTCCTCATCCTGATCTTCACCCAATAGATCCACTAATAAATCAACATTCCACCCATCTCTATCCCAACAATCTTGAGTTCATGGCTTATGGTTACTGATTTCCTGAAACTTAGCACAAAGGGGACCGAAGGCTAACCAACGATCAAACCAGAAAGAAGCTGACCCTTCTTTAGTTCGAACACAGACATGCTCTAAAACTTTAGGAATCACACGAACAATCGATCTCCAAAATCTAGTTCCTTTATCTACTTTCATTTCTCTTAAGTGGTGTTTCTTATAAAAATACTTGGCTTTAAAGAATTGAGTCCACAGATTATCCATAGTTAACAATCTCCACCCAAACTTCATTTGAAATGATTTTTTTACCTCCTCCAAATCCCTAACACCCAAACCACCTTCACAAACAGGCTTACATATATTAGACCAGGAACACCAATTCCTTTTCCTTTTGTCATTTACTCCACTCCAAAAAAAATTCGATAACATAGAATTTATCTTTTTTAAGAAAGTATTAGGAATGTCCAATACTGCCAATTGATGATAATACATGCTTAATTAAAATTAGGTGGCCCCCTTGAGATAAAAGCTTAAATTTCCAACCCACTATCTTTTTCCTCAATTTATCAATTAGGGGCTCTAAAATATGGCCCATAAGATGTCCTGATACCAAAGGAACACCCAAGTATGTAGCAGGGAAACCTCCTTCTGCAAAGCCAGTTGTCCTTAACAGAGATCTCTTCTAAGCAAAAGCATTCTCTTTGACGAAAAAATATTTGACTTTTCTTTATTTATCAATTAACCATACCAATTCTCATACTTCTTCAAAGTCTTAATAAGCATTCAAATGGAACTTCTCTTGCCATTGGCAAAAATAAGAATGTCATCTGCATAGAGAAGTTGAGATACCAAGCGCACCCCACGAGGATGATAGTAAGCCCCTATCTTATTCTCCATAAATTTTTTCTTTAGAAGCCGAGAGAGAACATCCTGTAAAGTAATAAATAGATAAGGAGATAGAGGATCTCCTTGGGAAAGCCCTCAAGAAGGTTTAAAGAAACCTTTATAAGTGCGCCATTCATTATAATAGAGAACCAAGGAGAGGAAACACATTCCGCCTCTAAACCACAAAATCTTCGTGAGAAACCAAAGCTTTTCAGAACCAAGTTTAAAAAATCCCAATCGACCCTATCATATGCCTTAGCCATGTCCACTTTGATCATTACATTTCCACCATTAGACTTCTTATGTAGAGAATGAACCATTTCTTGTGCCAAAGAAATATTGTCAAATATACTTCTACCAGGAATGAAAGCTCCCTGTTCTGGAGAAATTAATGTAGATAATAAACCCGTAATCCTTGCAACAATAATTTTTGAAAAAAATTTGTAGATAACACTACAAAGACTAATAGGCCTAAACTTGTCAAAACTCCGAGGATTTTGAACTTTTGGGATTAGAACAATGTAAGATGTAGAATAAAATCTAGGAAGAGGAGACCCAGCAAAAAAATCTCTAGCTGCATCGATCACGTCTTCTTTTACAATATCCTAGCAATCCTAGAAAAAAGCTGAACCAAAACCGTCCGAACTTGGGCTATTATTTCTCGGGATAGAAAGAGCAGCATCCCTTACCTCCACCTCAGACGGTTCACGACGAAGATCAATATTCTCCTCTTCAGAAACTATAGGAGATATTATATCAACAAGGTTAGTTGTTCGACAGGGGCCTACGCCCATTAAGAAAGTTCGAAAATACCTTACTGCACCCTCATGAACAGCCTCCATAGAATCCAACACTTCTCCATTTGGAAGTTTCAATGAATGAATCATAGTCTTCTTCCTCATTAGGTTCACAAATGCATGAAAGAACTTTGTATTATTATCCCTCTCCTCCAATCATTTCTTTTTGGCTAGCTAAGAAATACGAATCTCCTCCCTCTTTTCTCATGCTTCCAACTAGAGTTTAGTAAGGAAAAAATCTTCCTCCTTTTCTGGCGAATACCTTTCCTAAAGCTAAGCCTCTAGAGTCTCCATAATTTCCTCCAATTTTTTAATGTTTTGCTATACATGTCCAAAAACCTGTTTGTTCTAGTTTCGAATTGCAACTTTCGCATGTTTCAATTTACCAGCAAGTCTAACTAAACCCGGACCATAAGACTCCTCCTTCTAGGCTTCCTCCACGCAAGACTTAAAAGACTGGTGCGTGCTCTACATATTCTGATACTTGAAGGGAGAAGGACCATACCAATGCAGATTTCTATGAAATCGAATAATCAATGGGTTATGATATGAAGTCCTCCTCTTTCCATACTCAAAATAAATATTTGGAAAAACTTGGAGAAGATTCGAATAATAGAGCACCCTATTTAGTTTTGCCTAACTTTGAGAATTACCACTGTGACCATTACACCAAGACATGTCGTTGCTAGTACCAACCAAATCCATAAGACCATAGTCGTCCAAGCAAGTATTAAATTCCTCCATAGCCGATGACGACCTCATATGACCACCAATACGTTTCGAATCTGAACGAATGATATTAAAATCTCTCGCCACTAACCAAGGGAAATCATCCCTCTTTACAAACTCCAAATCATTCCAAAGTTCCCGACGATTTGTTTAACAACATTTAGCATAAACAAATGAAGCCAAGAAAATCTGGTCCACATAACTAAAAATCCGGAAATAACTTGATCAAATATGTTGTAACTCAAAGTGCACTTCCTCTTCCTAAAACATCCAAAATTTACCCCCTACTAAAGAATTCGCACAAAAAATCAAAAAATTTAGAAATTCGGCCTATTGTGACATCAGACTTTCATTAGAAAATGGCTCTGAAAGAATCAAAATAGAAGGCAAAAAATTCCTCATTAACTTATGTAAACGATTTTTCAACGTGCCTAAACCCCATACGTTCCAAACTAGAATTGTATTAATCGTAAATCAAGTTTCTTTGGAGGGTAATAACCCGTTGAGACTTCTTCTCACTTTGCCCATTAATATCCTTAAACTTAGCAATCGGAACATGTAAAGCATCTTCTGAACAAAAGCCTTTTTCCAATGGGAGTTTCTCTAAAGTATTTGTCTCCACCTCCCTATCCGATTCAAAATTATGTGGGACACACTTGGCCATGAAGGTACATTCTTGTTCCAAAATTTCTGTAACCATATTACTAGACGTCATCAATTGATCATGCACTACTATGCCATCTTCCACTATCAGAATATCAGCGTCAGGAGCACCTAAGATTGGTTCAACACTCTCCTCCCTCTGCACAATCTCATACTGATTTGTATTTCACTACAAAGTCTCCAATTCAGGCCTCAGATCTTCAGGAACAAACTCCCCTTCTTCCATCTCACGTTGCGGAACTGTCTCAACCACTGGAAAAATTTGTGATGTTGTTGCACCCTCTTAAGCTTGAGCCCCCTCTACAGGTTCTTCAATAATGCATGGATCTACCAATTCTCTTTGAACTTCCTTCCCTTTATTCAATTTCTTCACACACCAAACTTCTTGTCGATTTTCTAGTCTACCATATTCTGTATTCTTACTTCTATCCCCAATTTTCTGTTTCCTTTCACCCCCTCGGCATACCACCTTTGAATGCCCCTGTCTATGAAATTTTTCATAATAAAATCCTTACTTTTCGTACCTCACTTCTTGCCAAATTTTTTGATTTTCAGAAACAATAATCGGGAAAGCATTCACCTGATCTGCCAATAAATCCACCTCCACGCACATTCTCGCATTTATAGCCCTAGTTTGATTAAGCGTAGCATTGTCAGTTCCTAGGTATCGACCAAACCTCATGGCTAGAATTTATAAGCAATCAGATCTGTACATGTGCATCGAAAGACTAGGGAGAAATAAGGCCAAGGATGGTTCCTGCTTCAAGTTGAAATCCTTTGTCCATCGAAAAATACGAAATGAAAATCTAGCCAAAATCCTTCCTTCACGAGACCATCCATGAAGAAAATATCGTTCATTCTTCATCTGAACCAGTACG
The DNA here is from genome assembly GCF_029873635.1 of Malania oleifera. Taxonomy (NCBI): domain Eukaryota; kingdom Viridiplantae; phylum Streptophyta; class Magnoliopsida; order Santalales; family Ximeniaceae; genus Malania; species Malania oleifera. The sequence continues at coordinate 109,838,538 of NC_080421.1, read as the reverse complement.
TGAAAAATCATCCATGAAACTAACAGAAGGGATCTCCAGAAGGCCCCATGACTTTATGATATTCAAACGGATAACGTCAATGGATGGTCTAGATCGCAAAAATTTCAAAACCAACGTAAACTGAAAATTTTCCGCCACTTTGTTCATCTTAGCCTCCAAGAATATAAAACCAATATCTCCATCAACATCAACTGGATATCTCATGGCTAGTTTGAAAGAGGATGTTGATGGGTTAACAGCATTGACATTAAATCGTGATACTACATAGGCATAGGTCCTGAACCACCTTTCGAAAGAGGCCCTACTAGCGGAGGATACCCTAGAGGGCCGGTAGGCGCCGCCATCAACTCCTACATAGTAGGCGTCTTACTTTAACAAGAATTGAAGAGAGACATACCTGATTTAGAATGATTCAGACTATCGCAGAAGAAAGCTTACTGAAATTCAAAGTCCTAGAAAACCAGCAAGCGGCGAAGTGGGTGTAGTTGCAACTGATGACTCTTCTCTTTGGCGAAACTCTCATAGTAGGAGGAGGCTGGGCATTTCTCTTCTACAAATCCCGAAAATGGCACCATTTGACTCTCTTCTACAAAGCCCCGAACAACACCTAGTTGCCGTTGTCGCAAGGGCTAAGGGTCCTGTCATCGTTGTCTCAAGATCTAGAGTTCTTGAACCTGCCGTCATCCCACCACCATCGTCATAAGAAAACCTTCTCTACAAATCCTTGAAACGTCATAGACCACCCTCTGCAACCTCTGCTTCGGTGCTTCCACAGGCAAGCGGCTCCAGTGGCTTGAGTGAGCAAGCGACTCGATCTGGGCAAGCAGATAGCGACACTGAATTAGGGAAGGGCCGTGGGTTACAGTCGGTGACGGCGATGGCGACCAACCCTAGACCCTCAAACAACTTTCCAAACAGTCTGTCTGTCTCTGCTCCATTTAATACTTCAAATTGTACACATTTGCTTGTTTGTAGAAGGATGTACTAGTACAAAATTTTTTTATTATTGTTGTATTCACAACGTGTGGTCAGAAGAGGATTGTACTGGCCTGTAACGTGCACCAGATAGACTTAGACCTGATTAGGAGAACTAGGAGCACCATCCTGTAAGGTGTAGTTATAGGTTGGGGTTAGCCAAGTAATATGACTAGGGCCATTTCTCACTTAGTAAGGAGAGTAGGTTGTAACTGATGACACTCCACCCGTTAAGTGAGCATTAATGAAATCCTCTTACTTGTGAGCTTGAGGCGGGGACATAGGTAGTATTGGTTGAACCCCAATATCATATTGTGTTATGCTTTTTCTTCCCTATGCTATTTAAATTTTCGCACTCGAATGTTTATATCTTTAGTATTGTGAATGATTGGGAAGTACTGAGCATGCTTGATTTGTTTTATTTATCTGCTAAGTTTTATATTGTTAGGTAATTGGTATTTGCTTCAACGGACCCTAGGTTGTGAATTACTGATTGTGAATTGATTGAATTGATTCATTAAGAGACATTTTAAATGTTTCTTTTTCACTGGTGAGCATGTCTATCCTAATGTCTTTTACATCCTAAGTGCCCTCATATGTGAATTCTAATTTTTTCCATATTTCTTTAGCATTTTTACAAGAAATGACTCTATTAAACTCATTTACATCTAATGCACAATATAACAAATTTATGGCAATAGCATTTACTTGAATTGCTTTCTAGCCATCATCTGTATATTCATCTTCAGTCTTAGGTATATTTTCTTTTTCAACAATTTTCATTGAGACATAATCTCCTTTGGAGACAATCTTCCACACCTTCTAATAAACATTTTGAAGAAAAATGCACATTCTTTGTTTCGAGTAGGTGTAATTAACACCACAAAAAATAGGTGGACGTGTGGACTAGTGTCCCTCACCAAATGGGGTTACACCGATATTAGTCATTGTGATCTTTTACAAAAAACATTTAAGTCAAATGCGACGAGACTCTGATACCAAATTTGAAATTAGGTGTAATCACAAGAGGAGGGTGAAATGGTTATTTTAAAAATTTTAAGTCTTTAAGTCCTAATTTTAAAATGACACAACCACACAAACACAAGTTTGGAGATACATGGATTTCAGTATTATACAACCTAATAGATTCAAGCTATGTATTCCATAACCAATCAGTATTTCCCAATCAATCACTAGTGCATGAAATATTTAAGACATACACAATAGGTATATATAAAATAAATAATCAAACGCAAGCAGAAATAAAAATGAGACAAGGGAAGAGAGATGCACACTCCAGATTTTACGAGGTTCGGCCAACTTAGTCTACGACCTCACCTTGGATAGTCTACCCAAGGATTTCACTATATTGCTCCTTAACCTAGGACAGAACTTTCTGTTACAATCTATTGCTTACAAGAGGCGTAGCTTCCTCCTTCCCGGTTCACAACTCGAACCGTAAATACAATGGATAAATAAAAAATTTTAGATACACTCGGATGCTTCTAAACAAACTAATGTGTACAAGTGAAATCCTAAATACTCTCACAAGATATAACTTGAAGTTCAATTTAGTAAATGTGTTGATCTCAATATGATTTTGTAATAAAAAAATATATGATCTTTGTTTAAAGATATGTATGATGAGTTTCTCAAAAGATTTAAACCCAACATGATATATCTTCAAAGAATAATTTTTCAAATAATATGTATGTTGAAGATCTAGGGTTTGCTCTCAAATATATTTTGTAAAAACAAGAGAATATGAAATATTTGAATAAAAATATGAAGTGAATTCTTCAAAGATTTAGACCCTAGTATAATATTTTTTCCAAAAGATTTATTAACCAATGAATATATAGAAAAACTAGGATTCTTACTCTCAATTAAATATTAAATATAAGAGTATGAGAGAAAAAAAAAAACTTTTGAGATGAAGATTGAATGCCCAGAGAAGATATTTGTTTATCAAACCTCAATTTCAAAGATGCTTGCAAGATATATGTATGAATGCCCTTTGAAAGTTGAGAGAATGCCCAAAAATGTCTGAATGTGATAAAGTATCGGCAAGAGCTACAAAACTAGGTTTTAGGGTTCATATTTATAAGCACTTTTGGCATCTAGACATTTTCTAACTGTTGGATCATTGAAAGATATTTTAATTGCAAAAAAATTTTGCCCGTTGAGTGCTAGAGCGTCATTCTGCCCGAGAGACTTGTCGACAAGTGGACACACTAGCCGATGAGTGTCCTTCACTCGATCGTCGACGAGACCAAGGGACTCGATGATGAGTGGTCTGTCTGAGAAATTTAGGGTCTCGGTATTTTCTCGTTGACGAGGACTACATGCATTAGTTGACGAGTGGCCTTCAAGCATTCGTCGATGAGGTCAAGGGACTAGTCGACGAGTTCCCTATTATTCAGCCCCATTAACCTTTTAAAATTCAAATCCAACTTAAGACAAGTGCATATGAATATTTCATGAAAAACATGCATCCTAGGGTCCGTTTATTGGTCATTTTGAGCTTTCAACTATATCTTATGAGACATGTAAATACAAATATGACTAAATGCACATTACAATTGAGAAACTTAATTTTCATCATCCTTTTGCTCTTCTACTTCCATGGAATGAGTCAAGTCGTATGCGCTTCAAGTTCCTTATAGCTTTCATACCATTCTTACCATACATGCGTGCTAAGTAATGATTCTGTTCAAAATCTTAATGCACAAGTAAGATACTATGTCATTTGTCATTATCAAAATAGGATTAGAATCATAAAATCAACATAATTTTCAACTAGAGAGGAGTTTTCGAGTACCGTCAACTCTGACGCATCTAGTTCAATGTCACAGACATGTTGAACTAACTCCGTTTTTTTAAAAAGTAGGTACAATGTCCCCAAAATTTTCTCCTTCATTCAATATTCAATTTATTCATAATTAAACATTCAAATATATTGAAGAAGAAAGAAACACTTATATGAAGAAGTTGGAAGAAGAAATAAACATAGCAAAACAAGAGTTAGATAAAACTCATAAAAATGATTTAAATAAAGATTTAGAAATAAAAGAACTCAAAAAGGTAGTTGAGGATAAAGAAAAGATTGTCTATAATTTTACTAAAGGTAAAGAGAAATTTGAAAAGATGATTGGACAACAAAGACTTCATGGAAACAAAGAAGGAATAGGCTACAATGGTAAAATAAATAGAAGGAATAAAAAGCTATACATGTGATATTTTGCTAAGGAAGCTAAGTTTTATGCTAGTACTTCATCAAATAACAAACATGAACACACAACTTGTTATATGTGCAAGACTAAAGGTCATATAATGTTCAATTGCCCATTAAAGAAAAAATATGTTAAAATTCAAGAAGAATGGAAAACAAATAGTGGAACCAACAATAAAACAATGAAAATCAAAAGAATTTGGATTCCAAAAACTAACACATAGTGTCCCTCATTATAGGTTTGTCTTAGGACAACAATGACAACGGACAAATGGTACTTGGACAGTGGATGCTCAAGGCATATGACTGGGGACAAGACCAAGTTCACTACCTTAACACAAAAGGATGGGGGATATGTCACTTTTGGCTACAATGCCAAAGGTAAAATTATTGGTATCGAAAAAATTGGTAAAGAATCTTCACTCACTATAGATAATGTGCTATTAGTAGAAGGATTAAAACACAATCTTTTAAGTATTAGTCAATTAAGTGATAAAGGGTTCGAAGTAATGTTCATGAAAGAAAAAAGTGTTATCCAGGATCCCAAAAATAAAGAAACCTTGTTTATGGCTCATATAATAAATAATGTTTATTGTATAAATCTTGAGAAAACAAAAATCAAAACATAACTTGTTTAGCAGCTATGAATGAAGTAAGTCGGTTATAGCATAGGAAATTAGGACATGCTAGTATGGACCTACTATCTAAATTATCTAAGAAAAATCTTGTAAAAGGATTACCAAACATTAAGTTTGTAAAAGACAAGATGTGTGATGCTTGTCAAAAGGGAAAACAAGTAAAAACAAGTTTCAAAAAGAAAAAGTTCATATCCACCAAAAGACCCTTAGAACTTCTACACTTAGACTTATTTGGTCCAACTAGAACCATAAGCTTAGCTGGAAAACAATATGCTTTTGTAATAGTAGATGATTTTTCAAGATTTACTTGGGTAATCTTTTTAACAAACAAAGATGAAGCTTGCCATCAATTAATAACCTTATGCAAGAAATTACAAAATAAGAAAGGTTATAATGCAACAAGCTTTAGAAGTGACCAAGGAAGAGAGTTTAAAAATAAGGAGTTTGATAAATTTTGTAATGAACAAGGAATAACTCACAATTTTTCAGCACCTAGAACTCCACAACAAAATGGAGTTGTCGAAAGGAAGAATAGACCTTGCAAGAAATGACAAGAACAATGCTCAATGAAAATAGTTTACCTAAATATTTTTGGGCAGAAGCTGTAAATACAGCATGTTACATTGTAAATAGGGTATCAATAAGATAAAAAATAGATAAAACACCATATGAACTTTGGAAAGATAGAAAACCAAACATATCCTACTTTCATGTATTCGGTTGTAAATGCTTTATATTAAATACTAAAGATGACCTAGGAAAATTTGACGCAAAATCGGATGAAGGTATTTTCTGAGGTTATTCTACAAATAGTAAAGCTTATAGGATTTATAATAAAATAACTTCTACAATTATGGAATCAATTCATATAACTTTTGATGAATCAAATCATTACAACATTAAAGATATGAATGATGAAAAAGAAGTCACTTCACAAAAGGAAGAAGTTCTTGAAATAAAAGAAGAAAAGAACGATGATGCATTAAATGAAAACCTTTTAGAGAAACTAAAACTTCCTAAAGAGTGGAAATATGACAAAAATCATCCAAAAGAAAAAATTCTTGGTGAAACATCAAAAGGAATAACCACTAGAGTCTCACTAAAAAATATTTGTAATCATTATGCTTTTTTATCCCAAGATGAACCAAAAAATATTGAAGATGCTTTAAAAGATGATTCTTGGATTATAACTATGCAAGAGGAATTAAATCAATTCGAAAGAAGTCAAGTATGAGAACTAATACCAAAACCCAAAGATAAATTAATCATTGGAATTAAATGGGTGTTCAGAAATAAGAAGGATGAAAATAGAGTTATTGTGAAAAATAAAGATAGGTTAGTAGCACAAGGATATAATCAGGAAGAAGGAATTGATTATGTTGAAATTTTTGCACCTGTGGCAAGAATGGAAGCCATTAGGATGCTTTTAGCCTATGCAGCCCATAAAGATTTTAAGTTATATCAAATGGATGTGAAAAGTGCATTTTTGAATGGATATATAAACGAAGAAGTATATGTCAAACAACCACCAGGGTTTGAGAATTCTAAAAATCCAAACCATGTATTCAAATTGACAAAAGTTTTTTATTGCTTGAAACAAGCTCCAAGAGTTTGGTATGAGAGGTTAAGTAAATTCTTATTTAAAAATGAATTGACAAGAGGAAAAATTGATAGTACCTTATTCATTAAAACTAAAAACAAAGATATGTTGTTAGTTCAAATATATGTGGATGATATTATATTTGGAGCTACAAATAAAGATCTATGTAAAGAATTTGCCACATGTATGCAAAAAGAGTTTGAGATGAGTATGATGGGAGAAGTAAACTACTTTCTTGGATTACAAATCAAACAAGCAAGAAATGGAATTTTTATAAATCAAACTAAATATATTAAAGACATGTTAAAAAAATTTGATATGGAAGAAAGTAAACCCATAGGAACTCCTATGAGTACTTCAACTAGTCTTGACAAAGATGAAAAAGGGAAACAAGTTGATACTAAGCACTATCGAGGAATGATAGGAAGCCTACTCTATTTAATAGCAAGTAAGCCAGATATCATGTTTAGTGTATGTATGTGTGCAAGATTTCAGTTAGCCCCAAAGGAATCACATCAAACAGTAGTCAAAAGAATCCTTAGGTATCTCCTAGGTACACTTGAACTAGGATTATGGTATTCAAGGGAATCTGAATTTGAAATGATTAGTTATTCAGATGCAGACTTTGCTGGATGCAAAATAGATAGAAAAAGAACAAGTGGAATATGTCGCTTTCTAGGACATTCTTTAGTTTCATGGTCTTCAAAGAAACAAAATTCTGTAGCATTGTCTACAACAGAAGCGGAATACATTGCTGTAGGAAGTTGTTGTGCTCAAACATTGTATATGAAACAATAGTTAAAAGATTTTCAAATATAATATCAAACTATCTCTATCAAATGTGATAACACAAGTGCTATTAATATTTCAAAAAATCTAGTATCCCACTCAAGAACAAGAGACATTGATATAAGACATCATTTCTTAAGAGATTATGTACAAAACGAAGATACAGTACTAGAAATTGTAAATACACGTGATCAATTAGCAGATATTTTCACAAAACCTTTGACGGAAGAAAGATTCATATTTATAAGAAGAGAATTGGGCATGCTTCATAGTTGTGAAGTTATTTAGAAATTGTTCTAGTTGGCAAGCAATTGCCACCAGCGTACCAGGCGGCTGCTTGGCTACTGTCTTTCAAAATTCCACAAAGACAGGTGTCTGCCACATTGAAGTAGGCGACTGCCTTGCGGCGGGTAGGGTTTAAAACCCTATTTTAAGTCATTTTAAAACCCACCAGGCGCCTTACCATTCATTTTTCTCTCTGAAACCCTTCGTCTCCATCACTTTTCATACAAAAATCTTGCTTAAAACATCTTAAAACCTAGTATCAAATCTTTCTTCCACACAAAAAATGAGCTTAACTTAGAGTTTCCTTGATTTTCTTCCTCATCCAAACATGCCTAGAGCAAAAACCGTTGGTGTTAAAGGATCTTCCTCTTCCACAAGAATAAATAATGATGAGGTGGAGAAATGGTTGGTCACTCCACACGCCAAGCACCTTTACCGAAATCAAATTGCTTCAACTGAACCGATATTAGGTAAGGTACTTGACGTAACATTCTTCAATTCTGATTTTCCCGAAATCTTGGAACTTTTCAAGAACATTGGATGGGATAAGTTTATCACCTACCAAGCTAAAGGCTATTATCCCAATGTTGTGTGTATTTTTTATGCAAACATGGAGCGATGCGAAAATGGAATCAAAACAAACATACTTGAGAAAGATATCCACTTGAATTCAATATCCTTGGGAAAGATTCTTCGAATTAAGCCAGGGGATTTTGAGATTCACATTATTGAGAAGCAATGGATTATGGCTCAAGGTTTTACACCACAAGAGTTTCTGCTGCTGGTGATGACTTACACTTCTGTTAACTTTGGTCATCCTCCACTTTATAAGCAGCTTAGTTTGAAAGCACTCATTTTGCACAAGCTTATTACGAACAACATTTTACCAAGATCTGGTTCTCACGATCACATTTTATTTCTGGATTGTTTTGTAATGTAGTGCATCCTCAAAGGGAAGAAGATGGATCATCCAAGTGTGATCATTCAGTGGATTATCATGAAAGTTGATGCTCCCCATGTTGTCCTACCATATGCGGGAATGTTGAATATGGTTTTCGCTCATTTTAATGTTTAACTCCATCATTCAACTTTACTAGCAAGACGTACTATGATATCTTTTCTAACACCGTTCTAAAATGGATGAGCTATAAAAATTCTCCTCAAGGATGGTTTCATAAAGGACATAGGACTGTCTCATCTGCACCATCACCTTCTTCATCTTCCATCCAAACACCTTCAGTTCAGCTTGCTCCAAACACTCCTTCATGGTTTGTTCCATTTTTCAACCATTATATGATGTTCAGTGATGGTATGAAATCTAGTCTTGGTACTTTGCAAGAAAATGTTACATCCATAGAAACTCATTGTTCACAAATTGATAAATGAGTTGAAAAGATTGAGCAACAGTTAGCTAGTTCCTCTAAAGGAAAATCTCTTATGAGTATCAACTCTGCTACATCTAGTGAGGATGAATCTGGAGAACAAGAAGAAGGATAAGATGACAGTGAACAGGAGGAAGGAAATGATGAATCTGAAGAACAAGAAGAAGAAGCTGATGAAAGTGAATATGGAAGCCTCTGACTGATGTGCTCTTACCTACCACTTTTATGTGTTTTTATGTATTCAAGTTCTATCGGCTAGGCAATCTTTGGTGTTCTAAAACTAGTATTTTGACTTGCAGCATTTCTTTGTTTTTGTATCTCTTTCTCCTTTTTGATTGATGTCCAAAGGGGGAGAAATGTTTAAGAGGAAGTTGTGAGTGCAAAAATATAATACACTTATGGTTTGTAAATCTTTATTGTGGTTTGTGACTTAATAAGCTCGATGGAAGTTTCTTTGTACTTACTTATGTGCATAAATTATACTTTTAAATATATCATGCATATTGATAGAGGGAGCCATAATTATTAAAATCTTAGTATTTTTGCTCTCGATTTGTCATCATCAAAAAGGGGGAGATTGTTGGCCTAATAAAGGCTTACAATTCTTATTTTGATGATAACAAATGATATGTTTAATATGTTTCTAGCAAAAGTTTTCAGGAAAACAGTAAAGCTAAAGTGCAGAAGGAAGTTCAAAGAATCTTTGAAGAATACAAAGAAAAGCTTATGGGTTATCAAGAACATGAAGAACAAAATTATATTATGAAAATCTCAAAGGAAAGATTGCAACCACAAAGCTGATGGAAGATCAAGTTTGAAGACTAAAAGAGTTATAATAAGGATATTCTAAATGTAAGTACTTCAAGGTTAAACTCAAATATTTTGAAGGTCATAGAAAATCAAAAATATGTTTATAAACATATATATTCTAAAGAGTATTTTTCAATAAATAAAAAGGGCTTAAGAAGAGAATTTTTTTGAAAATAATGAAGGGTCAGGCGACTGTCATGATGAGGCAAGCGACTGCCACTTGAAGAAAATGATTTTTCAAAAAGTCAGTAACTAGACAGGCGATTGCCTAACCAGCCAGGAGCCTGCATGTACAAGCCAGGCGACTGCCTTGGTTCTGGCAGGCGACTACCTGCATTCTATGTTGAGAGTTATTTTGTGACAGACGACTGCCACTCGAACGTTGATATTAATTCTCTCAACGGGAATATTTTTTAAACCACGTTTTTAAACATATTTATTTCAAGATATTTGGAAATTATTTTTAGAAATCTTTGGGAGTAATGGATGGCTTCTAAAACATCTATAAATAGTCAAAAGTTTCAAAGGTTTAAAATGTTCATCATTGAGGCAATATTGAAAGGTTTTTTGAAATTAAGCAATTCTCAAGAGTTTTCAGATCCGGCAAAGTTTTCAAATCCGGCAATATTCGAAGTTTTTAGATCAAACAACTTTTCAAAGTTTCTTTTTTGGATCAAGCAATCTTCAAGTATTCAAATTTCTCAAAGGATCTAAATCTTTCTTGTGCTTAAAATTCTGATCTACTATTGATTTATACTTTGAAACAAAGCTTTCAAAAATCAGAATCTTTCATTTTTCTTTGAAAAATTATTTGGTAGTTCATACTAAGTACTGAGGTTCAAATTTCTTATATTTGAATTACCCTGGAGTATAAGTGAGCTGATCATTGTACTAATTTGCTCTATTATGAGAGTTCTCTTTTGTACACATAATTTGATTATCATCATTCTTAAAAACGATTCAAAGCTGTTGAATTGTTGGACCAAACAAAGGTTTATTGTTTGGAGAGGCGGACTCTAGCCTAGCATAAGGAGTGGTTGTAAATTGATATAGTTCCACCAGGTAACGGAACTGATATAGGGGAATCCCTTGGTGTTTTTGCCAAAAGCGAGGACGTAGGTTGTGTTGAAGCTGAACCTCGTAAAAACTCTTGTCTTTTTCTCTCTGCTTTACTCTACAATTTTTACTTGCTATTGTTATATGATTTATAAGTGCAGGTTGCAGGTTATGAATTGAGAAAGAAACAAAGGAACTTGATATTAAGAAATTACGTTTTGATTAATCGTTTGTAGAAACCCAAAAAGGGAGTACGTTGATTAATCTGTGGAAATCTTGATCAAGTAAAGTGTATACTATGAGTTTTCAGGAAAATCAATAAAAGTTTTTATATTTTGATTGGGTGATTGAATTATCATGATTTCATTGATTTACTTGTGAATTTAAAATTTCAGTATTCTTAAGTGTGATTATTGTTCATATATATATATATATATATATATATCTTGTTTTCTAGATTGTTAAAATCTAAAGTCTAAAAATCATTAAAATAGAAAAAGGAATCCAATTCACCCCCTCTTGGGAAGTTATTCCTCATTTCAAGGGAGACATAAACTTTGCTAAAGTGATGGGATTAGACCATTTTGAAGTGAAAATCTGAAGGGACATAACTTGTGGTCTATCTCATACAAAATTTGGATATTATCGCAAAGGCAATACAATCTCTCAGCACAAGCCTAGTTTTTTGCGCGCTAAACTAGGCCACAGCAGCTACAGCTCCTCTTAGATACATGCCTATGCTGATATAACAAAATTGTCTTTTAATAATAATAATAATAATAATAACTCCTACAATAACAATAAAATTTAAAAGAAAATCATGAACAAGCTTTGCGATGAAGCTGCTTTTATGCTTTCTGGTCCTCCACTTATAAGTAAAACAAAGTAAAAATCTTTCTATTCTGGCTATTTTGGTTGTAGGCTAGAACACATCTGGAAGTGATTGTAGCCTTAGGACATTTTAATGCAGCATTTAACTTATTGTTTTCTATCCAAACTGCATTTACAAGAGCTGCGAAAGGACATTTTTATTCTTGACTACTGTTCTGTTGGTGGTGGAGAGCTCAAGTCCTTTATTGCTTGGTTCGGTTCTACTGGAATAGCCACACCATTGCACCATGATCCACATCCTAACATACTTGCTCAGGTACTGCATACCTATATATTGAGAAACCATAACATAGAACTTGCCTGTGATATTGAATAATCATAGCCTAGCGGTCTTCTTATGTTTTTGAAATCTGCTCATATTTAAAATTTGACTCCACTTCTATTAAAATGTCATAAGATTGTGAAAAAATAAATATAGGTCGTTATACTTTTAGTTGAGTTGAACTGGGGGCAATTGCCCACTCTCCGCCGCTTGCAACAACAGGATGTGTTTGACATAACCTAATGTGGATTAATTTGGACATATTATTAGTTAAATTAACTCAATTAAAAGCTCAATGGCTACACTAACCCAGCTTGCATATTTCAGTAATACGTAAGAGTTTCCTAATTCAGTCAAGGATTAGCTTAAATCCCAATCCAAAAATGAAAATAATTAAAAATGTCAAGCGACTAGGCGGCAAGCGGCTGGGCGGCAAGTCATTGGGGTTGCGCCAGGCGGCAATCGGCTAGCCGGCCAGTAGCAACCAGGTGGCTGGTGGCTCTCTGGCGAATCGCAAGCAGCAGCAGGAGGAAGAGTGCGAGGGAGAGTTGGGGATTTGGGATGCGAGGAATTTTGTGGGGAGGGGAAGAACGAGGATATTTGGGGAATATTTTTAGTTTAAACCGTCACTAATACATTTTAACTATGATATTTTTTTTTAAAAAAATAATTAACATTAACTAATGCCGACGGAAACAAAACTGTTACTAACAATACCCAGTTGTGATGGTTAATTATGAATTTTTTTTTTTATAAAAAAATTTTTGTTAATTAATAGTGATGGAACCAAAACCATCACTACAAAGTCTGAGATTCAAATATTACATAGATATATGGGGGATAAATACTTGGACCAATGAGCGATAGTTTTACATTCATCACTAAAATCATTTAGTGGCGACAAATCAATATTTGTCACTAAAAAATTTCCAGAGAGCATTTTAGTGACGGATTTAAACCATCACTAAAAATTTGCCAAAATTTTTATTACTTTAAAATAATTTAAATTATTAGTGACAAAAAAAGATCGTCACTAAAAATTTTAATAGTGACCAACTAGAATTCGTCACTAAAAGTTAATAGTGACAAGAAAATTATTAGTGATGAACGCAAATTCGTCACTATTGTGTCTTTATTCATGACAAAATGCATTTCGTCACCAATACTAAAACTATTAGTGATGAATTTTTTTCCGTTACTAGTATTAGTGATGATTTTTTGTTGATTACTAATACTAAAAAAAACATTTTTTGTAGTGAACATTAATCTAGGATGGATCTTGAAATTCCAACATGCATGGGAGTAATTAATGGACGCTCTGTATAAGATGAGTGAAGGAAGAATGGAAAAGATAAGTACGCATTGAAAGCCTAACCACCAAGTTCTCTCAATTAAGCTTCTTTTTTATCAGCATATTTACTTGAGCTTTCAGAGCATTTCCCCGAAGTTTGATTCGGATCAGTATGTGTTCATCTTTGAGTGGACGCAAGAACCTAGGAGATCAACCACTTAATATAGAGATATTGTAACCTTAAGTATCGAGTATTCTCATGAAGCCAATTTTTGCATCATTTTCGTATGCATTGACATTTTTTTCTTTCTTTTTGAGTTGATTTCTACAAATCTACTCTCAATATTTATAGTTCTTCTAAAAATTGATTTGTGATTTGTCCCCTTCCATGCACAACATTAAAACCCTTAAAACCCAACATGGCAATAACTTCTCATTGATCATATTGTCTCATGCAACATACACGATCTTGCAGTGTTCCTCCATTTTTTATAATTTAGGTAGTCAATCTAGTGACCCTTCTGCAACTGACAAGCCACATAAATCTGGATTGCCTAGGTTGCCTAGCCACTTACTCAAGTTGCTTCTTTAAGCAGGCCGTATCCTATTCTCAGGATCAATCTACCTTTTCACCTACAATATAAAAATATATCTAGATTAATTAATCAATATGGAGAATGAAGATTACACCCTCTGCGTGTGAATATACAATTGGCTTTCATAACTCAATCGACAACTAGCAGCATGCTGAGCATTTTCCTTCTTGCTCAGAGAGAGAGAGAGAGAGAGAGATTGTGATTTAGATTTCGGCATAGCCCAGTTATTGTGGTGAGAGGAGGAATTATGATTTATGGACCAGAAGTGTTAGTCCTCTAAGGCTGCCCAGCTAGCAGACCCAAGAAAGAAAAAGAAACAAGGGTGTAGCCATTAATCAATCAATTAAAAGAAAATCAAAATTCAAGATGTAATTGATGGGGCTTCAGACCGACCTGGGTCTGTCTTCCTTTCATCAACTTTCACATGCTGATAAAGATACGTTGATCGAGACTATTATAAGTCTTAAGAAAAAACAACACCCCCACCTCCTCCAAACAAGACCCCCATAGAATATTTCAATATTTAAAAGAAAGAAAACACCAACTCGTCTACCTAGTTGATCATGAACATGTACAGCCTTTCTCCTTTTCGTTTTTAAATATATATATATATATATATATATATATTTTAAAATTTTAATTTCCTCGAAGAATGAGGATTTGTATCATATCATTATCATATAGGCATGTTGTTAGTGGCAGCAAAGATACATGAACACTTACCACTTGTGGGGAAGGAGCAGATTTCGATTTAATTTAGGATTTTGGAGAGGACGAAAAAGTCAAAGGGTCAAGAGTGGGGTCTCTCTAACTCTCATAAATATTAATATTTTTTTATTTATTTACAATATTAATAAAAATAAAATAAAGAACGGTTCTTCGTCTCCTAATGCACATATAGCCACTTCATCTAGGCTGCTAGCTTGCTTAGCAAGTCAGTGCATGCCTAAACCCTAAGCATATACTAATATACACAGTCACACACACACACACACACACATAATTAATAAAATTTAACTTGCGGCTTGTCTTGGCACATGCCACTTCTCTTCTTCTCACTTCTTCCACATGCCACTTTCCTTTCTTCTCTCTCTCTCTCTCTCTCTCTCTCTCAACATTTGTCACTTGTCAGCCCAATCCTAAATAAATTAATAATTAAATACCCCCTTCTTTATTTGTACCACTATATATATACACATAACCCACCTCCTTGTCCATCGTCTCTATTCCATTCTAATCCAAAACAAAACTCATCTCTCTCTCTCTCTCACTCTCTCTCTCTCTCTCTATCTCTCTCTCTCTCTCTCATGGATCCCCATATTAGCGTCGGAAGCTGCAATAACAGCAGCGCAGTTCAACAAGCAGAAGACGATATGGACATCAGAAAAGGCCCCTGGACTGCCGAAGAAGACCTCATCCTCACCAATTACATCACCATCTACGGTGAAGGCCGCTGGAACGCTCTCGCCCGCTGCGCTGGTGAATTTCTTATACTAATTTCCACACACACGCACACACATCCATTAATTATCAACAAAAAGAAATACCCATTAATTTTTTTCTTTTCCAAATTTTGCATGCACATATATAAACACACATACCCATTAATTTTCCTTATAAAAAAACCAAATACCCATTAATTTTTTTTTTTTTTTGAATTTTTGCGTGAAGGTTTGAAGAGAACAGGGAAAAGCTGCAGACTGAGATGGTTAAACTACCTGAGGCCGGACGTGAGACGGGGGAACATAAGCCTGCAGGAGCAACTTCTGATTCTGGAACTTCATACCCGGTGGGGGAACCGGTGGTCGAAAATAGCCCAGTTCTTGCCGGGTCGAACCGACAATGAGATCAAGAACTACTGGCGGACCCGGGTCCAGAAACAAGCCAAGCAGCTCAAGTGCGACGTCAACAGCCAGCAGTTCCGGGACACCATGCGCTGCGTCTGGATCCCTCGCCTCCTCGAGCGAATCCGGGCCGAGTCCGAATCCTCCGCTGGCGGACTACCCAACTCCTCCTCCCCCGCCAGCACTACTTCTGAGGTATCCGACGATCGGTACGATGACCTCCTGCAGGTTAGCCCCGGCGGCGCAGGCTGCGAATTCGGGTACGGGCAGGTTGTGTCCGGGACTTCGTCGGAGTCCTCAGAGGCCCAGGTTTCGCCGGATTCGGGTCTGGTGGAGTCCTACAGTTTCCCGGGCTGCAATTATCAGCAGGACAGTGCGCAAAACGGGCAGGGTTATTGCCCGGAATTGAACGGGTCGGATCTTCAGGTCTCGGAGCAGTGGGTGGGAGGTGGAGATGAGTCGTTAGTGGAGAACATGTGGAGTGATGAGGACATCTGGTTCTTACAGCAGCAGCTGAATTTAAATTGACTTTTGGCTGAAAACAACCATTAATTATCTATAAACATATTCAAAATCCACGGGCTGCTCTGTACAGAGAAAATTAAATGAGTATATAAATATATATATATATATATATATATATATATATGAGTAGGTGAGGATAGGACTTACTGAAGAACAGGGAAGATGTGTAATATATATAGGTGCAAACTCTACAGCCACAAATTGCTTGTAGAGGAAGTTTATTTGATTTATTTAAACTTTGAAAGAACAAGTTGGGGGGATCATCAGTAGAGAATGCTCCATGGGGTAGAATTGAAGTTCGGTTCTGAGGGTACTGCTGCTACATGCATGCACGCATGCATGCGTGTGTACATTGATTTGTAACTACTATTTCATTTCATGTTAAATAATTACGTTCACTTTGTTATTTTCTGCTTTGTTGGTTGGATTGGTTCTTCCTCTTCCTTTTCTCTTCTGCTCTTATTATTACTATTATTAAGAGAAAAGACACTAACCTCCTTTGATATTTGGTAAAAAGACAAGGATCTCTCTCCTGGGTTTTAACAATGTCATAAACCTTCCTTAAAGTTTCAAAAATGTCACAAACCTACCATAAGATTGATTAAAAAAATACAAACCTCCCCTAAAATATATATATATATATATATATATATATATTTGTAAAATACAAAAAGATGTTTATAGATATATATATATATATATATATATATATATTTTGGGCAAACTTCAAGGTGGATTTTTAGAATTTTTGAAATGTCATAAGAGGTCATTGTCTTTTTACCATATTTTAGGAGAATTTAATAGCTTTTACCCTTATTATTATTATTATTATTATTTAAAAAAGTTCAACTATACTATATTCAAGCTTGTTCATTGAATCTTCAATTGCTCAAGCTTGATTTGAGTTTGAATATGTTTGCTCAAGATTGCATATGCCTGTTCTCAAACTCAATGTAGCTTAATTATAATTGAGTTGATTTCTCTCATTAATTATTTTTTTACAATGAACTCTCTTAAGTCACTTAAGAAATAATCCAAAATAGTTTGTGCATGTGACATTTATATTGTAGTTTCTAGAAATCATTTGTTATCATTATTAAAAATTATTAAAATAAAAAATGAAAAATGAAAAGTAAAATTAGGAAGAATAACTAAAAATTGAAAAGTGGTAACTTATTTGGTTAATATTTTAAAAAAATAGAATTAAATAGTTGTTCTTATTTTTGTCCTTGAATTACATAAAAATTAATAAATATGATTATAATAATGAAAATAAAAAATTTAATAAAATAAAGGAAATTATAATCAATTTACATAATTATTATATTTTTATACTCACATTTTAGCAATTCAAAAATAATCATATTTTGCATAAAGGTTGAAATAATAACACAAATTGAACATACTATAATCAAAACAGAAATTGTTATAATTATTTTAATTCATTATTATATTTCAAAAATCACTTTATAGGGACAAGGTTATTATGCAGGACAATTGAAAAATAGAAAAATTTTTTACATGGCTTTGATTTTTATTTTTTTTTCTGAAACTTTATGTACATTTCTATTTTAGTTATACTTCAATTCTCATATGATCATATTATTTTAATTTTAATTAAATATTTTTTTTATAAAATGAATATTTTAATCCAAAAAATTTATCCTAGATATTAGAATATTTTGGCAACAAGTGGAAATTATAAAATTTAATTTTTATTTTTTTCGTAAATCGCTAAAAATTGATAACAAGAAAAATGACAACATAAACAAATGTATTTCCATAATCTATTTTTTGATCATACAAAAAAAAAAAAAAAATAGAAAAAAGAAAATAGAAACAACACCGAAAAACCCTAAAATGAGATGACTCTGTTGTTAAGAATAGTCCCCCTCGGGGGGTATTCGGAGAGGTAGGCCCTTATCCCATTTCTTCCTAAAGTTAGGAATGGCGGGTCAGCATTCTAAGTGGCTTGAAAAGCGGAAATGCGCTTCAAGGAGCTCCAATTGTAAATCGGAAAAGGAAGGTTGACCGTACTGACCCTGCGTTGGTGCGATTTGGCCTGATGTGGAAGGTTTATGATATGGTTGCGTTAAAGGGTCTTGACTTCCACGTACGAGGATCACATGCCCTAACTAACTTTAACGCCCAAAAAAAAAAAAAAAAAAAAAAAAGAAAAGAGGGAGTGGGATGCATGTACTAGCACAAGTCATGTTTGGCTACTAGAGCATGGAATTTCAGTCATTGAGTTTGGAATTATAAAAATTTAGAATTTGACAAAATTCAAACAAACAAGGTCATGATCCAAGCTGATCTTGCCATTTGGACTTGCGGTGTTTACCATTATTGGTTAAGACCAAGGTCATGATCTCATGAATAGTAAGATGGTTTTCAAGCCAACTGATTTACTTCTCCATTCTAAGTTCAAACTTACAAGATAAACTATTTATCCAGAAGAAAAAAGAAACCCAACAAGATAAACTCAGGGATAAAACAAATAAGCAAATCTTGACCTTTCTCTTCTTCAACCATTCTTTATAATTTATAAGGCCAACACTGAAATAATTAAGAAGTGGAGAACAACTACAAATGGGTCATTCAGATTTGTTGAAAAAACGCCAAATTAAAGTCACCTACCCCCTCACTTCAACAACCCCAGCCCCCTCCTCCCCAAAACAAAAACAAAAACAAAAAAAAAAAAAAGCAAAAGCCAAAAACACAACGCAGATTGAAGGGAATATAGATACATTCTAGACTGTTTCCATTCTGGGTTTTCAATCTTCAAAGTTGTCCTTCTGAGTGGCAAGGTAAACTAGTAAATAAAGAGGACTTATGGAGATATTCAACGGGTTTGATGTTCTTTAAACTAAAGTGCTGACTGCTGCAGTAGTTGAAATACCTTTTCCTCTTTTCTTCCCATTTCCCTAGGGTCTTATTTTAAAATAAACACTTCTGAATTGGTCCTCTTTGCTTTCATTTTTTATTTTTATTTTTTAATGTTGGAACTGGTGAGTGGTGCTTTCCTTTAATTTGTATGAAAACAAAACAAGATAGAATAAAATAAGCACAAGGTTTAGTTCTTCCTTCTTCTTCTTCTTGGGTGTGCTTTGTCCTTTTCCCAAACACACCACCTTGCTTGTTACAATAATTCTATTGTATAATATAATATACTATAGGTTGATGTAAGATATCTAGCTAGTCTAAATCAATTCAACATTAAAACCCATTTGATTAAGTTTGAATTATTAAACTTGTTGTATATTAGGCAGTTTGCAACTTACAAAAATGGTCCCCCAACACTATGTCAATTAGAAGTTTTGTCCATAGTTGGATTAATAAGGTTCTTACTTCCATCAACGTCTTTTTCTTTATAATAATGTCATATATAGACGGTGATGGATAGTGAAATGTTTAATGGAAAAAATAATGTACCTATTCATTTACTCATTATCGTGTTTGAAAGTACTAGATAGGGCATTTTTTAGAAATAGAGGTCGAGGGCATTTTCGGAAAGAAATTTGAAGGTAGGATGGTGTTGTTTTAGTTAAAACATTCTTTAATTAGAAATGCTACACTTACCTTTTAAATATCACTCTTTTATTTACCCATTGTTTTGTTGATATTCTACTATTTATATGGTATAATTATTTAAAACAATAAGTAAGAAAAAATGTAATATATATATGTTAGTTAAGTGTAGCAGTACTTAACAAATTAACTAAATAATATACATATATATAAATTAAATAAGTTGGTGGTAAAGGGTATTTTAAAAATAAAATATAAGGACAAAGGAATACCTTAGAAATTAAATTTAAAGACCAAAAGCAATTGAGACTTAATTTAATAATATAATAGATATAAATAAAATAAGTTTGTGATTGACCTATTAGTAGATAAATAATTGGTGGTGAAGGAGATCTTTGAGAGAGACAAAGAACGTTTTTTAGGAAAAAAAAAATGGAGAACTTTAGTTAATAATAATATAGACATATGTTAAATAAAAAGGTGATAAAAGGAAATTCTATTCATCGCAATAAAATTGACATGAAAATTTTTCACGAGTCATGTGTAGTCTAATAATTTTTTGAAATTGATTTGAGTATGAAAAATCAACTCATCTTGAGATACCACATCAAAAAATTTATTTTGATGATTTTCATACAACTAATAGCAAAACTTGATGATAAATGGTATTTTTGAAAACAAAATATAGATACAAAGGGAGAAATACTCCATAGCCTCGATAGTGTATGACCGATGTTTATCAAATCTCTTACATTGGACTAGATTTAATACCTCTCTATCATTTTTAGATTGGGAAGAGTTTTCTTGTATTTTTACTGATTTGGGAGGGTGATCTCACTCACGTCTCTTATCTCTATTTTTCTTTCCTTATTCGGAGGCTCCAAGCTGGTTGCTTGTCTTCTCCCCTTTAATGAAGTTACCTTTTCTAAAAAGAAAAATATAGATACAAAGGATATTTTGAAAAGAAAATTTGAGATAAAGAGTTTTGGCCTCTCTTGTTTTACACAAATTCTCATTTTGAAAAATAAAATCTAGGTATAATGTGTTTGGCAACAAGTAACTTTTTTGTTTTTAAAAATAGATCATGTTGATGTTTGTTCAACTTGAACACGTGTAGCAGAATCACACAATCAAACATGAATCAATCAACAACCACTAATGCAATCATTCAATGATGAAATATACTCAAAAAGCAATCAAACAATAATAAGAAGAATAAAAAATACAGCTAGAACGCACAAGATTTACGTAGTTCGGCAATAGCCTACGTCCACGGGAGTAACACTTTGGTTTTCACTATGATCATTAATATTAAAGTTAAAATATTTGGGTTACAATATTGTTTAAGTATAAACCCAATGTGTACATAAGTGTTATAATATATCTCAACTACATGTGTATTGATTCTCTTGGGGAAATCCCTCCAATAAGCCCAATCTACAAGTCTCCTATTTGAAAATATGTAATCTGCGCCGACAGAAACCATCGACGGTTTGGAGTAGAAGGAAAACACTTTGCAGCTACTACTTAAAACTGTCGATGGTTAGGCCCCAAACCATTGACGAAGTTTTGCCCTGCATGGCTGCACCTTGCTTTTGCCCATTGTCCCTTGCGCCATGTAGCTTTCTTCGACATATGTGATCGACTTTGAATATGAGCCACATCCCCAATAATCTCCACCTTGGTGAATATTCACCACCTTGGAAATCTGAAAGCATAACCACTGCTCCACTCGAGCCTATAGATTGGGACCCACCTCCCCTCTAACACCTCGAGACATAAACCAAGTCCAAGCCACTCTTGAACTTGAATGTGGTTACAAGAACTTCACCTTGCTAAACACCCAGCTCCTTGAACAACACTCCAAACCACAATACTTCTTTGGCAGCCTCAGCCTTTGCCAAGAACTTCGATCCAGCTGTAACCAGCGCAGCTTGAGACTATACCATGGACTTCCAACAATTAGCCCTTCCCACAACATACCTCGTTGTATGACTCCTATCATCCAAGTTCCCTGTGTAGTCTCCATTTGTGAACCTCACAACTAACGAAACTCTCTGTTGCTTACCGATGTACCCAATTGTACTGGAGTAGGAAACCTAATTTGACATGACCCAAACATCACCGTTCGCCTTCAAGTACTGAGCGGTAGACTGTTTACTTAGATTTGCTAACGGTGTATGGGTGATAGGTTTAACATCAATCATGCTAAACCTCACCAACACCTGATCCCCAAAACCACTTTGAGATAATAACAATCTCCATGTAGTTTTGCCCATATAGTTGCCCTGAGATAACACCAATCTCCTCGCAGCTACAAAGTTACTCTAAGATAATTTTAATCTCCCTGTAACTTTAACCTTGAAAATCTCCAACCTAAGAACACTCTTAGCAGCACTCAAAAGCTTCATGTCAACTTTCTTTCTCAACAGAGTCCCCGATTGATTTACCTTAGTCGGAACCTTTCCAGTTTTTGTCATGTCATTCACATAAAACAACAAAATACTTGCCCACTTGCAGCCTATCTCCCTCTTCCCCTGTGGGAGCACCACCAACCCCCACGTAAGATTCTTATATAGTACCTCCATCTCCTCCACCATGGCACATGTCCACCTAGCATTCTCCTGCTCGTGCACTGCCTCCTAAAAGGTAGTAGGATTCTTACTGGTAGTAATGGTTGCATAAGACAACACATCACACCTGGGTGGTAGCTTGATAGTATCTTTGAGCCCATTGTGATTCTACTAGTCTTTCGAGTTTGAACTCCCTGCATTTCTACCTCGAGTCTAAAACTCCACATGCATCGTAATCTCTTTTCTGCTCTAGTTTATCCCATGATATTGCAAGTCTCCTGAGTTAGAACTCCCTGCACTCCTATCCTTAGTCTCCAACTCCACCTGCACGACATGCTCATTACTGCTACTGCAGCTTTCTAACACCTATTTCTCTTCATCTGCCTAAGTACGCAGTCCTATGACTTTAACACCTAAAGCCATGTCTCTATTAATTGCCACCCTGTTTGCCATTTGAACACTCAGCTTGAACCTATATTTCTTATATACCAGAAAGATGCACCGTCTAGACATCATACCAAGCCTAGATCCCTGCTCATTAGAAACATGCATGACTGGACCTCTAAAGTCTACCACATAACTAGTCCAAGCCTCTCCTACAACTCTCCCATCTAGTGATACTTCTGGAAAATGATTAACCGAGAAACATGTCATACTCGCTTACTTCACCAAGAAGTCCCTATCAAGCCCTATATACACCATGCCCTGCTAAAAAAACTCCTTGAAAACCAACGTACTCAACACCAATATTTGACCTAAGGAATTCTTTCCTAGTTTGATACTCCACCTCAGCCACAAGTTACACCTGGCAAACGAATCCAACTTGTGTTGCATGAGACACCCCAAACCTTTCGTGATAATCTCATGAAATACCTATGTCCAACCTATGATGCGGTCCTCACTGGTCCCCAAACATCCACACCAACGTAGTTAAAAATACCCACCATTTTTTGTGTGGTTACATTACACAAAACAATATTTCCTAACTCAGAACTCTTAGTTGTAGCTTCAACTACAACTATGTTACCTTGTAGTTCATAGAGATTCCTCACTATCCTCTGTCCCTTCATCACCATCAATACACTATCACACACTATCTTCGTCCTGCCTTTGGACTTCTAACTACACCCGCCACAATCTAAAGCACCTATTGATATCATAATCTTCCATAAATCAAGTACATGCCTTACCCTACACAATGTCCTTACCACACTATCATACATCTTGATCTTGATATCCCCAACTCTGATAACTTTGCAACTATGTCATTTCCCATTAGAACAGTACCAGGATCAGGACTCACCAATCTGTAAGTAGTGAACCAAGCTTTGTTAGGCGTCATGTGAAAAGAACGTCCCAAGTTTAGGATCCACGAACCCATGAGACCTTCTGAACTTGATGAAACAGTAAGCATCTCACGATATATCACTACTCCCCAAGTCCCTTTCTTCAACTACATTCACAGATTTTGACAAACCCCCTTGAGCTTTTGCCTTTTCCTTCTCCCACTCCGGACATTTCGATTTTATGTGCCCTAATTTCCTACACTTAAAACAGCGAACATCATTCTCCCTCCTGGACTAAGTTTTATTACCACTCGATCCATTTCAAGACATGCCTCTCCCATGATCCTGATTACCCTTCGCCATGAGCCCTTCACCATGTAAACCCTTATTGCTTGCCTTCTTTCTTTGATGGAATCCCAACAATGCACTCGTGATGTCATCCAACTCTAGGGTTTCTTTCCCCCAAGTTAGTGTTTTAACTAGATTCTTATATGTAGGCGACGTAGGTAGGGAATTCAGTAGCATTAACGCCTTGTCCTCCTTCTTGAACTTCACATCAACTCTCCCCAATTCACTCATGATATGATTAATGTGTTGATATGCTAAGTCAAGTATGAAATCTCCGCCATCTTAAGACAATAAAGTTTTTTCTTAAGATACAGCTTGTTCGAAATCGACTTGGACATGTATCGGTACTCCAATTTCAGCCAAATCACCACAGGCGAGTCCTCATCCATGAGGTGATAGAACATGTTGTCGGCTAGACATAACCTGATCGTGGAAACTACCTTTTCTTTAAGCTCCTTCCAACTTGCGTCATTCATGTCGTCCAACTTCTTTTCGTATAACGCCTTCACCATCCCATGCTGGACTGGCAAGTCCTTCACCCTTCGTTGTCAAAGCCCGAAATTACCAGCTCTATGGAACTTGTTTGCATCGAACTTAATCGAAGAGATCCCAACCATTGTAGAACCAATAGCTTTTATACCACTTGTTGATGTTCATTCAACTTAAACACGCATAGCGGAAGCATACAATCAAACACGAATCAGTCAACAACCACTAATGCAATCGCTCGATGATGAAATATACTCAAGAAATATAAAAAATAATAATAAGAATAAAAACCACAACTAGAAAGCACAAGATTTACGTGGTTCGGCAATAACCTACGTCCACGAGAGCAGCACTTCCGTTTTCACTATGATCAATGTCAAAGCTAGAATCTTTAGGTTACAATATTGTTTAAGTATGAACCCAATGCGTACATAAGTGTTCTCATATATCTAAACTACATTTGTATCGATTTTCCAGAGGAAATCCCTCCGATGAGCCCAATCTACAAGCCCTCAATTTGAAAATACGTAATCTGCGTTGACGGAAACTGTCAATGATTTGTGCTCTATGGATGTACCTTACTTTTGTCCCTTTGTCCCTCGTGTAGCGTAACTTTCTCTAGTACATATGATTCGCTCTGAATATGAGTCACATCCCCAATAGATCACTTTTAACATTTTATGAAAAACTGTGAAAAGGTATAACTTTGAAACTTTTAAAAAATAAAATATAACATTTTTTCCCATTCATATCATTTTATTAGATGGGTGTTTTTAAATTTTTTTGTCAAAATATTACAAAAGTATTAGTGCATTAATTACATTTCTAAAATACGTATTCAATTTAATTGTTTTAAATATTTTTTGCCACCTTATAACTTTTTTATTAAACACTTAAAATTATTTTTTTTTCTAAAAAAAATTATTTATAAGAAAAAAAAATAATGCTTACAACAATTTCAATAGGTTTCTTTCATTAATTCTTTATAAAATCAAGTTCTTATTTCAAACTTCAAGAGAAAGCTAAGTTGGACTTTGCTTAACAATATAGTATTGATATTTTTTGCCAATCCATTGAGGCTCATTGGGCTTGGACTACAGATGAAAATCTTAACCTTTGACTGTTAGGGGTCTTTGAATATAGACTAAAAAAGCTAGTAAATTTGAAAATAATATTTTACTTTAAAAAATAAAATATAAAGACAATGAGCATTTTTAGAAAAAAGAAAATTAAAGATCATGTAGTATGGACTTCACTTAATAATAGTACAGACACATAATAAGCTAGTGATAAATGATGTCTTTTAAAATAAAATATAGAGGCAATTAGCAAAGAGCGTTTTTGAAAAGCAAAAATTAGGGACAAAAGTAGTTCGGATTTCGCTTAATAGTAGTGCACATAATCCAACAAGTTAGTGCTAAAAGATATTTTGAAAGTAAAATATAAAGATAAAAGACTTTTTTAGAAACAAAAATTAGAGCTAAAGTACTCAAAAATAGTATATACACAATTTGCTTAATAATAGTACAAACACATACTAAATAAGCTAGTAATAAAGGATGTGTTAGAAATAAAATATCGAGGCAAAGGACATTTTTTAAAAGTAAAAATTAGCGACAAAAGTAGTTGGGATTTTGCTTAATAGTACTGCACATAATCAAATAAGCTAGTGCCAAAGGTAAGAGTGGTAAAACGGGTTAGCGAGTCGGGTTTGGTCGGATTATAAACAGGTTGGTATTAAATGAGTTTGGGTTCAAGTTGATCCATTTACTAACACGTGACCATATAAAAGCTCAAACCCGTCCATTTAATAAACAGGTGCCCGTTACGAGCCTATTTAAAAAATAGTTTATTTATTTTAAATTTTTGAAAACATTTCATATAAAGTGACAATTTTTTTTTTTATAAAAAAAAAACACTCTATTTTTTAATTCATTAATATTTTGACAAAAAATAAATAAAATGAAGAAAATAGTACATCTCTTTACTTAATATTTTTTTTAATGTAATACACACACACACACACACACAGATATATATATCAAATTAAATGGGTCACCAGAGGGGTATCCAACCCAAACCCGCCTATTTCATTTATTAAATGGGTCGGGTTCGAGTTGACCTGTTTATAAACAGGTCATCTTGTATTAAATCTGAATCCGATTTAAATGGACAGGTCGCGGATCACCCGTCGCCGGGTTTCGACCCATTTTATCACCCCCAATTAAAGGATATTTTGAAAATAAAATACAAATACCAAAGGCTTTTGTATCAAAACAAGAAAGAGAGACCGATTAAGTAATTCGAACTTTGGATCAATAATAGTGTAGATATAGATCAAATAAGTTAGTAATAAAATATAATGGTGTGAACACACAAGCAATAATATTATAATTTGTGGAAGAAAAATTTAAGTAGTGTAGAGGAAAAAACAAAGGAAATGTCCAAAATGGGAGCGCGTGCTGGTCTACCCTTAGATTTGAAAATGGACCTTTTAGTAGGAGTGGCCAAGTGGGGGCATACACAACATAGCAAAAGCAGATGATTGGAAGATATTAGCAGCCGAAAGTCTTTGGATTTTTCCAAAGTTATGAAACAGGGTATGAAAACCATATAGCTAGGTCAAGCTGTCATGTCTTTAATTCTTTTTATTCTTATTTTGGTATCTCCCAAGTCCCAACATGGGGGTTTTTTTAATTCCATTTGCCATCACTGCTTGCTTGCAATGGTGGCTTGAAAATTTTTTAACAATCAATGTCAAAGGGGAATTTTAAAGTATAGTGTTGGATATAGAGTGGTTTGTCTTTTGTGTTGAAGAAAAGACAAAATCGATCGATAAAGTTATTTAATATTTTTATATTAGAGTAGTTGTCGAGGTTCAGAAAGCATGTCTTAAATTTTTATTTTTGGAAATGGAAATAGTTTGTCGTGTTGTGTATTTTTGTACCAAAATTTTTATTTAGAAAATAGAAATATAAATGTGTTTGGATAATCAATGCAAAATTTGCAACTGAATGAGAATAATGGATGCATGATGCACAAGCAATTAGAGAACCAATAGTATAAATATTACGTGTTTTTGTTGTGTGTTTAAAAATCATAAAATAAAAGTTAATTCTACACTAGTCATTTTGCTCTCCAATCAAAGCTACTTCTGTAATGCCCCGATCCTTTGTATGAACCCAGAGTGCTATCATACATACGTTATACCTGTATCTGATGAGCATACATAAACAACTCGCTCTAAACAGGGACAAACGGGTGTAACTCATACATATCTGTATTAATGTACAGCGAAAAACATAAGCATTCTTACAGGGTTCTATTAGACATATACGAGAGTTCTATCTGTACTTTTCAGTACATAAGATCCATGCTTAAAACATAAACTGTATCACATCCCCTTATATTCAACTAGGCTAACAACTCAATATTATTACAAACACTTACATCTACTAACAAAACTCTATGCGCCAAAGTCCCTTTAGAAGAACTAGGACAGACATCCTATAGGACTTGAAACAAAGGTTGTAAGATTGGGATGAGAAACTTCTGAGTAAGGAGGAAGATATTACATCAGCACATGACTACATGAGTTTATTCTAATTTAAAAATAGTTGCACATTATCACATTTATAGTACAGTACTATGAGAGATATATAAACATAATACAACATCATTACAAGCAAGAGTCCCCGAGGTTTGGGTAGGATACAAACCCATACACTGTACGATTCCCTCTATACGGTACTCAACTCTGTGACTTTGCCCATTTTAGTTTTTAAATCATGTATATGAAAATTTAGGACAATGACCAGCTTTGGAACTTTCAGAAATATGCCTATTTACCTCGTGGCACGGGTTATGCACTGATAAACTCTAACATAGTCTTATTCGTGCAGGCACTGTCAAGCATCACAGATATAGTCCGATTGCCCCACCTGATCCATTATTTCACCAGTGGTCTCATGCACTCTCACAAGCCAACTATCTCGTTACCCATACTGATTAACACGTGTGGTTGCTGTGACGACTTGCTTAATTACCACATTTTTTTTTTTTTATAAAATCAATATTACAAATCCCTACTCAGCAGATCATAATCCATCTGGACCCATGGGTATCAGGTATATATCAGAACATATAGTAGAAGCCTAAGCAGTAGGAAACATACAATCATATACATCTCATTATATCATACATTACAATACTAGAGTTACTACAATCACTGTATATTTATACACAACACTCAACCCAAAAAGATGTCCTAGGTTCATTTCCACAAAATACATCGGACCCTATCAAAATACTTATCCTTCTGGAAGGGCAGATCTACCATCCTAGATTAGCGGGGCTTTACCAGCTCTCCTATCAGGGGCTCCTGAAATATTTATAAAATTTTTGGGTGAGACACCTCTCGGTAAGGGAAATAAACTAATAACAGTGTGTGGCAACATGAGTATTCCGTGTTATACATATACCATACAGAACAAATTCAGTAACTGTTATATCAAATCTGGGAAAACATATATATCATCAAAACATGGAAGAATATACTGCATTTCATAAACATATTTCATCTCATATAATAATAATACAAAAACAATCCTGGTAGGTTAGCTGGTTGTTGTCATGTATTACCCCCACATGACTGGGTTGTGTGGCCCAAAGGCGGGACATGACAATGGTTGGCCAACCACTGCCAAGTCAAAAGTATAGTCTATCAGTCTGATAGGTCTGCCTAACCTGGTCCGTACACCAGGGGCGCTCACACACTTCTTAAATACCACAACGACCATCCAATCTCACACCACTCCGTACAACGGCTTTAACACCGATATCATGATCATGATGACCATGGACACATAGCAACGATACCGTACAAATGCTAGCCTAGATCAAGCCAACTAGGTTCTGATATGATATATCATATACTGAAACTGTGATACATGGATATTTCATATCATTAATTATCAAATCAATCATATCATTTTGCATATATACGTATATTATGAAAATCATTGGCCCGTACACCGGTATTACACATTTTATCATAACTCGGCCTGTATGCCAGCAAATCATATCATAGCACAACCCGTACGCTGGAAAATCACATCCATAGCACGACCCGTATGTCGGAAAAATATATCCATAGCTCATCTTGTACGTTGGTAAATCATACACATAGTACGGCCCGTACGCTGGCAAAACATATAAAAATCTCGGCCCGTAGACCGATTTTTTCATTATAAAAATTCGTATCATAATCACATTGCCAGAAAATAGTATTTCATAACCATATCTACTCATGTCACACTAAACAAGTTTTTCATATATTCAACATACCATCATTTTCAACAGTATTTTCCCAAATATAAATTATATATATGAACATTTTTATTTTCTTGAAATCAAATGCTATATATACATACATTTCTAAAAAAGAACTAGCTTTGTTTATCCCCTTACCTGATTCCTGAAAAGCCCCTAAGAAAATATGTCCCGCACCCGCAGGGTTCCCAACTCAACACCCTGGAAACATTATTCCCCAAAACTAAAGTTCAGCATTTCTAAGCGTATAACACTTTCTACAACTGGCAAAAATCCAAATATTGAGTAGATAGCCTTACCCTGGATTTGGGATGGTTTCCACTTCAGCCCCACCGACGATCTGCTCCGGCAGACTTGCAAAGAACTTTCCCATGAGCGTCGTGGTGGCTTCAGATAGTCGAACCGGCGAAAATCCGACCCGAAATCAAAGAGAGAAAAAGGAGGGACCAAAGGGTAGGAGAGAGAAAAGATCTACGCAAAAAATTTCAGCCGAAAATGAACTTTAGGCCTATTTAAAATGTGGCCTTCATCAACGAGCCACGTCACCTCATCGACGAGGTCAATACAAAATTCATCGAAAAAATTCAGAAACCCCAAAATCATCCCCTCGGTATCTTCTCGTCGACGAGCCACATCACCTCGTCAACGAGTCCTGTAGAAAGTTCGTCGACGAACTCCAACCCTCGTCGACGAGCTCTTGTTATGCCCTCGTCGACGAGTCCCCTGTATTCATCGATGAGGAGCTGATAAAATTCCTCAGAATTTATCCTTTCCAAAATGCAATGTCATCGACGAACGCTTCGACTGCCTCCTTCTGTTTTTGGTTTCCATTTCCTTTTCTTTTTATTATTTAAATACCATTATTCTTCGGGTCGTTATAGTTGCACTGTACCGCAGTTAGCAAAAGAACCACTCCTCAAGCTATTTAAAGCTTCAGATAACTTGGAGTGTCTTTCAACTCCTTTGAAGTGTATTTCAATTCCTTCGGAGTGTCTTTCAACTCCTTTGGAGTGTTTTTCAACTCTTTTAATAACAAGTTGTGGTCCCAATCAATCATATATATAATTTACAATAAAACACAACAACCTGTGCAGTTCCAATAATTTCACAATCGTAATCATGCAATCTTTTCATGCATTCTTTCTTTCTGTCAGACAATGGTGTTAATCGGCACAAACGCTCTCGACTCGGTCCTTTTTACATATAAAGTTCGGTGATTAATCGGAACTTGTTTTCCACATTTTCAAATAAAAAAATGGTACTTCAGTTTTCATAGTTCATTTACAAGTATACAGTTCAGTATGTTCCACTTCATATCATATGTCATGCCCGCTTCATCAAAATCCACTATAAATAGTACACAATTCGAAAAATACCATTTGGACCACAAACATTGGTATCAAGTAGTTCCTACTTTAGTTTTTAAAACAAATAAGGTAGTTTTGGAAAGTTTGGAGTTCATATACCAAAACCCCTATTTTAGCCAAAAATCGTAAAATCGTAAAAAACAACATTTATACCTGGTAAAATTTTGCAGATAAGCAATCAAAATGTATATAAAGACATACGCTAACTTTCTAGCGGTTCAGTTTTCTAAAAATACTGATGCAAACAAATCCCCTTACCTCAATCCCGAAATTCAAAATACGAATGAATCGATCCAAAGCAATGATCCGGGATCCACGAAACCTAAAAATTGAAGAAAAATACTTCACTATAATCTCAACTATTACATAACTACCAAATGAGAAACGATATCAAATCCTTACCTCAATTTTAGAGAAAAACCTGAAAATCCTTAGATAAAAAATCTGATTTGCTATAACTGTGGAGATTCTCCTCCTAATCAATGTAGTGATGTCAGATTGTTGATTCCGACAATGGACGACACGAAATCCTAGAGAGAGAGTGAGTTGGTTCGAGTTCTAGAGAGAGAGAGAGAGAGAGAATGGGATAACTTAGCAAGGAAGAAAAAGATATTCTATTTATAACTAGTTTGACCTGACCAGCCTCATCGACAAGCCGGAGTTCTTGTCAATGAGCCGAAGAAGGTCGCTCATGGCCGAGAATGTGACCTCATTGACAAGCCTAAGATTTCATAATCTCTAAAAATCTCTTGGTATCTTCTTGTCGACAAGCCTATGGGTCTCGTTGCCAAGCTACAGAAAAGATTTCGTCGACGGGAAATGGAGCCTCATTGACAAGTTATGTTGTTTTATCCCTTTTAATTTCTTTAATTTATTTTCTTTATTTATTTTCCAAATATGTCCCTACAATCTCCCCTCCTTATAAGAATTTCATCCTCGAAATTCACCAACTGATACTAAGCATACTCTACCTTACGTCGGAGACCTACAGAAGAGTCGGTTGCTACCCACAAAGCAGCTCCGGCCCGAATTTATTACCTACCCTCACTTATGGCAGAGGAATACTGTGGTTACAACATACAGTTTTGGGAGCTTCACTATACATACAAAACTCTCCCAAAGGTTATATCTACTTACTAAACACACTAACATATACACATTCACTTACCTGACTAATTTAACCGTCTTTGAACAACTGTGGATACTTCTGACGTATCTCAGTTTCTAACTCCCATGAAACTTCTTCCACTGCATGTTTCCACCACAATACCTTAACTAGCAATATTTCCTTAGTCCGTAACTGCTGAACTTTTCTATCTAATACCTATACCAGTACCTCCTCATATGATAAAGCATCACTAATCTCTAAAGGTTCATAACTCAGCATATGTGATAGATTTGACGTGTACTTCCTCAGCATTGACATATGGAATAAGCCATGGACTCAAGATAGTGCTGGGGGTAGATCCACTCGATAAGAAATCAAACCTATCCTTTCGAGGATCTAGAAAGGCCTAATATGTCGAGGACTTAGCTTCCCCTTCTTTCCAAATCTCATATCCCTTTTCCTCGGAGCGTTTTCATAAACACTATATCTCCTAACTCAAACTCTAGCTCTCGTCGATGAGTATCAGCATAACACTTCTTCCGGCTCTGAGCAGTTCTAATTCTCTCCCTAATCAACCCAACTTTTGCAGAGGCCTGCTGAATTAGTTTTGGACCTAGTTTCTATTGCTCGCCTACCTAATCCCAGTACAACGAAGATTGGCACCAACGACCATATAATGCCTCGTAAGGTGCCATCTCTATGCTGGTCAGGTAACTGTTGTTATACGCGAACTCAACAAGCGGTATATGCCGTATCTTGCTATCACCAAAATCCAGTACATATGCCCACAACATATCCTCTAATGTCTAAATAGTCCTCTCAGATTGCCCATCCATATGCAGGTGGAAAGACGTACTGAATGTGAGCTGCGATCCCAAGGCATCCTATAAAATCTTCCAGAAACGAGATGTAAAACGTGGATCTCAATCCAAAAATATAGAAACAAGGACACCATAGAGTCGTACAATTTCCTACACATACAAATCAGCCAACCGGTTTAGAGAATAGCTGATTCTGATTGGAATGAAATGTGCAGTCTTAGTTAGCTGATCAACTACAACCCATATAGCATTCTGCCCATGCATCGCCATAGGAAATCCCGTCACAAAATCCATTGAGATGTGCTCCCACTTCAACTTGGAGATGTCAAGTCGTTGAAGGAGTCCTGCTGGTCTCTAGTGCTCTGCCTTGACCTGCTGACACGTCAATCACTACCCCATAAATCGGACGATCTCTCTTTTCATGTTCGACCATCAGAAAGATTCCCTCAGATTTCGATACATCTTCGTACTACTAGGATGTATGGTATAGAGCGAACGGTACGCCTCCTCCAAAATGACACGTTTAATTCCTGTGTCATTCGATACACATACTCTGTTATGGAATCTCAAAATCCCATCACCGGAGATACTGAAATCCATCTTCAACCCACTCTAGACTCCTTCCATAACCTCAACCAGCTCTAGATCTTCCTTCTGAGCTATTCGGATCCTCTCCTATAAGGTCGATTGTACTACTAAGCTAAAAACAACAGCCTAGTGATTTCCTTCCACCACTTCTAAGCACAACCTCTCCAACTCCATACATATTTGATGCTGAACTACCACTGCAAAGACTGATGCATCAACAAACTTCCGACTCAGAGCATCAGCTACCACATTTGCTTTTCCTAGGTGATAGTTAATAGTACAGTCGTAGTCTTTTATCAACTCAAGCCACCTATGCTATCTCATGTTCAGTTCTTTTTGGGTGAAAATGTACCTAAGACTTTTGTGGTCGCTAAAAATCTCGCACCTTTCACCATACAGGTAGTGCCTCCAGATTTTCAATGCAAACACTATAGCTGCCAATTCTATATCATGTGTCAGGTAATTCTTCTCGTACTCTTTGAGTTGATGAGAAGCGTAAACAACCACCTTGCCATGCTACATTAGAACACAGCCGAGACCCTTCTTAGAGGCGTCATTGTAGATACCAAATCCACCATCCCTAGATAGAATGGTCAGAACTGGAGCAATAACCAGTTGCCGTTTTAGCTCCTAAAAACTCAGCTCGCACTCATCAGTCCAATCATACCTCACGTTCTTCCTTGTGAGTCACATCAATGGACCTACAAAACTGGAGAACCCTACTACAAAACGACGATAGTAACCTGAAAGACCCAGAAAACTTTTAACCTCTTGAGCATTCTTTGGTCTCACCTAGTCCACTATTGCCTCTATCTTACTCGGATCCACTAATACTCCTTCTTTGGACACTACATGCCCTAGAAACAAAATTTGTTCCCGCCATAACTCGCACTTCTTCAGTTTAGTGTATAACCTCTTCTCCCTGAGCCCTTGCAATGCCAGTCTCAAATGAACTTCATGCTCCACAACACTTCTAGAATACACTAGGATGTCATCAATAAATACCATGATGAACTGGTCTAAGTATTCACAAAAGACCTATTCATCAGATCCATAAAATGCTACAAGTGCATTAGTCAAGCCGAATGGTATAACCATAAATTCAAAATGGCCATACCGAGTTTAGAAAGCTATTTTCGGAACATCCTCCATCTTCACCTTCAATTGGTGATACCCGGATCATAGATCGATCTTAAAGAAAATTTGCATGCCTTATAACTGATCAAACAGATCATCGATCTTGGGTAACAGGTATTTGTTCTTTATCGTTACCTTGTTAAGTTCTCTGTAGTCGATGCAAATCCTTATCAATCTTCTTCTTCAAAAATAGCATAGGTGCTCCCCAAGGGGAAACACTCGGTCGAATGTATCCCTTATCTAGCAATTCCTAAAGTTGTTCTTTCAACTCTTAACTTAATTGGAGCCATACGATACAGAGCTTTCGATATCAGCACTATACCTGGAGCTAATTTTATAATGAATTCCACTTCCCGGTCCGGAGGTAACTGTAACGACCTGCTATTTATTCAACATTTTTTTTTTCTTAATATAATCAATGTCATCTGTTTGAATATTGATAATAATATCTTAGGCCCAAAGAGCGCTGAGGAAACTCTATTTGTCATACATAACTAAGCAGCGGTACATAAAACTGGGAACTGCTAAATACAATACAATATACCAGAAAACTATACTGCTCTGCAATATATTTACAATACAAAATACCCAATGACGTCACTAAAATCTGATAACTATCTCATAACATGGTTATCTCAAAAATACCTATCCTTCCTACAAGGGCAGCTCAAGTCAGTCTCTACTCGCAAGCCTAATCTACTTGCCTAACTAGATCTCCTAAAAAATGGTAAGTCACTGGGATGAGACAACGCTCAGTAAGTGGAAATATGCTATTACTAGTGTGTGGCGGTTGAGTTAAATAGTTAAAATACTGAAATGATACTATAATATGAGAAAACTGATAAACTGTACAAAATTAATCTTTCTATCATGTAATCTTTAAAACATGACTGTGTATCTGAGTTTACTATCTAAAGGTACTGCTAGTATAATAATATAAATTGCTGCTATGTGATATATCTGTACAAAGGAACTTCTACTATACCCTGGGATCTATATATCATGATATATCCCCTCATGATAGGGTTGTGCAGCCCATAGGCTGGACTTACTCTAGTCGGCCTTCAAGGAAATTCAATCTCTATCATCCGCCAATCTCTGATGATCTATGTAGATCTTAGTTCACTGCAATCACTCCGAGCTATCTCAAACCCCTATCATCATCTAACCGACTACCTCAATCCAGTATGCTGGGGAGACTGTAAATCTCTCCTAACATGGTTAGACGGAATCCATATGCTATCTGAGTTATGTGGTTGCACGTGTCTGAAACTAGCAAAGGTACTGTACTCTACTGTAATTATATCTGTCTGTAATTTTCACAGGGAGCTGATATCGTGTAATACTGTATACATATATATAAATATATACTCATCGTGCTACTTTTAACATGATTTCAAAAACAACCATAACACTCTATTTTTGAGCTATATTATCTGAGATATCTGATTGAAATATATTTATATTTTCTATCTGTATCATCTGTGTTTTCAGTCTAAACTAACTGTAATATCTATATAAAATATATGTATGCCATGTATATAATATCTATATGCTCTGTATATAATATATATGCATGCTTTGTATATCTACTGTAGCATTTTGATGCTATCACTATATCATCTGTCTGAGTATTATGGTCTAGAAATCATATTTTTCTTTGAAAATATTGTCAGTCTCATTCATTTCTAATATTCTGAAATATATGAATATCTGTATATCTGAAATACTGTAGAATCTATATATGTAGGGTACTGTACTAACTCATGCCACATATTTGAATAAACGTAGTCTCATGCTCAATTTCTGTAATTTCTACTATAAAAATAATATTCATAATTTTTTGAAAAATAATCTGATATACATGCTTGAAATACTCATTCATAATCTTCTGTATACATAATAAAAATTGCTAGTATAGCATATTTCCCTTACCTTAACTCTGAAAAGCCCCTATTAAGTTATGGCCCTATACCCGCAGGGTTCCTAACTCAACATCCTGAAAACAATATCCCCCAGAACAAAATATTAGTATTTTCTTATCTACAACATTTCTCATAACTACAAGGAAGACATAATTTGAATAAAATACCTTACCCTGGATTTGGGATAAATTTCAAATCAACTCTCCCCACGATCTGCTCCGGTAGACTTGCAGAGAACTTCACAAGGAGCGTCGTGGTGGCCTCGAATCTTCAATCCGACGAGAAATGAGGTCAAGATCGAAGAGATAAGGGGAGGGAGTGATAGGAGAGAGAGAGAAAAGGGGTTCTACATTGAAATTTAATTAAAAATCCGAGTTTAAGCTATTTATAGGGCTGGATTCGTCGATGAGACACGTCACCTCGTCGACGAGTCCTTCAATAATTTCGTCGACAAACTTCCTCCCTCATCGATGAATTTTAGACTATCCCCAAAACCCTTCTCGGTATCTTCTCGTCAACGAGGTGAGGCTTCGTCGACGAGATCCCTTTATGCACTTGTCAACAAATTCCCTATGTTCGTCGACGAGGCCCTGTGTAAGAATCTTGGGTTGTTACAGTAACTCTGACAAGACCTCTGTAAATACATCAGGGAACCCGCATACTACAGCAATAGTCTCCAGTTTACGTTCTTCTACCGGCATGTCTTTCACAAACGCTAGATACCTTTGGCATCCCTCCTGGAGCAATCTACCAGCCTACAAAGTTGAAAGCATCCGTGGTACAAAACGCATGCACGACCCTATAAACTTCAGTTCCTACTCCTCTAGAGGTCTGAACATCACTTCTTTCCAGTGGCAGTTGATACTGGCATAAATGGAAAACAACCAGTCCATCCCTAAGATGATATCGAAGCCATACATGTCAAATACTATAAGGCCAACTGGTAGTACCCTTCCCTAGATCACTATTGGAAAAGCATGAACTACTTTACTACATACAATTGCCAACCCCAATGGCGTAGCCACTACAAGTTCATAACCCAGCTGTTGTATCTCTAATCCACACAGCTTAACAAATCCCCGGGAGATAAAGGAATGTGTTGCTTCCGATTCAAATAATATAATAACTTTATTAGAAAGCATGTAAATATTACCTGTTATCACATCTCCAACATTTTCTGCATCATCTGGAGTCAAGG
Source organism: Malania oleifera (assembly GCF_029873635.1). Classification (NCBI taxonomy): domain Eukaryota; kingdom Viridiplantae; phylum Streptophyta; class Magnoliopsida; order Santalales; family Ximeniaceae; genus Malania; species Malania oleifera. Next base: position 109,800,663 of record NC_080421.1, on the reverse strand, counting down.
GGTACCTACCCTAAGCAGTACCCCTTGCTATCCATCTCGTGGCACCTGCGCACCACCTCTGAAAGGGTGCTGTGGAGCTCTGCCGTACCTCGGTAGATTATAATCCCTCACCTAATGTCCTCCAACACTATCCTGCATGAGGTTTCCCACACATAGAACAAACATAAGTGGATGTGGTACTCTGAGAAGCACCACTATGGTTCTTCTTCTTCCAGTTACCCTGCTTTGCCCATTCATAAGAACTAGAAGGCGCAAGTCTCTTCTTCGAGATTTGAACCCTAACATCCTTCTACAGACTCTCTTATACTACGGTGGTTTTGTTAACTAGAGTAACAAAGTCCTACATTTTCTAGATAGTCATTTGCCTGCGAATCTCCTTCCTCAGGCCCCTCTAAAATTTCTAGGCCTTCATTGCCTCGTCCGTAACCATGAATGGAGAAAAACGGGATAGCTCCTGAAATCTAGCAATGTATTGATGAACTGTCAGCTACCCCTGCTCCAAACTCATAAACTCTGAAATTAGGATAGCTTCCCAAGAGAGGGGTGAATTGGGTTTTTAAAATTATTTCCTTTTTAATATTTTTTATATCAACAAGCACAACAAGTAATCACAAAATTAAATCAAGTCAACCACAACAAATCAACAAAGTAATCAATATATTGATCTTTATATGAATAGCCCTGTATCAAAGTGTAAAGCACGCTAAATTTATATAAGCCCTGTGTTATTTCACAATCACACTTCTTCCAAGTGTTTAGTTATTAAACAAACTTTCAGTTTAATAAGTTTAGGATGATCAACCAACATAGTCCTTTTCGGTTTCTGCAATCAATGCCAATCAAGCCAAAACGAATTATCTTTCGGTCTATTTAACAACCATACACTCATAATTTAACAATTTAAAGCATACACGCAGGTTGTAAATTTTGCTGAAAAATAAAGAGTAAGGAAGAAGATAGAGACACAAGGTTTTACGAGGTTCGGCTTATACCCAACTTACATCCTCACCTTTGGCAAACCACCAAAGGATTCATTAGTTCAGTTCCGCTAATGAGTGGAACAATACCGATTACAACCACTCTCTCCTTTAGGCTAGAGCCTGCCTCTCCAAATGATATTCCCTCGTTTGGTTTAACGATTCCATAGCCTTGAATCATCTATAAACAAGAAACAAGATAAAGAAAGATTTGTGTACAAGAGATACTCTCACCTCTGAGTTGATTAGTACAAGATTCAGCACAAATATACTTCGAAGTAAATAAAGTATAAAAATATTGAAGCTGAAACTAAATTTAGATCACCAAATATATCTTCCAAGTATTGAAAGATTCAGACTTTGAAAGCTCTACTTCGGAATTTGTATCAGCAGCAATTCATTAGTTGAAGTAGGATGAACACAAGAGAGTTTGAGAGCTTTTAGAGAACTTTGATTGTTGGAAAATTTCTTGGTAATTGAAATCTTTGAAGTTTTGGGCTATTTATAGATGTTTTAAAAGTAATTCCTTGGCCCCAAATTTTTCTTGGAGTAATCCCCAAGTTTTTCAAAAGAGTAGGGCCCAAGAAATCCATTTAAAAAATCTTCCCATTCGAAATTTTAAAATTCTATTTGAGTGGCATCGCCTGCCACAACCTGGCAGTCGCCTGCCAAAGAAGAAACTCAACAAACAAAACACTGGCAGTCACCTACCAGAACTCAAGCAATCACCTGACTTGACCACCCAGACGCTTCGCTGTACTCAAGTAGTCACTTGGCACCCTACTGCCTGCTTTAAAAAATATTTTCTAACTTGGGCAGTCGCCTGCCATAAGTAGGCAGTCACTTGGCCCATAAACTTACACAAAAAAACTTTCTTCTTTTGAACCCTTATTTACTTTGATTTTAAAACATACTTTAGGGTTTTTATAATATTACATTTCTAAGTTTCTTTTGATTTATAAGAGCTTCAATTCATTTTATATTTGAAGTTTACATGAAGTACTTACATTCAAACATTCTTAAAACTATATTCTTTTGATTTTCAAGTAACTCCTTGTTCTTCTATCATCTTTGAGCTTTTGGTCATTTTTCTTTCTTGATCTTTTTGAATAGTACTTTCATCATAAGCTTTATCATCCTTTTGAGCTTTGAACTATCTTTAAGCTTTGTCTTCTTCCTGAATGACTTTTATTTGAAACAAACCATATTAAACATATCATGATTTGTTATCATCAAAATAAGAATTGTAAGCCTTATTAGGTCAACAATCTCTCTCTTTTTGATGATGACAAATCTAGAGCAAAAAGTAGGAAAATATCACTTACATACTTTCTTAAATTAGGAATAGCTTCCCAAGAAAAGGGGGGGGGGTGAACTGGCTTTTTAAAAACTTTCTCTTTAGTTCTTTTAAAGTCCTTAATTTTTTTTAATATTTAACCAATTCTTTGACTTATTTATTTATTTTGTCAATCAAATAAGAACATGATTTCTTTTGAAAAATCAATCAACAATACAATTAAACACAATTAAATATTCAATCTTCAACCACACTTTGAAAGTAAAAATAATCAAACAATTAATCACAATTTCCAAACCAACACAACTACAATTTATTTACCAAATATAAGTTCACTGCAGCACTACTAGATTGATGAAATCATTCAAGATTTAAGACTCTTGGAATATAAAGTAAATCTTTATACCATCCAATCACAATCAATATAATATATGTAACTTTCAGCTTTTGATGTTTTCAGCCTTATGGTGAATGTGAGTTTTGAACAAAGCCCTGTATATATGAAATTTCTTCTTCAATATGATGTTTAATATAAAATCCAATTACTCTTTCCAAACTTCAGAAGTCAAATAAATTCTTAAGTTAATTTATCTTTGGGATGTTTAGCCAAGTAACGTACTCCCATATGGTTTCTGTAAAGAATGGTTCAACCAACGTACTCTCTTTCGGTTTCCGCAACCCAAATCAAAATCAAATTTTAAGGTTTACTTGATTTCCAAATATACCTAGTTTATATATTTTTCAAATTTAAACCATCCACGCAATTTAAATATGTACTAAAAATAAAGAGTAGGGAAAGAGAGAATGAGACGGAGATTTTTACGAGGTTCGGCTTATACCTAGCCTATGTCCTCACCTTTGGTAAAGCACCAAAGGTTCACTAAACCTCTTCTTTTAATGGGCAGAACAAACCTTTACAACACTCCTTGGTTAAGGTTAGAGCCTGCCTTCTCCAAATGATATCCCCTCGTCCAGTCACTCCTTAACTAGGCTAAAGTACGCCTCTCCAAATGATGTACCCCCGCTTGGTCACTCCTTAACTAGGCTAGAGCCCGCCTCCCTAAGCAATATCCCCTTTCTTAGCCAATGATTCAAACAATCCTTGGATTCATCTATCTACAAGATAAAAATAAAATAGATGCGTACAAAGAACTTGCTCCTTAAAGAGCTGGTTAGTACAACAATTACAGCACAACTAATATACTTCAAAGTAAACAACAATATGGAAATTAACTTGAAGTTCAATGAAGTATATCACCGATTAATTCTTTCAATGATTGAAAGATTTAGAATTGGTAGCACAATTATGGTGAAAGAAGATCAACAACAACTCAGTTGAATTCGTGCAAGTTGAGAGCAAGAGAGAGCCTTGAGAATTTGAGAGCAATTTGAGAGAGACTTTGAATTTTTTAGAATTTGAATTCTTGGTTTATTGATTCAATGATATTTGAGGCTTATTTATAGACTTTAAAAAGTGTATAACTTGATCCCCAAGTGTTTTGGAGTATTCCCCAAGTTTTTACAAATTTTGAGCTCCAAGCAACCTCTTTTAAAAATTTGACTGTTATGAAAAAAAAATCAAAACTGCCGTGTGGCAGTAGACTGTCCATTTGTGGCAGTCGTCTATCCAATTAAATTAAAGGGGTAGAAAGGTGGTATTCGGCTGTACAAACCCACACAGATGCCTCAAAGTGCACTGGTAGTCGTCTGTCAAGTTCTTCATAGTTGTCTGTTATGCTGTCAGTTTCAAGCACCCTTTAGTTGTTTAGCCATAACTTTTTCTGTGTAACTCCAAATTTGGATTTCTTGGTGTCAAATGAAAGCTAAGAGAAAATAATAAAACTTTCATGTTGAACACATGTGAAAATAAATATTGTTTGATGGAGAAAAATGTACATCAATGCAGATGTATAAAAATTGACAGCATTTGAGAAATCCTCTTTTTGGTGCTTTTCATTCAAAAACTGATTCTAACCTTTTTGAAACAATTTTTGACCTTATAAAAATATTTTCCAAGTATGTTCAAAGGTATCTAGGTCTAATAAATTTATCTAAGAGTTTTATGCATCTATATTGAAATTCTTTGAAATACTTACATGAAATTTTCTAGACTCTTTCAAATTTCCAATTCTTGAATTCCTTGAGGTCTTTATGCTTACTTAATCTTTCTTTGAGCTTTCCATGTTGATCACTTGGGCTTTCATTCTTGAAGCTTTTTCTTTAATATTAATGCTCTCATAATCTTCAAGTTTTAATCCATGCCTCAAACTTTGATATAATCATCCTCCTTTGAAGTACAAGTCTTCATGAATTCTTTAACCTTACATTCATCATTGAGTCTTGAAAATATATCACTTAAACAAAGCATGTTAAGATCCACTTGTTTTGTAATAACCCCAAAAAGGGCTATACAAGATTAGTGGAGTGATTTCCAAAATAATAATAATAATAATAATTATAATAAATAAATTAATTAATTAATCAAAATTATAAAAAAAGAAAAAAATAATTAAATTTTATTTTAATTTTTTTTATTAATAAAATATATTATTATTAATTAAATTTATTATTATTATTATTATTATTATTATTATTAGTAATTATCCTGAAGCTGAGAAGCTTCAGGATGTTTTTTATTCTTCTTCTTCTTCTTCTTTTCTTTTCTTTTCCTTTCTTCTGTTGTCGCAGACGCTCTCTCTCTCCCCTCTCATTCTCTCTCCCTATATCCTTGATTTCGTGATGGATTTTCACCCAATCAAAAATCGAAAGATACTACTAGACTCCATTCTCCGCTGTCGTCATTTCTACCGGAGGGGATCGGTAGTAGGAGCGGCGTAAACGTATCTCCTGGGGTAAGCTAATTTTTTTTTTCTTTAATTTCTTACAAATTATAAGCCTGATTGATGAACGGACACCACCATGAGAATCTAGGGGTGATTCTCTACAAATCTAGCAGAATGAAATTCTCGTGGGGTCGTCGTGGGCAAAACGCCAAATATAGGGTACGAGGGTTATTAAGGAGTTTATTTTTAATTAATTAGTATTAATTTAGAAATGCTAAAATATTGACCATCTGAGGTTAAAGTAGGATTTCTAAAATTTAGGGCCCAGGTGAGTGCTGCGGGTGTAATTTTGGGACCCGCAGGCAAAATTCAAAAAATTAAGTGGGGGTGTTAAATAATAATTTAAATGATAATTTGAGGTATATGGAGCCTAGGGAAAGTTAGATGAGTATTATTTTGGAGAAATAAATTAATTATTCTAGGGAAAATGTAAATTTCAGGAGTTAAATTTCAGGCGCCAAGGGCGTAGGATCTGGGTGTTAACGAGACTCTCAGTAAGCCAGGTAAGGGGAATAAATTATAACAATATTTTTAGAACTACTGTTTAAATTAATATGTGAAAATGTGTTTATGGTATTTTGCCTGAAAATTATTACGATATAAATATCAGATAAATTGCGTGGCATTTGAATAATTTTAAATTGTGACATCTTGGAGTGTGAAATATAACGATGAGTAATTTCTGAGAAAATATTGAAATGAGAATTATTGATGTGATTAGTGAAAAATAATGAAATATGGTATTTATATGTGAGTAGAAATGTTTTGCCCGAAAATGAGATTTTGTGAATTTATGATATTGGAAAATAATGAAATGTGGTATTTATTTGTGAGTGGAAATTATTTGCATGAGAAATGAGTTTGTACAAGTTATTGATATGAGTATTTTGGGAAAACGTGAAAAATCGTGAAATATAATTTATGTTATTACGAGATGATGAAATGTGCACAGAAAACGATGAGAATATTTATATTGAACTAAATTGTGATATATTGGAATATGATTGATGAAATGCCAATACCGCATAATGAATGTGGGTATGTGGTAGTGAACCCTGATGGATGATTATGGTATTGAGCACGGTACTGTTGCTAGTGGTGTTAGTGCAACCACATGGATTCTTGGAGCGTGTGGTGTGATAGTCGACTGAGCCATTTTGTAGGGTTGTTGGGCCCCCTAAATCCGGATCAGGGTTATTGGCCGGCCAGTCGTACTACAGACGCGATATGTGATCTGATATTTGATCTAACCAGGTCGGCCAACCGCGGTTCCGCGGTTAGATCCAGCCTTCGAGCTGCACAACCTTGACCATGGGGGGAAGCATGGCGTGGATAGAAAGATCCTGAGGGTGGCCATGAGTTACAGACGTGATATTGGTATTTGATATCGAGGATACTCAAGAGCCAAAAAGTAAAATGGAAATGAAAAGTGAAAGAATGATAAAATTGGTTAAAATGAGAAATGAAAGAAAGAATGGAAATTGAGAAATAAAGAATGATAAATTGAGAAATGGAACCGTGTGAGTTAATAATATAAATAATTGAGGCAAAGTGAAACTCTCCATCTGAGGGCTTACTGAGTAAGGTGAGTGCCCTAATAGGTATCAGATGTGGCCATATCTGGCTACATAACGTGTTAGGGCAGAGGGAAGCTACCTGTATGGGCGGGTAACCTTCCCTATTCTCAGGAACTTCGCGGTAAATATGTGTTGGAAATTATTGAATTTAAAAAATGGTTTTAAAGCTTATAAAAGTTTGTGTTGTATATCTATATGAATATGAGAATGTGTATATAAGTGTATTATAATTGAACTCATATAGCCACACATTGTAAATAATTTATTCCTTCTTACTGAGATGTGTCTCACCCAAATTATCTAAATTTTTCAGGAAATAGGGATAGACCAGGTGATAGAGCTCTGTGATCATAGGGAGCTGGGACCCTGACACATAGGGTGAGTTTTTGGATTAGGGGATGTGTTATTTCCCTAGAGTTGGATTTTTTTGAGTTTGTGATGATGATGTATATGTGTGTATGTAGATACTCTAGATATTGTATTCTGAATGATATAAATACACTGCCTTCCGCTGTTAGGTTTTATAAATAAAACGACTTTTTACCCGGTACCCAATGCGGGTCGGGTCGTGCGAATGAATGTTAGTAGGGTTGATGTGGCCGATTTTTAGGTGTTATTGATGACGTGTAAATTATTTATTATTATTGGAAAAAAAATTTATACGAAAATCGGGGTGTCTCATGTTTGTTAGCATCAAAATAAGATGTTAAGCCTTGCAAGGCCAACACTTTCCTGTTTAAAAGAGTTTACGGCTCAAGAACCCCCCTTTCAACAAGCATGGGGTTGCTCCCCCTTTCAACAAGCATGGGGTTTTCACATATGTATCAAATGTATTCATACAAGCATATCATACATAATGATCAGGTTATGAAGCATATACCAATTGTAAGCATGTCAAATACATTCATATTCAAAATGTAGCCATGTATAGTCATATACCAAATGCATTTATACAAGCCATATCATATTTATTTTTTCTCTTCTTTCTCTAAAACACTCTCCCCCTTTGGACAACAATCAAAAAGGAAAAGAGAGTGATACAAAAAGTATAGTGAAGAATTGTAATACAAAGTACTTTTTGATCTTACAAACACAAAGGAAATGTTATCCGCTGAAGTACATAGAAATACTAATACATAAGAAAAAGATTTAAATATCTCATAGATGAAGAAAATCAATTGGAGGCTTCTATAGACCCACTTTCATCTTCCTCTTCTTCTTGCTCATCAGATTTTTTCAGCAAATGCATCATCACTAGATGGAGTAGAGCTAATATCCATCAGAGTTTTGCCTTTGGAAGAACTAGCGAAGTGTTTCTCAATCTCGTCAACACGCTGAAGAAGGCTTGCACAATGAGTATCCACATTGGAAACCTTCTCTTGAAGCGTACCAAGTCCAGTTTGCATTCCATCACTGAAGGTCATATAGTGATTATAAAATGGAATGAACCAAGAAGGAGTTTCTGGGTCAAGCTGTACTAAAGGGGCTGGCATAGAAGGCTGAGGAGATGGTTCAGATGAGATGTGACGATGTCCCTTGTGAAACCATCCTTGAGGAGTTTGCTTATATCCCATACGCTTAAGAATTGTATCAGAAAAGATATCGTAATGGGTTTTTCTAATGACGTTGAATGATGGTGTGAGAACGTTAAAATGTGCAAATACCATATTTAAGACACCAGCATATGGTAGAATGACACGAGGGGCATCAACTTTCATATTGATCCATTTGAGAAGTAAACTTGGAAAATCCAGCTTTTTTCCTTTAAGAATACACCACATAACAAAACAATCTAAGAAGGAAACATGGTCATGGGTACTGGATCGTGGTAGGATATTATATGTAATAAGTTTATGCAGAATTATAGCTGGGAGATTGAGCTGTTTGTAAAGGGGTGGATGCACAAGGGAGATAGGTGTATCAGTTATGACTAAAGGTAAAAATTCCTTTAAAGTGAATCCTTGGGCTATTATCCATTGTTTTTTAGCAATTTAAACCTCAAAATCTCCTGGCTTGACTCAAAGAATTTTTCTCAAAGATATGGGAGTAAGATGAATACTTTGTCCTAGAAGATTTCTTTTTATCCCGTTTTCAAATTTCTCCATGTTAGCATAGAAAATCTGAACCACGTTTGGATAGTACCCTTTTGCTTGATACGTGATAAACCGTTCCCATCCAATTTCCTTAAAAAGTTCTATGATTTCAAGAAAATCAGAATTGAAGAATGTAATATCAAGTATTTTGCCTATAATTGATTCGACTGAAACAATTTGATTTTGATAGAGAGTTTTGGCATGAAGAGTTACTAACCACTTCTCTACTTCATCATTGTTGATCCTTGTGAAGGAAGAGGTACCCTTGTTACCAACCAATTTGATCCGTGGCATGTTTGTTTGTAAAAGAGAAACTGATAAACCCTAGGTTTTTATGCGAGATGATGCAGACGTTGGGTTTGGTTCAAGATTTCAGATTGATTTGGAAGAGGAATCGGTTTGGAAAGGAGTAGGAATGAAGAATTTTGGAGTGAGAGGAGAAGTGGTAGGCGCCTGAGGGTAGTTAAAAAGACACATAACACGGTTTCAAACCCTACCCATCGCGAGGCAGTCGCTTGCTAGGAGGAGGCAATCGCCTGCTAGGAGAAGGCAAGCGCCTGCTAGAAGAAGGCAAGCACCTGTCAATCAAGAAAATACCAAGTTAGTTGCATAGTAGGGGCTTGTAACCCTGGTGGCAGTCGTCTGCCAAGCAAAAATTTTGTTCAAGTGGCTTCTCGTATATGCATCATTCCTAATTCTCATCTAATGAATATGAACTGCTCCTCAGAGAGTGGTATTGTGAATATGTCTACTAATTGATCGTTTGTATTGACAAATTCTAGTATTATGTCCTCGTTTTGCACATGATCTCTCAAGAAGTAATGTCTTATGTCTATATGTTTTGTTCTTGAGTGAGATACCAGATTTTTTGAAATATTTATGGCACTTGTGTTGTCACATTTTATTGGAATAGAGTGATATTGAATTTTGAAATCTCTTAATTGTTGTTTCATATATAACGTTTGGGCTACTATGTATTCTACTTTAGCTATGGATAATGCCATAGAATTTTGTTTCTTCAAAGACCAGGAGACTAATGAGTGTCCTAGAAAATGACAAGTTCCACTAGTGCTCTTTCTATCTATTTTGCAACCACCAAAATATGCATCTGAATAGCTTATCATTTCAAACTTAGTTTCTTTTGGATACCTTAAGCCTAGTTTGAGTGTGCCTAGTAGATATCTAAGAATTCGTTTTACTGCTATTTGATGTGATTCCTTAGGAGCCGATTGGAACCTAGCACATATACATACACTAAACATGATATCTGGTCTACTTGCTGTTACGTAAAGTAAGCTTCCTATCATGCCTCAGTAATGCTTGGTATCTACTTGTTTCCCTTTTTCATCCTTGTCAAGGCTAGTTGAGGTGCTCATGGGAGTTCTTATAGGTTTACTTTCTGCCATATCAAACCTTTTCAACATGTCTTTAATATATTTTAGTTTGATTTATGAAATTTCCATTTTTAGCTTGTTTGATTTGTAATCCTAAGAAGTAATTTAACTCTCACATCATGCTCATCTCAAATTCTTTTTGCGTAGACTTAGCAAATTCATTACATAAATCCTTATGAGTTTCTCCAAAAATAATATCATCAACATAAATTTGTACTATAAGCATGTTTTTATTTTTGGTTTTTATAAATAAAGTGCTATCTATCTTTCCTCTTGAAAAATTATTTTGAAGTAAGAACTTGCTTAGTCTTTCATACCAAGCTCTAGGAGCTTGTTTCAATCCATATAAAGTTTTTGTTAACTTAAATACATGATTTGTATTTTAAAAATTTTCAAAATCAGGAGGTTGTTTAACATACATTTCTTCGTTTATATATCCATTTAAGAATGCACTCTTAACATCCATTTGGTATAATTTAAAATTCTTATGAGCTGCATAAGCTAAGAGCATCCTAATTGCTTCCATTCTTGTTATAGGAGCAAAATTTTCATCGTAATCAATACCTTCTTCTTGATTATAACCTTGTGTTACTAGCCTAACTTTTTTTCTAGTAATTATCCCATTTTCATTTTTTTATTTCTAAACACCCATTTAGTTCCTATAATTGACTTATCTTTGGGTTTGGATATAAGTTCCCACACTGGACTTCTTTCAAATTGATTTAGTTCCTCTTGCATAGCTATAATCCAAGAATAATCTTTTAAGGCTTCTTCAATATTCTTGGGTTCATCTTGAGACAAAAAGGCATAATGGTTGCACATATTTTTTAATGAGGCTCGAGTGGTTATTCCTTTTGATGTTTCACCAAGAATTTGTCCTTTGGGTGAATTTCAGCATATCTCCATTCTTTAGGTAGTTCTGTATTTTCTATGATATTTTCATTTGAGGTTTCATTATTATCTTCTTTTTTTATTTTAAGATCTTCTTCTTTTTGTGGAATATCTTCTTTTTCATCAATCTTAACTCTACTGTCATAATTATTTGATTCATCAAATGTTATGTGCATTGATTCAATAATAGTAAAAGTTCTCCTATTATAAACTCTATAAGTTTAGCTATTTGTAGAGTAGCCTAAGAAGATACCTTCATCATATTTTGCATCAAACTTTCTTAAATCATCTTTAGTGTTAAGGGTAAAACATTTGCATCCGAATACATGAAAGTAGGAGATATTAGGTTTTCTATCCTTTCATAGTTCATACGGTGTTTTGTCTATACTTGATCTTATAGACACCCTATTTACAATATAACAAGCTGTATTTACAGCTTCAGCCCAAAAGTATTTAGGTAAGTTATTTTCGTTTATCATTGTTCTCGCCATTTCTTGTAGGGTTCATTTTTCTGTGGAGTCTTTGGTGCTGAAAAATTATGATTTATTCTAAGTTCTTTACAGAATTTGTCAACCTCTTTGTTTTTAAACTCCCTACCTTGATTACTTCTAAAACTTGTTATATCATATCCCTTTTCATTTTGTAATTTCCTGCATAAGGTGATTAGCATGTCGCAGGCTTAATATTTGTTTGCTAAGAATAATACCCAAGTAAATCTTGAATAGTCATCTACTATTACAAAAGCATATTGTTTATCTCCTAAGCTTAAGGTTCTAGTTGGACCAAATAAGTTTAGGTGTAATAGTTCTAGGGGTCTTTTAGTAGATATATTTTTTTCTTTTTAAAGCTTGTTTTAACTTCCTTTCCCTTTTGGTATGCATCACACATCTTGTCTTTTATGAATTTAGTATTTGGTAATCCTTTTACAAGATTTTTCTTTGATAATTTGGATAATAGGTCCATGCTAGCATGTCCTAATTCCCTATGCCATAGCCAACTTATTTCATTTATTGCTTCTACACAAGTTACGTTATGTTTTTCTAAGTTCTCAAGATTTATACAATAAACATTATTTATCCTATGAGCTATAAACAAGGTTTCATTATGCTCAGGATTTTGGATAACACATTTTTCTTTCTTAAAGGTTATTTCAAACCCTTTGTCACTCAGTTGGCTAATGCTTAAAAGGTTGTGTTTCCATCCATCTACTAATAGAACATTGTCAATGGTGAGAGAAGGTTCTTTACCTATTTTTCCAGTGCCGATAATTTTACCTTTTGGCATTGTCACCAAAGGTGACATATCCCACATCCTTGTGTTTCAAAGTAGTAAACTTGGTCTTATCACCAGTCATGTGTCTTGAACATCTGCTATCCAAGTACCATTTATCCGTTGCCGGCGTAGTCCTAAAACATACCTACAATGAGGGATTCATTGTGTTAGTCTTTGGAACCCAAATTCTTTTAACTTTCTTTGTTTTGTTGTTAGTTCCATTGTTGACTCTCCATTCTCCTTGCACTTTAACATACTTTCTTTTTAGTGGCCAATTGAACATTATGTCACCTTTAGTCTTGCACATATAGCAAGTGGTGTGTTCATGTTTGTTATTTGAGGAGGTGCTAGCATAGTGTTTGGCTTCATTGACAAAGTATCACATGTATAATTTTTTTTTTATTTGTTTTACCATTATAACCTATACCTTCTTTATTTCCATGTTGCCTTTGCTGTCCAATCATCTTTTCAAAATTTTCTTTACCTTTCGTAAAGTTATATATAATTTTCCTCTTATCTTCTACTGATTTCTTAAGTTCATTTACTTCTAAATCCTTTTTTATTCAAGTCATCTTCATGAGTTTTACCTAATTTTTGAGTTACTTCATTTAATTATTCTTTGAACTTCTTAATACAAAAGTCTTTTTCTTTTTCAATGATTTTGATTGATTCAAGTTGCATCAATAGTTCTTTATTTTGATATTTCAAAGTTATATTTCTTTTGGATATTTTATGAATCTTTTATGTAGGGAAAACAATTCAGCTTGTAATTTCTTGTATGACAGCATAGTATCACATGACTCATCACAAGACTCATTGTATGACTATGTTGAGGAGAATTTACCTCTTTGTCATTCGCCATGAAGCATATGTTTGCCATCTCTTGTCCACTTGATTTGTTTTCCATTTTGCTGGAGCTTGAGTCATCCCCAGTGGCCTTCATAGCTTCCATATTTTTCTTCTTGTCTTTTTTGAGCAATGGGCAATTTGATTTGATATGCCATGGTTTCTTGCAGTGATAGCATATTGGAGGTTCATTATCACTTTTATTTTCTTTTCTACTTGACTCTCCTTTTTCAGTTTTCATTTTATTGAACTTTCTAGGAAATATTTTATTCCTTCTATAGAACTTACCTAGTCTCTGACTCACTCGAAAAATGAGCAGCTCGAAAGCTATCCCAAGTATAGGAGTTACGTCGTGTAATGTTAAGCCCAAGGGCTAGATTGTCTCCTCAGGGAATGCGTTTTAATCTCAGATTTTATGTTCGTCCAATCAAAATTAAAAAGGTACTAAACTTGGTTTAGATTCGGGATTTTTAGAATTTTGGAGACTCAAATTACATACACACGCAAATTAAAGTCCTAAAATTAGCACGCACGGAATTAAATAATAATAACGGAAATCCTAGTCTACTTAAGGAAACACTGAAACACACACTAATTAAAAATGGTATCTTTGGACACATAACTAAGCACGCGGGAATGGAAACTTAAACAGACACGAATATGCACTAAAAATCGAAACTTTAACAAAAATCGAGAATTCGAACCAAAAATTAGTATTTTGAAAACTTAAGAAATACCCAAACAATATATAAAAACACGAACTTTAACAAAAAGAACCTAAACTAAATCAAACTTCAATTAAAAAATTAAATTTTTTTAAGAGAAGAGAACAACTAAATTAATCTACTACTAATTTATGGAAAACAAAAACAAAACAAACACAAGAAAAAAAAAACACAATTAAATAACCATTACAAAATAAAATAGTATCCAAACTTGCAAATAACATAGATAAATAATAGTAAACACAATAATATCCATCAAAGGAATAAATGAGAGAAAGAATGGAAGAAAAAGAAGAGAGAGAGAGAGAGTAAAACAGAGCAAGTCCGCTGGTCGGTTGTGGAGGCTCACGGGGCTGCTGTGTCCGGAGATAAAGCTGCTGATGTGCTGTCCTTTTGCCATAGGAACTGTGCAGAGATGGAGGGGCTGCTGTGGAGGTCTCGGGTGATTGGTTTTTGCCACAAAGGTTGTGCAGCGGTGGTCGGAGGTGCTCGGCTGCAAGGGCGCTGCTGGCCGGATTCTGGAGCTGCTTTGAGATGGAGAATTGCAGCAAGTTGCAGAGGATGGAGCTGTGGTGGCTCGACTGGAAGCACAGCAGGAAGTTCTCGGGGTAGGCTGCTGTGTTGTTGGGAGGCCGGGGACCTGCTGCTGCGGGTAGAGAAGAGGAGGCCGTGTACAGAGGGAGTTCAGCAGGAAAACAGAGGATGAAAAAAAAAGAAAAGAGAAGAAGAAACGAGAAGGAGAAAAATAGAGAGAGAGCTTGAAAAGAAAGACAAGGCAGGGAAAGATTAAAGAAGAAGAAGAAGAAGAATAATCAGGAGAAGAGAAGAAGAAGAAGAAGAAGAAGAAGAAGAATTGGTGCGCAGGGCACACCCGGGAAAAGAGAAGAAGAATAGATTAAATAAGGGGAGGAGGAGGACAGCCCTAATGATCCAATCGCCTGACCCATCAGGCTGACCCGACCCGGCTGCATGGCCGGGTCAAATCAAAGCCCATTTGATATATATATTTTTTTTCTTTTTCATCTTTGGTTCAGGATTTCTTTCTTTTAAAGTCATTTCATAGGAAGGAGTGAACCTATGAGTTCATCTAAGGAAGTGGTCTTAAGGTTTTTGCCTTCGGTAATTGCTGTAGCCTTTGGTTCCCATATGGAGGGAAGGCTTCTTAAAATTTTTCTAATCATTTCGTAGGTGGTATAAGTTTTTTCTAAGGTACTTAAGGAATTGATTATGTGGGCGAATCATGTGTACATACTTGATATAGTTTCATCTGGATTCATCTTGAATGCTTCATACTTGCTTGTTAACATGTCTATCTTATTGTCTCTAATATCAATAGTTCCTTCATATGTAACTTCTAATTTGTCCTATATTTCTTTAGCTGTCTTGTAGGCTATGACCCTATTAAATTCGTTAACGTCTAAAGCACAGTATAAAGCATTTACAACACTTGAATTGATTTGAAGCATTTTATAATCTGAATCGATCATATCCTTTTCCTCTTTTGGAATATGTTTTCCATCTACTATTTTAGTGGGAATAAGGTCTCCATCCATAACTACTTCCCAAGCTTTCCAATCCATGTGTTGGAGATAGATTTGCATTCTCTTTTTCCAAAAGGTGTAGTTGTGTTCACAAAAGATTGGTGGACACGTTGAGGATTGGCCCTCTCCAAAGGGAGCTACTCATATGTTTTCCATTTAAATTTTTTTATAGCTTCTTGTTAGGAATTTACTATAACTAGGCTCTGATACCAATTGAAATTAGGATAGCTTCCCAAGAGAGGGGTGAATTGGGTTTTTAAAATTATTTCCTTTTCAATAATTTTTATATTAACAAGCACAACAAGTATTCACAAAATTAAATCAAGTCAACCATAACCAATCAACAAAGTAATCAATAACTTGATCTTTATATCAATAGCCTTGTATAAAAGTGTAAAGCATGCTGAATTTATATAAGCCTTGTGTTATTTCACAATCACACTTCTTCCTAGTATATAGTTATTAAACAAACTTTCAGTTTAATAAGTTTAGGATGATCAACCAATGTAGTCCTATTCGGTTTCTGCAATCAATGCTGATTAAGTTAAAACGAATTATCTTCCAGTCTATTTAACAACCATACACTCAGAATTTAACAATTCAAAGCATATAGGCAGGTTGTAAATTTTGCTGAAAAATAAAGAGTAAGGAAGAAGAGAGAGACACAAGATTTTATGAGGTTCGGCTTATACCCAGCCTACATCCTCGCCTTTGGCAAACCACCAAAGGATTCACTAGTTCAGTTCTGTTAATGGGTGGAACAATACTGATTGCAACCACTCCTTCCTTTAGGCTAAAGCTTACCTCTCTAAATGATATTCCCTCGTTCGGTCCAATGATTCCATAGCCTTGAATCATCTATAAATAAGAAACAAGATAAAGAAAGATTTGTATACAAGAGATACTCTCACAGCTGAGTTGATTAGCACAAGATTTAGTACAAATATACTTCAAAGTAAATCAAATATAAAAAGATTGACGCTCAAACTGAATTTAGATCACCAAATATATCTTCCAAGTATTGAAAGATTCAAACTTTGAAAGCTCTATTTCGGAATTTGTATCAGCAACAATTCAGTAGTTGAAGTAGGATGAATACAAGAGAGTTTTTAGAGAACTTTGATCGATGGAAAATTTTGTGGTAATTGAAATCTTTGAAGTTTGGGGCTATTTATAGATGTTTTAAAAGTAATTCCCTACCCCCCAAGTTTAGTTGGAGTAATCCCCAAGTTTTTCAAAAGAGTAGTGCCCAAGAAATCCATTTAAAAAATCTTCCCGTTGGAAATTTTAAAATTCTGTTCGAGTGGCAATCACCTGCCAAAGAAGAAACTTAACAAATAGAACACTGGCAGTCGCTTGCTAGGATCCAGGCAGTCACCTGGCTTGACCACCCAGGCACCTGGCTGTGCTCAGGCAGTCACCTGACATCCTTCTCTCTGTTTTAAAAAATCTTTTCTAACTTGGGTAGTCGCCTACCACAAGTAGGCAGTCCCCTGGCCCATCAACTTGCACAAAAAAACTTTCTTCTTTTGAACCCTTATTTACTTTGATTTTAAAACATACTTTAGGGTTTTTCTAACATTACATTTGAAGTTTCTTTTGATTTATAAGAGCTTCAATTCAGTTTATATTTGAAGTTTACATGAAGTACTTACATTCAAACATTCTTAAAATTATATTCTTTCGATCTTCAAGTAACTCTTTGTTCTTCTATCATCTTTGAGCTTTTGATCATCTTTCTTTCTTGATCTTTTAGAATAGTACTTTCATCATAAGCTTTATGATCCTTGTGAGCTTTGAACTATCTTTAAGCTTTGCCTTCTGTTAGCCTTACAAGGCTTAACATCTTGTTTTGATGCTAACAAACAAGTAGAACTTAACATGCTTTGTTTAAATGATGTATTTTTAGGACTTCAAACAAGGATGATTATATCAAAGCTTGAGGCATGGATCAAAACTTGAAATGCATTGTTAAAGAATTCATGAAAGCTTGTACTTCAAAGAAGGATGATTATATCAAATCTTGAGGCATGGATTAAAACTTGAAGTTCATGAAAGCATTGATAGTAAAGAAAAAGCTTCAAGAATGAAAGCCCAAGTGATCAACATGGAAAGATCAAGAAAGAAAGATGATTAGAAGCTCAAAGATGAAAGAAGAATAAGGACTTACTTGAAGATCAAAGTAATAGAGTTTAAGGATGTTTGTATGTAAGTACTTCAAGTACACTCCAAATATAAAACTGAATTGAAGCTCTAATAAAATCAAAATGAACTTAGAAAAATAAAGTTTTAGTAAAAATCTTAAAGTATGATTTTCAAATCAAAGAAATGAAGGGTTTAAAAATAAAAGTTTTTTTAAAACAGAAGGGCCAGGCGAATGCCTACTTCTTCCAGGTGACTGCCCAAATTAAATGAATTATTTTCAAAGAGGTAGTAGGGTGCCAGGCGATTGCCTGAGCACAATCAAGTGCCTGGGTGGTCATGTCAGGCGATTGCCAGTGTTCTATGTTTTAAAATTCCACTATGGCAGGCGACTGCCACTCAAACGTTTGTTTAAAAATTCTAATGGGAAGATTTTTAAAATGGATTTCTTGGGAACTATTATTTTGAAAAACTTGGGGATTACTTCAAGGAAACTTGGGAGGCAAGAAATTACTTTTAAACTTCTATAAATAGACCCAAACTTCAAAGATTTTAAACACCAAGAAATTTTCCAGCAATCCAAGTTCTTAAAAGCTTTCAAACTCTCTTGTGTTCATCCAACTTCAAATACTGAGTTATTGTTGATACAAACTCCGAAGAAAAGCCTTCAAAGTCTAAATCATTCAATACTTGGAAGATATTTGGTGATCTAAATTCAGCATTGAGTTTCAATTCTTTTATATTTGATTTACTTTGAAGTATACTTGTGTTGAATATTGTACTAATATACTCTATTGTGAGAGTGTCTTTTGTACACAAACTTTTCTCTATCTTGGTTCTTGTTTATAGATGATTCCAAGGATTGTTTGGATTGTTGGCCAAGCAAGGGGATATTGCTTAGAGGGGCTAGCTCTAGCCTATTTCAGGAGTGACCAAATGAGAGGGACATCGTTTGGAGAGGCGAGCTCTAGCCGAGTGAAGGAGTGTTTGAGCATGGGGTATCGCTTGGAAAGGTTTTGTTCCACCCTTCAATAGAACATGTTTAGTGAATTCTTTGGTGGTTTGCCAAAGGTGAGGACGTAGGCTGGGTATAAGCCGAACCTCGTAAAAATCCTTGCCTCACTCTCTCTTTCCCTTACTCTTTATTTTCAGCATATTTAAATTGTGCGGATGGTTTAATTGATAATCATATATACTACGTAATATAGAAATCAAGTAAACTTAAAGTTTAATTTTGATTTGGGTTACGGAAATGGTAAGGGAGTATGTTGGTTATACCATATCTTACGGAAACCATACGGGAGTACGTTACTTGGTTTACAACCCAAGGATAAATTAACTGAGAGTTTAGTTGAGTTCTGAATATTGAAGAGTGTTGATATTGTGTTGATTGGATGTTATATTGCACATCATATTAAAGAATCAAAATCATCAATACAAGGCTTTATATCAGCAAGTCGAAAATTCATATGTACATGGCTTATATAAACAAACAAACTATTTTAAGTGCTTACATTGCTAAAGGGGTGTATGTGTTAATTTTGGTTTGGTTGTTTACTTTTAATTTGTGATTGATTGATTGGCTTGGCTATTTGGTTAAATGATTGATGACTTGTTTGGCTAAGCAATAGTATTATTGATTGGATAAAATAATCTAAGTTCTTAATTTTGTGATTAAAGAGTTAAATAAACAAACAATCAAGAATTCTTTAAAATAAATAAAAAAAAAAGCTTAAGAATTCTCAAAAGGAATTAAAAGAAAATTTTAAAAGCCAATTCACCCCCCCTCTTGGGAAGTTATTCCTAATTTCAATTGATATCAGAGAGGGGTTATAACAAATCCTAACAAGTAGTTATAAAAAGATCTATATGGCAAATATAGGAGTAGCTCCCTTTGAAGAGGGACAATCTTCAACTAGGCCTCCTATCTATTGTGGTTTGAACTATATGTTTTAGAAAAAGAGAATGTAAATCTATCTCCAAATGATGAATTGGATAGTATGTAAAGTTGTTATAGATGGAGATCAAATTCCCACTAAGATAGTAGATGGAAAACAAATCCCAAAAGAGAAGAAAGATATGACCGATCAAGATTATAAAATGCTCCAAAAAAATTCAAGTGCTATAAATACTTTATATTGTGCCTTGGATGCTAATGAATTTAATAGAGTAATGGCCTGCAAAACAGCTAAGGAGATATGGGATAAGCTAGAAGTAACATATGAAGGAACAACGGATGTTAGGAATAATAGGATTGATATGCTTACAAGTGAATATGAAGCTTTTAGAATGAACCCGGATGAATCTATATGTAGCATGTATACCGGGCTTACCCACGTAATTAATTCTCTAAATGCCTTAGGAAAAACTTACACTACTTATGTGATGATAAGAAAAATTCTAAGAGGCCTTCCCTCCATGTGGGAACCAAAGGCTAGTGCTATCACAGAAGGAAGAAATCTGAAAAACACATCCTTAGATGAGCTTATAGGTTCTCTCCTAACATACGAAATGACAATGAATGAAAAGAGTGGGAAAACCAAAGCTCAAGAAAGAATATCCTTTAAAGCCTCAAAAGAAAAGTCTAGTAGTGAAGAGATGGATGAAGATGAAGCAACCTTTATATCTAAAAAGCTAGCAAAAATCCTTAGAAGGAGAAACAAATTCAAAAGAAGGAAACAAGACTCTGAATCAGAGGAAGAAGAAATCAGCAGAAAGAAATCTGAAGATAAAACTCCTACTTGCTACAATTGCAATAAAGTTGGACATATAAAACCAGAATGTCCACTACTACTAAAGAAAGAGTCTAAGAAGAAAAAGAAAAAGGCCATGAAAGCTACTACTTGGGACATGATGAGTACAAGTAGTTTAGAAAATGAATCAAGTGACAAAAAGGTTGCTTATACATGCTTTATGGCTTGGGACAATGAGAAAAGTTCGTCATCTAAATCTTCAAATAATTCTTGTAGTGATGAATCCGATGATGAGAGCATGCCATCATATGAAGAGCTTCAAATTGATTTATTCAAAGTTCTTAAGATGCTGGCTAAAGTAACTAAACAAAAGACTTCATTGAATAATAAAAATGAAAGTATAATGAAAGAATTAGAATCCTTTAGAAATGCTAAAACAGAAAATGAAAGAGAAAATGACTCAAGGATCAAGAAAATAGAACATATGTATGAATTAGCAATGAAAGAAATAGAATCCAAGAATCTTGCTGAAAAAGAAAACAACTTGAAAATTAAGAAACTAGAAAGCAAGAATGAACAAATGAGAGAAGACCTTCGATCCCTATTCTCTATGGTATATGAGAAAATATGTATATTTTTGGATTAGAAAATAGAATAAGAAAATTATCTCTAGAGCTAGAGAAAACATTAAAGAAGGTTGACAAAAAAAAAGATATAGAGTTAAATGATCTCAAAAATCAAATCAAAGATAAGGATAAATTCATTTATAACTTTACAAAAGGAAAAACAAACTTTGACAAAATGATAAGCTCACAAAGAATGTCTCTAAACAAAGAGGGTATTGGATTTAATGGAATTGAAAATAAAAAGAAAATGAATCTTTACATGGGTTATTTCTCAAAAGCCTCCAAAGATAATGCAAGCACATCCCTTAATGCTTACACTAACACCATATGCTATCAATGTAAGAAAAATTGGCATATAAAGTTTGAATGTCCATTTAAAAGAAAAGGTGTGAAAATTAAACAAATATGGAGAGTTAAAGAAATAACCTTTATGAAACCAACCAGACCCAAGAAAGTATGGGTACCAAGATGAAAGACTAGTTCATAAGTGAAAACTCCATGGATTAAGTCATTCCCCTTTAAAAATTGAGGAAGTAACTTAATTCATGATCAACAATCGAACTAGTTGAAATAGAAAAAATTAAAGATGAGTTTAAGAGCTTATTCAAAATGGCATTATTGGCAAACATGATAGGATGATTTTTACAAAGCTTAACTTAAGAAAATATTATTGAGCTTATTACATAAGTACCTTGATTAAGAAAAAAATATTTGAGAATGAAAGCCTATATGCTACATACTTACATGCCTATTGAGATGCTTTATGCTATATGTGTATGACTTGACTTGATTTTACTTATACTGATGATTTATGACTCACTATGTTGAAAATTTGAGCATAAGATTATTGAGTATAAGCATGAATTTTGATATGAGATTAATTCTTGATCATGCATGCTATTGATGAATTACATGGATAGATTTACTATTTTTTATATTTATATCCATGAGCTATGAGAGATATACTGGTTATATTGGTATCCATAAGCTGTGTATAATGTGATAATGACTTTGGTATCTATAAATTTCTTTGGTATCCTTGAATATTTTTGGTATCACATTTAAAAAAAAAAATTTTCAATTGGCATCATGAATTAAATTTTCAATTGGTATCAATTCTCAATTGGTATCATGATTTTTAAATAGATATCATGAATTCAATTTTAAATCGGTATCATAAAATCAAAAATTGAAGTCTTGATATTGTCTAAAGGAAAAAGTTGTTAGTAATGAAGTTACAACTCATATACTTGAATGTTATAACACACTACACATGTTATATTGAAAAATAATAAATTGAGTGTGTTCATATGTTTGATACGCATGTTTGATGATATGCTCAAAATGTGATTTTACTTGAACTTAATCATTTTTTTTCTTTTTGATGGATGTCAAAAGGGGGAGAAGTTTTAAAGCAAAAATTGAGCATAGTATTGCAAATTGCAAGAAACTGAGCATGAACATAATATATATCAAAAGGAGATGTATTTGATAGTGATGAAGCTTCTTGCAAGTATTGTTAAGATAATGCTTATTGAAAGGGGGAGTCTTTTTAAGGCTTACTCCAATTTTTGCTTCTAGTATGTCATCATAAAAAAGGGGGAGATTGTTGGCCTTACAAGGCTTAACATCTTGTTTTGATGCTAACACACAAGTTGAACTTAACATACTTTGTTTAAGTGATGTATTTTCAGGACTTCAAAGAAGGATGATTATATCAAAGCTTGAGGCATGGATTAAAACTATAAATACATTGTTAAAGAATTCATGAAAGCTTATACTTCAAAGAAGGATGATTATATCAAAGCTTGAGGCATGTATTAAAACTTGAAGTTCATAAAAGCATTGATATTAAAGAAAAAGCTTCAAGAATGAAAGTCCAAGTGATCAACATGGAAAGATCAAGAAAGAAAGATGATCAGAAGCTCAAATATGAAATAAGAACAAGGACTTACTTGAAGATCAAAGAAATAGAGTTTAAGGATGTTTGTATCTAAGTACTTCAAGTAAACTCCAAATATAAAACTGAATTGAAGCTCCTATAAAATCAAAAGAAACTTAGAAAAATAAAGTTTTAGTAAAAACCCTAAAGTATGATTTTCAAATCAAAGAAAAGAAGGGTTTAAAAATAAAAGTTTTTTTCAAACAGAAGGACCAGGCGACTGCCTACTTCCGCTAGGCGACTGCCCAAATTAAACGAATTATTTTCAAAGAGGTAGTAGGGTGCCAGGCGACTACCGAGCACAGCCAGGCGCCTGGATGGTCATGCCAGGCAACTTCCTGAGTTCTGGTAGGCGCCTGCCAGTGTTCTGTGTTTTAAAATTCCACTATGATAGGCGACTGCTAGGTTGTGGCAGGCGACTGCCACACGAACGTTTGTTTAAAAATTCTAACGAGAAGATTCTTTAAATGGATTTCTTGGGAACTATTCTTTTGAAAAACTTGGGGATTACTTCAAGAAAACTTAGGGGCCAAGGAATTACTTTTAAACTTATATAAATAGCCCCAAACTTCAAAGATTTTAAACACCAAGAAATTTTTCAGCAATCAAAGTTCTCAAAAAGCTTTCAAACTCTCTTATGTTCATCCAACTTCAAATACTGAGTTGCTACTGATACAAACTCCGAAGGAAAGCCTTCAAATTCTGAATCTTTCAATACTTGGAAGATATTTCGTGATATTAATTCAGTATTGAGTTTCAATTCTTTTTATATGATTTACTTTGAAGTATACTTGTATTGAATATTGTACTAATCTACTCTACTTTGAGAGTGTATTTTGTACACAAACTTTTCTCTATCTTGGTTTTTGTTTAGAGACGATTCCAAGGATTTTTTGGATCGTTGGCTAAGCAAGGGGATATTACTTAGAGAGGCGGGCTCTAGCCCATTTAAAGAGTGACCAAACGAGGGGACATCGTTTCGAGAGGCGGGTTATAGCCTAGTGAAGGAGTGTTTAAGCGTGAGGTATCGCTTGTAAAGGTTTTTTTCCACTCGTCAATGGAATAGGTTTAGTGAATGCTTTAGTAGTTTTCCAAAGGCGAGGACGTAGGCTGGGTATAAGCCGAACCTCGTAAAAATCCCCATCTCACTTTCTTTTTCCCTTACTCTTTATTTTCAGCATATTTAAATTGCGTGGATGGTTTAATTGATAATCTTATATACTACGTAATATAGAAATCAAGTAAACTTAAAGTTTAATTTTGATTTAGGTTGCGGAAACCGAAATGGAGTACGTTGGTTATACTATATCTTGCGGAAACCATACGGGAGTACGTTACTTGGTTAACAACCCAAGGATAAATTAACCGAGAGTTTAGTTAAGTTCTGAATATTGAAAAGTATAGATATTGTGTTGATTGGATGTTATATTGCACATCATATTAAAGAAGCAAAATTATCAATACAAGGCTTTATATCAGCAAGTACAAAATTCATATATACATGGCTTATATAAACAAACAAACTATTTTAAGTGCTTACATTGCCAAAGTGGTGCATGTGTTAATTTTGGTTTGGTTTACTTTTAATTTGTGAGTGATTGATTGGCTTGACTATTTGGTTGAATGATTGATTACTTGTTTGGCTAAGTAATAGTATTGTTGATTGGATAAAAGAATCTAAGTTCTTAATTTTGTGATTAAAAAGTTAAACAAACAAGTCAAGAATTCTTTAAAAGAAATAAAAAAAGGCTTAAGAATTCTCAAAAGGAATTAAAAGAAAGTTTTAAAAGCCAATTCACCCCCCCCCCTCTTGGGAAGTTATTCTTAATTTCACCTTCTCCCTGAAAGATTTTCACTTGAAACAAACCATATTAAACATATCATGATTTGTTATCATCAAAATAAGAATTGTAAGCCTTATTAGGCCAACAAACTCCTCCATCTTGGCATTCCTGACCGTGGCTGGAAAATACTGTTTAAAGAATAACTCCTTGAACCTGGCCCACGTCACTACTGTAGGGATGGGTCGATGCTCATCAAGCATCTTTACAGATTTCCACCATTTGTCCACTTTGCCCTTCTTCTTGAACAATGTGAAGGCTACTTTCTGCTTCTTTGTGCAGTTTAGGATGTCCAAAATCTTCTCAATCTCCCCAATCCAATTCTCTGCTCGAATTGGGTCTGCACTACCAAGAAAAATAGGAGGCTTCAGTCGGGCGAACTAGTCAATGGAACAACCTAACTCAGCCATAGGATGATCTTGCCCTCTATTCATCCGAACCACCTCAGCCATCAATTGCTGAGTGAAGTCCCGTAGAACATTTGTGGAAATCACTACCAGCCTTAGGGCTTGCTCCCTCACTACTACTACCTTTAACATTGGCAGTATTATCCCTGGATTCCATTCTGAAAAGCAATTGAGGAAACTAATTAGAAGCTTAACCAACTAATATTGCAACATTATAAACTCACTTCCCATAATAACAGTCCTAGTACTGATGTACCCTAATGACTCACATTCTCATTTCGACTTTTTTTTTTAAAGAAGGGCGACACCTCCATTTATTTATTAATAAAACATCACTTTTAGCGGAGGAATACCATGGTTACAAGACAATCAATGGGAGAAACAAAAGACAAAACATTAAAGGTCTCCCAAAAAGCAACACCAACATCTAGCCAAAAAGCAGGGTTATAAGTACAAGCAAAACAAAACAAACCAAGGACCTATAAAATCGCAAATAGATTGTCGTGGTTTTCTTACCTTTCGAATGATCCAAAAAAGCACAAAAGTCTATCAATGTATTTATGTCTCCAGGTATAAAAAGCAAAAATCAAGGTCTTATCCTCCTCCTATACTCAGGTATATTCTAAACTACGGAACCTAGTAACCTAAGCTCTAAGTCTATCCATAACCAGGAAGTGCAATTCACATCACACTTTTGACTAACTATGGCTTGGATACCAAAACTGTAACGCCTCGGTCCTTTGTACGAACCCAAAATGCTACTACACATATGTTATACCTATATCCAATAAGCATACATAAACAACTCACCCTAAACAGGGACAAACGAGTGTATCTCATACATATCTGTATTCATGTACAGCGAAAAACATAAACATTCTTACGAGGCCCTATTAGACATATACCAGAGTTTTATCTATACTTTTCAGTACATAAGATCCATGCTTAAAACATAAACTGTATCACATCCCCTTACATTCAACTAGGCTAACAACTCAGTACTGTTACAAAAACTTACATCTACTAACAAAACTTTATGTGCCAAAACCCCTTCAGAAGAACTATGACCGACATCATGTAGGACCTGAAAAAAAGGTTGTAAGATTGGGGTTAGACATTTCTCAGTAAGGAGGAAGATATTACATCAACATGTGACTACATGAGTTTATTCCAATTTGAAAACAGTTGCGCATTATCGTATTTACAGTACAGTACTATGAAAGATATATAAATAGAATACAACATCATTACAAGTCAGAGTCCCCAAGGTTAGGGTAGGGTACAGGCCCATACACTATACGATTCCCTCTATATGATACTCAACCTTGTGACTTTGCCAATTTTAGTTTTTAAATCATGTATATAAAAATTTAGGACAATGACCAGCTTTGGAACTTTCAAAAATATGCCTATTTACCTCGTGCCACGGGTTATGCACTGATAAACTTTGACAGAGCCCTATTTGTGTAGGCACTTTCAAGCATCACAGATATAGTCTGACTGCCCCACCTGGTCCATTATTTCACCCGTGGCCCCATACACTCCGGTAAGCTAACTATGTCGTTACCCACACTGATTCACATGTGTGGTTGCACTGTACCTCAGTTAGCAATGGAATTGCGCGCAAGCTATTTAAAGCTTCAGATAACTTGGAGTGTCTTTCAACTCCTTCGGAGTGTCTTTCAACTCCTTTGGAGTGTCTTTCAACTCATTTAGTAACAAGTTGTGGTCCCAATCAATCATATATATAGTTTACAATAAAACATAACAACATGTGTAGTTCCAGTAATTTCACAATTGTAATCATGCAATCTTTCATGCATTCTTTCTTTTTATCAGACAGTGGTGTTAACCGGCACAAACGCTCTCGGTTCAACCCTTTTTACATATAAAGTTCGGTAATTAATTAGCACCTGTTTTCTACATTTTCAAATTACAAAATGGTACTTCAGTTTTCACAGTTCATTTACAAGTATACAGTTCAGTATGTTCCACTTCATATCATATGTCATGCCCGTTTCATCAAAATCCACTATAAATACTATATAATTCGAAAAATACCATTTGGACCACAAACATGGGTATCAAGCAGTTCATACTTGAGAAAAATTTGTTTGAACTAAACCCTTTGAGATATTCTTGAACATAATTTTTTTCTAAGATTGACTACTATAAAAACTATTTGATTGCAAAATTTGAGAGTGTTTAACTACAAGCTTGTGAGAAATCTTTGCAATATTTCAAGTCGTATTTTTATTCAAAGAGTTAATCTTGCAAATTACTTGATAGCTGGAACCTAGATCTGAGTGTTACTAAAAATTATTTTTACAATGATCATATTTTGTATTTCTTGCATCAAGTGGATTGGTTTGAAACCCTAAGATCTCCAATATTCTTATCTTTAAGAAATCATTTTTTGGGAGATATTGATTAAAGGGTAATTTTGTGAAGCATATCATACATATAACGATTTTATCGTTACATACATACTAAGTTTCAAGTTTTATCATATGAATATGTGTTAGGGATTTCTATTGTACTCATCAACTTGTGTAGAAGCATTATTGAGGTTTTTCAGAATTGTTATATTGTTATCACGGTTTAGGTTGTGAACTGGGTTTGAGGAGAAAACTGTATCTTCTGTAAGTAGCAGATTAAGAGGAAGTTGTACCTCTTGTAAGCAGCAGATGTAAGAGAAGCTCCGTCCTGGTAAAAGGAGTAGGGATTTAGTGGAATCATTGAGTGGGTTGCCCAAGGAAAAACGTAGACTGGGTTGGCTGAACCTCGTAAAAACTGTGTTTGCTTTCTCTCTTCCCTTACTCCTTTTAATTTCTGCAACGCATTTCATTACCTATCTTGCATGTGTGTATGTTGAATAACCTTACAAGCACTTGATAATTAATTGCGTATAATTGAATATAAAATTATTGGATTGAATTAATTTAAATTCCTCGTGATTGTCTATGTTAAATTTTAGAATAGGGATTCATTGTTGAAGTAAAACTAAATATTTTCAAAATACCCAATTCACCCACTTCCCTTCT
The DNA here is from genome assembly GCF_029873635.1 of Malania oleifera. NCBI lineage: Eukaryota > Viridiplantae > Streptophyta > Magnoliopsida > Santalales > Ximeniaceae > Malania > Malania oleifera. Next base: position 109,772,512 of record NC_080421.1, on the reverse strand, counting down.
TGGGATTACACATGAATTCACATTTGGTATCATAGAGAGGTTTACATAAACTTAATCATTATTTTTGTAAAATGATCACATGACACACATTGGTGTAACTCCATTCGGCGAGGGACACTCGTTCACTAGACTACCAATTTTTTGTGGTGTAAATTACACTTACTGGAAATGTAGGATAAGTATATACGTGTTAAATATAGATTGGAAAATATGAAAAATATTTTCTAAGGGAAACCATGTTCCCATGAGAGTAGTTGATAAGGTAAATGTTCCTAAAACTGAAGATGAATATACAGATAAAGACTAGAAATTTGTGCAAATAAATGCTACTGCAATGAACTTGCTATTCTGTGCACTAAATATAAATGAGTTTAACAGGGTGATGGCCTATAACACTTCTAAAAAGATTTCGGAAAAGTTAGAAGTCACATATGAAGGTACTACGGAAGTAAAAGATAGTAGGATAGACATGCTTATTAGTGTGATGGCTTTACCGTGATCCCAAGAGGAGGGGTCAATTGGTATTTTTAAAGTTTAAGCCTTAGGTCAATCTCCTAACACCAGTATATTCACAACCCAATGGTCAATCTAGTGCAAGTAATGTAATTGTCTACCAGAAAGTAAATAAAGTAATTTTAATCAAACGCACGTGCACCAGAAAGCAGTAAAGTAAGGGTGACACATAGAAATGTTATCGAGGTTCGGCCAATTGCCTACATCCCCGCCTTGGCTAACAAGAACAAGGATTACCACTATAACTTGCTCACTTAAACGGGTGGAGTGGCACCTAAACAAACCAGGTTAATTAGCACAGGGCTTACCTCAACCTTTAAAACAATCCTTACCGGGCTGGATTGGCGTCCCCTCAGGCCATGCCAGGAAACACTCAGATTTTACAATCAAATAATATCGGTACAGTGATTGTGCCTTCGTGTAAGGAAGATATGTACCCAAATGCGTTCAATCACAAACACTACAAAATGATTTAATACGTAAGCCCAGTGTGGTCTTATATTTCAACTCTCAAATATATTTGCTATCTATGTAATGAGTGTGTGAGAGTGTCAACAAGCAATCTTTGTATTTCAAGATATTCTTAATCAAGGTGCTCAAACAAAGATATTACTTAGGTTTCAAATATTCCAAAGAGCAGAATATATCAATCACTTAAATAGTGTATATGTTTGGCTTGCAAAATAGATGTAATCTTTGTATTCAGTAGATGATGTGTAAGTGAATAAATATTGCAACAAAGATCGCTATCACAAACACAAATATCTCTTCAAAAATATGTCAATATAAATCACACAAGATATTTGAATATGTTTTTAAAAATTTTTTTGCAACCCAAAACAAATACAAGCTTCCTAACATATTGCAATACAAATGCAATACTCAGAAGCTAAATGCAAGTCTTCTTAGGATAGACTTATTAGCAAAACCCCTTTAAGAACACTTAGGTTTAGCTCTCGTTGAAAATCGATTCAATCATGTAGACACCCCATTTTTACCCTGGCCCAATATATTTATTACTATTATTATTATTATTATTATTATTATTATTATTATTATTATTATTATTATTTTATTATTATTAGTAGTATTTTTATTATTTCATTTATCCATATTATTATTATTATTATTATTAATTAGTCTTATTATTATTATTATTATTATTATTTTCATTATTATTAATATTATTTTTAATTATTATTATTATTATTATTATTATTATTATTAGTACTTTTATCTTTAGGAATAATATTATTACTATTATTATTATTATTATTATTTATTATTTATTTATTATTATTATTAGTATTTTTACCTTTATTATCATTATTACTATTATTTATTTATCTTGTTATTATTATTATTATTATTATTATCATTATTTATTTTTGTTATTATTATTTTTAACATTTTTAGTATTTATTATTATTATTTTACTATCATTATTATTATTTTTATATTATTATTTATTTATTTATTTGTTATTACTATTATTATTATTTTGCTATCATTATTATTTTTTATACTATTATTATTTATTTATGTATTTTTGTTATTACTATTTTGCTATTATTATTATTTTGCTATACTTATTATTATTATTATTATTATTATTATTATTATTATTATTTCCTTATAACCATAATAGTAGTATATATTATTTCCAAAAAAAGAAAAATACCAAAAACTGAAAAAGGAATTTTTTTTTTTTAGGGTTTGTTTTTCAAATTTTTCTTTTTTTATAAGAAGAGGGCAGCCACAGTGCAAAACAGCAAGGGGGGAGGGCCAAACGAAACAAAAAAAAAAAAGCCTAATCTTTTTCTGGCCAGATTTCTGTCCAAGCGGCAACAGCCGCTGCATCTCAGCCCCCCTCTCTTCTCTGCTCCATTCTCTCGGTTGCTCCCTTATCTCCCTGTAACTCTCCCTCTCTGCTTCCCAGAACTAGAGACCCGAGCCCCTCTACTCCAGTCACCATCTCCTCCATCAACCAACTCATCCGCAGCTTCCATACCAGACCACAGCCCCAGCATCTATCCTGATAATATCTCCACGACCATCGTCTCCGCAAGCCGCGAACGCCGCCATCGTACCCACGCCGTCGCCATCGTCATCCTCCTACGACCACAACTCTGTCAGCCTGACACCAAGCGGCAGCAGCAACTCAAGTCTCCCATATCTCCATTCGGCCACTGCTCGTTCACCAAATCCTCCACGGCCACAACTCTGTCAGTCCGACACCACCGGCAACACCAGCGAACTAAACCAACCCCAGTTCTCCGGCGAGCACCCCACTCCACAAGCACGGCCAGCACACCCAGCCCCCTCACGCACGGCAAGAATAGCAGCAGCAGCAGCAACGTCGGAGCGGAGCAGAGGTCTTCACCGGCGAAGTAGCGCAGGCAGCGTTTTTTTTGGGGTAACTTGATAGATTATTATTGTCAGGATTTTATTATAATGTTTATTTTTATTTTGTATATTGTTGTTAAAAGGTTTTAGTTAGGTATACTTTGTGCTTTTTATAGGGAGTTTTCTTTTATAGTATATTATTAGAGTTTTCCTTTTATTATTATTAGTATGTGCTTATGATATAATTGTTAATATTGTTATACATATTTACTGTATATAATCTATATTGTTATCTATTCATCATATATAATTTTAATTATTATTATTTATCTTGTTGTTATATTTAATGCTTATAGTGCGGTTATATTTAATTTAATATGTATTGCTAGGGTTGTGTTGTTAGCTGTTCTAATTGTTGTGAGAATTTTAATATGATTGTATTTATCAAAACATTAATATTTACATTGAGGGATTTGTATTGTTGACATATGTAATTCGATGCTTAATACATCTTTAGGGTGTCGTTGCTACTTGTTATGTGTGTAATATTAATATTATAAGATTTTATCATAGTGGTATTTATTAAAATGTTAATGTTCATATTGTAAAGTTTAAATTGGATTTAATTTTAAAATGTATTTCTAAGGTTTTCATTTCGTTGTGTTTATTGTGTGTTTGATATTTATATTATAAGGTTTTTATTATTGTGGTCTCGATTCAAATGTGTGATTTTCGTATTAGGGTTTCCTTTGTATACATATTGTTGTAGCATTTAATTAATAATTGTATCTATGTTATTGCTGTAAATTATCCTATGGTATGTTATTTATGTGTTGTGTATTTAGGGTTTAGATTATTACATGTTTTGTTTAGGATTTTAATGATACATTTAGGGTTTTTTTCATCATGTGTTTTATTTAGGGTGTGATTGGTCTCTCATGTTATTATGATATATTAAGGGTAAGGTTTTAAATTATTTCCACAATTATTATTGTATATTTTAATTCTAGGGTTTAAATTGTTTCCCATGATTTTACTTGTGTAATAGTTTCCATTATTGTATATATTGCATGTGTATTATAGGGTTTAATTTGTTTCCACATTTTTATTGTACATTAATGGTAAGGCTTCAATTATTTCCATAATTATTATTGCATATATTGTATATTTATTTTAGGGATTGGTTAATTCCATAATCTCATCTTATTTGTTTCCATGTTTGTTTTTAACTTTTAGGGTTTGATTTATTGGCAAGTTCTTAAATGTTTCCTTTATTCTTAATATTAGGGTTTTGTTAGTGCTATGTTAAAGTTTTGATTATTTATAATTAGGGTTTTTGCATGTATTTGTTAAAATGTATTATTATCATATTGTATAGTTATTAAAATTATGATATATATGTATTATTAGTATAGTAGTATTATTATGGTATAATATTAATATTTATGTATTAAGATATGTATATTATTGTGGTATATATGTATTAGTATTCTAGTAGTATTGTTATAATATATGTGTATTACTATTGCTAATAGTGTGATATAGGTATATTATCATTCTAATAATACTATTATTGTACAATGTTAGTACTTACGTGTTACGATATATAATATTAAAATATTGTTTTAACATTTATATGTTATTAATATTATGAGATATATATATGTATCACTATTATCGTAGAATAGTTATTACATGTAGTGTATTATCATTATGATATATTAGCCTTATTATTATCATATATATGTATATTTTTTATTTTTTTACTATTTTCTATATTTCTATTGTATTACAATATTTACTATTTCTAGTATTTTTGTATTATTGTATTAAGTATTTTCGTATTTACAATCCCTATGATTTAATTGCGGGGGGTATTAGCCTTTGGACTTCACGTATCCTAAGTTCTGAGGGAATATATATATATATGTATTTATTTAATTATTTATTTATTTTTTTACATGTATTTATAAATTCATAAAAAAGGATAATTTAAAGACTTACTAGATTTAACTTAGGGATAATTTCAAATTAATTAGGTACCGTCCGTAAGAACGGGCGCGTAGGGGGTGCTTGTACCTTCCCCTAGCGTAACCGAACTCCCGAGCCCAACTCTGGTAACATAGACCTATTCTACCCCTAACGGGGTAGTAATTACGTGTTCTAACCACACTAAAAGGTTAGTGGCGACTTCGACTTTTTCCATGATTTTTCCATGAAAATTCTAAAATGATTTTAATTTCGCCGCTCGGGGCACACGCGCTCCCGGGACGTCGCGACAAATCACACAAAAATGGGAGAGCAAACCTATTAACACAAACACTCAAGACACTTATAGAGGATTTAGGAACTTGAGAGGGTAAGTTTGAGTGATTTGCGTAAGAGTATGAGTAGTAAAGAGTTTTGGCTTGGGAGAAAATTTTGTTTTGTTTTGGCTAATCTTGTTACTAATTTTACCAAATGAAGGGGTATTTATAGAGACCCTATGAATTATGGCCATTGGGGACAAGGCTGGTATAATTAGAAAAGATTAATGATGTTTTAATAAATTTAACCTTGTTAAAAATATTTAACCACGATAAAAAAATGCAAGGCAACCTGAGAGCACCGGTCGACCAAAAGACTTCGATCGACCGAAGTTCATATGGCTCAGTCGATTGAGCCAATTTTGAACTTTAGGGTCGGTCGACCAGAAAGGGCGATTTTTCAAAATAGCGTGGTTCGGTCGACTAGGATGAAAATGAACTAATTGGTTGGTCGACTAGACCCTTGGGTTCCTACACATGGGAACTTGGACGACTAGGTTGATGTAGTTCATAAGTATCTCGGTCAACCAGGAAGTCAAACTGTTGACTTCTAGGTGGTCCGGTCGACCAAGGTCAAATAAGCTTTAGGGGCTCGGTTAACCGGACTGTGGTCAATCGGTTGACCCAGACCAGATTCGGTCGACGGGGGGCAAAATGACCTGTATAGGTCGATCGACCGAAAGTGCATAACTTGTGCATTTCTATCCTGTTTCAATACACATTCACTCTGTTCAGGTGCATATTACAAACAAGTGCAAGGGTAAGTGTTCTAGAGTCTTTTCTAGGTTCAATTTTAGTTATTTTTTAGTTCTGAGTCTGAGCTTACCTATTAGACTATGCATGTGATGTGTGTGATGATTATTATAGGTAAAGTCCTAATTACTATTACAGACCAATTACATGAATGAATTATATTACAATGCAGATTAATTAGGTCTTCAATCTTCACTTGCTCTATGTGCTTTAAGATCTGTCAGCTTAAGTTCCTGCACATAATCTCAAATACTCATTAGATATAATTAGTATTTGTCATAATCAAAACCGAGCATAACCTATAAGGTCAACATTTTCCCCCTTTTTGATGATGACAAATACGATCAGCAAAAATATGGATTTAAGCCTAAGATGACTCCCCCTTTCAATATGCATCCAATTTATTTTAACCAAATTATTTTACCCATTATTTTTGCTTCTCCATCTCCCCCTTTTGGTAACAGCAAAAAGGGCCATAAGATTTAATTACTCTAGGCAATGGGTAACTATTACATTCATACATGAAAAATTTTGGAAAGATTTAGAAAAATTTCGGCAGAGTGCTGTTTGTAAATTAGACTTTCCAAAATAAATCCTATTTAAAGTGTAACTTGTTTGAATTTATATAGCCTAGCGGTTTATCCACAACTACTCAAAAAGTCCAGTATGGTCTAACAATCCAATAAAAAATTCAATATCATCATGAAGTGGACAAAGGAAATAGCAATAAAAAGTCATAATTAATACTCATTAAGTCCAATATGATCATACTATAGATATAAGAAATATGCACACAAGCAATAATCAACACTCACAAAGTCCAAGGAAAGAAAACATGATAACAATGATATTAGTTGCTAAGACTTGTAAATTTCACTTGAGAATTCCTCCTAAATTTATGCAAACTATGAAATGTCTAAGAAGCTTCTCTACTGTGCATTAAGCCTAATTCACGTTTAATTTGTATGAACCTATCATCGGGAAGTAGTTTAGTAAATATATCCGCCCATTGTTCATTAGTGTATACAAACTCAAGAGTCGTATCTCCTTTTTGCACATGATCATGAAGAAAGTGGTGTCTAATCTCAACGTGTTTAGTTCATGAATGTGAGATAGGATTTTTAGAAATATTGATTGCACTCGTATTATCACATTTAATCGGTATTGTATCGTAGTGCATGAAATTAGGAATAGCTTCCTAAAAGGGGGGGGGGGTGAATTGGATTCTAAAAATTTCTTTTGATTCCTTTTAAAATACCTTAAACTTCTTTTATTTCTTTTAACCAATTCTTGAATTGTTTTTTTAATTCCTTAATCAATCAAGAACTTAGTTCTTTTATCCAATCAATTAAACACAATCTTCAAACCAAACAATCAATTTATTTGCCAAGTACAAGTTAAACAACAAACAACGAAACCAAGATATAAAGTATTCAGCACTTTGGTAATATAAGATCTTGAGATAGTTTGTTTGTTTATATAAGCCCTGTGATTATGAATTATAATTTATGCTTACTGAAGTAAAGCCCTATATAAATAAATCCAATTACTCTTTCCAAATATTTAGAATTCAAATAAACTCTTGGTAAATTTATCTTTGGGGTGTTAACCAACTAACGTACTCCCGTATGATTTCTGCAAGATATGGTGTAACCAAAGTACTCCTTTTCAGTTTTCGCAACCCAAATCAAAATTGGATTTTAAGTTTACTTGATTTCCAAATATGCGTAGTATGTATAATTTAGATATTTAAATCATCCACGCAGTTGTATATGAACTGAAAATAAAGAATAGGGAAAGAGAGAGTGAGACGGAGATTTTTACGAGGTTTGGCTTATACCCAGCCTACGTCCTCGCCTTTGGCAAACCACCAAAGGAGTCACTAAACTTATTCCGTTGACGGGTGGAACAAAACCGATTACAACATTCCTTGGTTAAGGCTAGAGCCTGCCTTCTTCAAACGATATTCCCTCGTTCGGTCACTCCTTACATAGGCTAGAGTCCGCCTCTCTAAGCAATATCCCCTTGCTTAGCCAATGATCCAAACACCTTAGAACGTCAATGAACTATAAGAAACATAAGATAAAATCTACGTACAAGTATACTCTCTCAAAGAGCAAGTTAGTACAATTTCTGCACTATATACTTAAATGTAAAATATCAATAGGAAATAGAATGAAGCTCAAGTGTAGAATTCACCAATATCCTTCTTAGAAGAGGATTAGTAGTAGGAATTCAAAGGAAGAAGGATTAGCACTTCAGATTTCTCAACAAAAGAATTTTTCAATGAGTGAGCAAGAGAACTTAGGAAGAACAAGAGTGCTTTCAGCTTCTCAAAATAGATTTTTCAATTCTTGGGTTTATTTTGTTTTGAAAAACCATGTATTTATAGGCTTTCAAGCTTGCAAAAGTTTCCTTAAAGAATTTCCCTATTTATTAGAATATTTGAGGTTCAAATGGCTATAATTTAAAACATTAGAATTTTAAAAATTTGCCCGTTGAATAGTGTTTAAATGTCTAACAGCAGTGACCCCATTTTTGTGTTTTGGCCATAACTTTTTCTGTATAACTCCAAATTAGGTGTTCTTGGTGTAAAAAAAAAAAAAAAAAAAAAAGCTAAGAGAAAATCCTACAACTTTCATGTTTACCACTCTTTAAAATAATGAGTGTTTGATAGAGAAAAATTCACCTTAATGCGGCTGTATAAAAACTGACAGCATTTGGGAAAAACTCTTTTTGGTGCTTTTTATTCCAAAAATGATTCTAACTTTTTTAAAATAATTTTTGACCTTATAAAAATATTATTCAGGTATTTTAAAAAGTATCTAGGTCTAAGAAATTAACCTAAGAGCTTCAAAATATTTCAAACGATATTTTAAACATTAAAGCACTTACATGAGACTTCTAAAATATTAGCATTCTAAGTTCTTGAGTCTTCATGCTTTGTCCTTGGATTGAATCCATCTTTTCTTCAAGCTTCCATATTCTTTAAGCTTTCTTACTTTGCCTTTCTTTGGATCTTTTGACTTTAATATGCCTTGGCTTTCAACAACTTATTCATGTCCTCATGTTCTTCAACAAGTAATTCATGTCTTGGCTCATTTAAGCTTCATTTGATCCTTGTGAGCACTTTGACCTTGCTTCCATCATATTTGATCCTTGTGGGCACTTTGATCTTACTTTCACATATATGAACCCTGAAATATCATTACTCACACAAATACATTAAATTTCACTTGTTTGTTAGCATCAAAACAAGATAACAAGATTTTAAGCCTTGTAAGGCCAACAGTGCGATCCAAAATCCACAAGTTGTTGTTTCATATAAAAAGTTTGGGCACAACGACTTCTAGCCGCAATATATTCTGCTTCGGCTGTGGATAAAGCAATTGAGTTTTGTTTCTTCGAGAATCAAGAAACAAGAGATTGTCCTAAGTAGTGACAAGTGCTGCTGGTACTTTTTATAGCAACTTTACTACCGGCAAAGTCAGCATCAATATAACTAACAATATCAAAAGTAGTATGCTTAGGGTACCACAAGCCTAACTCTATAGTCCCAACTAGATACCTACGGATTCGTTTAACAGCTTTTAGGTGAGATTCCTTAGGGGCAGCCTGAAACCTAGCACACATACACACACTAAACATAATATCAGGCCTACTAGCAGTGAGATATAGGAGACTTCCAATCATGCCACGATACAATTTTATGTCAACATGAATTCCTTGATCATCTTTATCAAGCTTAATGGAAAAATTCATAGGTGTGCCAAGAATGTTACAATCTTCCATATTAAATTTCTTTAACAAGTCCCTGATATATTTAGATTGGCATATGAAAGTTACATGATTAGCTTGTCTAATTTGAAGCCCTAAGAAGAAACTAAGTTCACCCATCATGCTTATTTCAAACTCATTTTGCATGCATTTGGCAAACTTATTACACAACTCATCATTAGTTGCTCCAAAAAAGATATCGTCCACATAAATTTGAACATGGAGCATATCATCATTTTTGAATTTGATGAAGAGTGTAGCGTCAACCTTGCCACAGTTAAACCCATTTTCTAATAGAAAACCACTAGGCCTCTCATACCAAGCTCTAGGAGCTTGTTTCAATCCATACAAGGCTTTAAACAACCGGTAAACATGATCTAGATATTTATGATTTTCAAAAATAGGTGGTTGTTCTACATATACTTCTTCATTAATAAAGCCATTTAGAAAAGCGCTTTTAACATCCATTTGAAACAATTTAAAATTTTTAAAAGCGGTAAAAGCAAGTAGCATGCGAATGGCTTCTAACCTAGTAACAGGAGCATATGTTTCATCAAAGTAAATCCCTTCCTGCTGGTTATACCCTTGGGCAACTAGTCTTGCCTTATTCCTAGTTACTACCTCATTCTCATCTTTCTTATTTCTATATATCCATTTAGTTCCAATGATGGTATGATCACTAGGCACTAGACCTAGGAAGTAGAGTCCACACTTTGCTTCTTTCAAATTGGTTAAGCTCTTCTTGCATGGACATCACCCAAGACTCATCCTCTATGACTTCTTTAATATTTTTAGGTTCTTCTTGGGATAAGAAAGTAGAATGATTAACTAGATTTCTCAAGGAGGATCTTATGGCTACACCACGTGATGGTTCACCTATGATTTGATCTATATGATGATTTCTAACAAATTTCTTGTCTCTAGGCAACTCCTGATTTTCATTTTCATTATCTTCAAATGATTTTTCATTTACTTCTTGATTTTCACTTGCATTGTTTTCAATAGACATTTTCCCTAAGCATTTTCTAATATCAATATCATTTTCATCATCTTTGTTAGAAAATGGATTAGATTCATCAAACATAACATGAATAGATTCAATGACAGTCAATGTTCTTTTATTAAAAACCCTATATGCTTTACTATTAAGTGCATAACCTAGGAAAATGCCTTCATCATATTTAGAGTCAAATTTTCTTAAGTGTTCATTATCTATAAGCACAAAAAATTTAGAACCAAACACATGAAAATAGGAAATATTAGGCTTATGGTTGTTCCACAATTCATAAGGGGTTTTATTATTTGACGGTTTAATCAACACCCTATTCATAACATAACATGCAGTATTAATGGCCTCGGCTCAAAAATATTTAAGTAAGTTATGTTCATTTAGCATAGTTCTACCCATTTCTTGCAGTGACCTATTCATTCTTTCTACCACACCATTTTGTTAAGGTGTCCTAGGTGTAGAGAAGTTACGTGAAATGCCCTCTAAGTCACAATATTTTTCTATGCTTTCATTTTTGAATTCGGTGCCTCTATCACTTCTTATATGAGTTATCTTATATCCCTTTTCATTTTGAATTCTCCTACAAAGTTTGGTGAACTGTTCAAATGATTCATTTTTATGTGCAAGAAACAACACCCATGTGAATCTAGAAATGTCATCCACAATTACAAAAGCATAAGATTGACCACCAAGACTTTGCACATTATTAGGTCCAAACAAATCTAAGTGAAGCATCTCAAGTGGTCTAGTGGTAAATATGAATTTCTTTTTGTTAAAACTAGATTTTGTTTGCTTACCCATTTGACATGCATCACAAATTTTATCCTTTACAAAAGACATCTTAGGCAAACCTTTAACTAATTATTTTCTAGCAAGTATACACAATAAATCCATGCTAGCATGTCCTAAGCGCCTATGTCATAACCAACTAGCTTCATTTATAGCAAAAAAGCATGTCACTTGTTGTGAAGCTAAGTTATCAAGAGAAGTAGTATAAACATTTTCATGACGATCGGCAGTAAAAAACACTTTGTGACCTGATTTATTTTATACTATGCATTTGTCATTTTCAAAAGATACTTTATATCCTATGTCACACAACTGACTTATGCTAAGTAGGTTATATTTTTGAATTCGGTGCCTTTATCACTTCTTATATGAGTTATCTTACCAACCTTACCTACCCCGATGATGCGTCCTTTTGCATTGTCACCAAAAGTTACATAGCCTCTATCCTTGGGAACAATTGAAGTGAATTTTCCCTTGTCGCCAATCATGTGCTGAGAGCACCCACTATCCAAGTACCACCAGTCCTTGGAGGAGGACGATTTAAGGCATACGTGCAAAATAAGTTAAGTAACTAATGCTGGTCCCTAAATTTTGTTGGGTCCACAGGAGTTAGTGGTAGGGTCTCCATTAACTACCCATACTTTCCTTATTCTAGCATGCTTATTCCTAAGTGGACAATCAAATTGAATATGACCAATTTTTTTACATTTAAAACATCTTAATCTACACTTAGGTTCTTTAGGAGGGATATGAGATTTTGATTCACCCATAAACTGTCCTAAATAAAGATCAGGTCATTTAACATTCTCAATACCATTAAAACCAAGATCTTCTTTACTTAAAGAGTTTCTTTGGGCACCAAGTAGCTTTTCAAAATTTCGTTTGCTCTTAGTGAATTTGAAAATGATTTTAGAGCTATCCTCCAATTTCCTTTTAATTTCTATATAATAGTAGCATCTTTTTCTTTTAAAATAGAGGCATGAGAGGTTTTTTTTCATATTAAACAACTTTGGCCAATTTTCACATTTCTTTTTTAAATCATTATTTTCTTTGGTCATTTTGCCTAACAGTTAAGATACACGAATATATTCAAATTGCAATTCTCTAAATGTAGGCATGCAATTAGAATCACAATCATAAGATGAATAATATCAAGACAATGATTTAGAAGAAGATACCTCATCCTCATGTTCCATCAAGAACAAATTAGCGACCTCTGAGTTGCTATGGTCTGATTCTGAGTCGCTGCTGCTAAATTTATCCCATGATGTTCCAGCCTTCATGATTTTCTTCTTTTTCTTAGCCTCCTTTTTTAGCAGTGGGCAGTCTGGTTTGATGTGCCCAACCTTGTTGTAGTTATAGCACGTAGGAGTATTTGATTTTTCTTTTCTTTTGCTAGACTCTCCCTTTTCAACTATAGACTCCTTATATTTTTTTATATGGATTCCTGTTTTTTCCTGAAAAATCTGCTAAATTTTCTAGTTAGCATAGCCATATCCTCATCAGTGTCAAAATCACTGCATTCACTAGATGTGTTCATGGAGATTTTTAATACAATCACTTTCTTAGCCCTATTATGCTCACTAAGTCTCTCATTTATGGCTAATTTGTAGGTGATCAGGGAACCTATCAATTCATCTAGAGTCATGACCTTAAGGTCTCTACACTCAGCCATAGCTGTAACCTTGGCTTCCCAAATAGGAGGTAAGCCTCTAAGGATCTTCCTAATCATCTCATATGTGGGATATGTCTTTCCTAATGCATGCAGTGAGTTTATGATGTGTTTGAATCTAGTGTACATGCTATGAATGGACTCACCTACATTCATCCTAAATGCCTCATACTCACTAGTCAACATATCTATCCTACTGTCCTTCACATCTCTAGTACCGTCATATGTGACCTTTAACTTATCACATATTTCTTTTGCATAGAACATGTCATAATTCTATTAAATTCATTTACATCAAGAGTACAGTATAAAATATTCATGGTAGCGGCATTAAGACTAATAGCTTTCATAGCATCATCATCATATTCATCCTCAGTCTTAGGAATCCTAGCTGCACCCTCAGTTTTCATAGGGATATAGTTTCCCTTAGAGACAATCATTCACACCTTCCAATCAATATTTTGAAAGTAAATGCACATCCTCTGTTTCCAGAAGGTGTAATTAAATCTACTGAAAATAGGAGGGCGTGTGGAAGATGGTCCCTCAGGGAAAGGGGTCACGGAGCTATAAACCATGTGTGATCTTTTGAAAAATAACAACTAGTCTATGCTACGCGACTCTGATACAAATTGTTTGCTTTACCATGATCCCAATAGGGTGGAGGGGTGAATTGGTATTTTTAAAGTTTAAGCCTTAGGCCAATCTCTTAACACCACTATATTCACAACCTTATGGTCAATCTAGTGCAAGTAATGTAAATGTCTACCATAAAGTAAATAGAGCAATTTTAATCAAACACACATGCACAAAAAAGCAATAAAGTTAGGGTGACACACAGAAATGTTATCAAGGTTTGGCCAATTGCCTGCGTTGCCGCCTTAGCTAACAAGCGCAAGGATTACCACTATAACTTGCTCACTCAAACGGGTGGAGCGGCACCTAAAAAAAACCAGGTCAATTAGCACAGGACTAACCTCAACCTTTACAACAATCCTTTCCGGGCTGGATTACCGCGCCCTCAGGCTACGCCTGAAAACACTCAGATTTTACAATCAAATAATATCGGTACAGTGATTGTGCTTTTGTGTAAGGCAGATATGTACCCAAATGTGCTCAATCACAAACACTACAAAATGATTTAATACGTAAGCTCAGTGTGGTCTTATATTTCAACTCTCAAATATATTTGCTATCTATGTAATGAGTACGTGAGAGTGTCAACAAGTAATCTTTGTATTTCAAGTTATTCTCAATCAAGGTGCTCAAACAAAGATATTACTCAGATTTCAAATATTCCAAAGAGCAGAATATATCAATCACTTAAATAGTGTATATGTTTGGCTTGCAAAAGAGATGCAATCTTTGTATTCAATAGATGATGTGCAATTGTAGCGCCCCAACTTGGGTCTACCAAGGAGCACTGTGTCTCTCCTTCTACACATGGAACAGACAATAGGGGGTGGGCCTTATTAGACTAATGACTGGCCCCACAAACCCACACGTGTCCTTTTCAGTGTATTTTGTCCTCAATCACATACTTCCTGAGAAAACTTCCCAGGTGGTCACCCATCCCAATATTGCTCCAAGCCAAGCACACTTAACTATGAAGTTCTTATGGGAAAGCTCTCGAAAAGAAAAATGCACCTTGTTGATATGGGTAGTAGCATCTAATCCTTTTAAGTCTTTAATCCATGGGGTATCATATTCTCCCCCACTTATAGAATGCAACGTCCTCGTTGCGAGCCCACATTTCCAAATCCAGGCGATGTGAATCTCATCACACTTCCGGCTGGGTGTTGGTTATGATACCATTTGTAACGCCCCAACCTCGGTCTGCCAGGGAGCACTGCATCTCTCCTCCTCCACCTGGACCAGACAATAGGGGGCGGGCCTTATCATACTAATGACTGACCCCATAAATCCACACGTGTCATTTTCAGTGTGTTTTGTCCTCACTCACACATTTCTTGAGAAAACTTCCCAAGTGGTCACCCATCCCAAGATTGCTCCAAGCCAAGCATGCTTAACTAAGGAGTTCTTATTGGAAAGCTCCCGAAAAGAAAGGTGCACCTTATTGATATGGGTAGTAACATCTAATCCTTTTAAGTCTTTCATCCATGGGGTATCACAGCAACAAAGATCACTATAAAAAACTTAAATATCTCTTCAAAAATATGTCAATATAAATCACACAAGATATTTGAATATGTTTTTGAAAATATTTTTGCAACCCAAAACATATACAAGCTTCCTAAGATATTGCAATACAAATGCAATACTCAGAAGCTAAATGCAAGTCTTCTTAGGATAGGCTTATTAGTAAAACCCCCCTAAGAACACTTAGGTTTAGCTCTCGTTGAAAATCGATTCAATCACACAAAAATGGGAGAGAAAACCTATTAACACAAACACTTAAGATACTTACAGAGGATTTAGGAACTTGAGAGGGTAAATTTGAGTGATTTAAGTCAGAGTATGAGTAGTAGAGAGTTTTTGGCTTGTGAGAAAATTTTGTTTTGTTTTTGCTAATCTTATTACTAATTTTCCCAAATGAAGGGGTATTTATAGACACCCCATGAATTATGACCGTTGGGGACAAGGCTGGTATAATTAGAAAAGATTAATGATGTTTTGACAAATTTAATCCTGTTAAAAATATTTAACCACGGTAAAAAATGAAAGGCAACTCGAGAGCACCAATTGACCAGAAGACTTTCGGTCAACCGGGTCAATTTTGAACTTCAGGGTCGGTCGACTGAAAAGGGCGATTTTTCAAAATAGAGCAGTTCAGTCAACCAGGGTGAAAATGAACTAATTGGTCGGTTGACCAAACTGTTGGGTTCCCACACTTGGGAACTCGGTCGACTAGGTTGGTGTAGTTCAAAAGTCTCTCTTTCGACCAGGAATTCAAACTGTTGACTTCCAGGTGGTTCAGTCGACTAGGGTCAAATAAGCTTTTGGGGCACGGTCAACCGGACTATGGTCAACCGGTTGACCCAGACTGGATTCGATCAACTGCGGGCAAAATGACCTGTATAGGTCGGTCAACGGAAAGTGCATAGCTTGTGCATTTCGGTAATGTTTCAATACACATTCACCCTATTCAAGTGTCTATTACAAACAAGTGCAAGGGTAAGTGTCCTAGGGTCTTTTCTAGGTCCAATTTTAGTTATGTTTCAGTTCTGAGTCTGAGCTTACCTATTAGACCATGCATGTGATGTGTGTGATGATTATTATAGGTAAAGTCCTAATTTCTATTACAAACCAACTACATGAATGAATTATATTACAATGCAGACTAATTAGGTTTTCAATCTTCACTTGTTCTATGTGCTTTAAGATCTATCAGCTTAAGTTCCCGCACATAATCTCAAACACCCATTAGATATAATGAGTATTTGTCATAATTAAAATCGAGCCTGGCCTATAAGGTCAACATAGTGAATATGAGGCATTTAAAATGACTTCTGATGAATCTATTCAA
Source organism: Malania oleifera (assembly GCF_029873635.1). Taxonomy (NCBI): domain Eukaryota; kingdom Viridiplantae; phylum Streptophyta; class Magnoliopsida; order Santalales; family Ximeniaceae; genus Malania; species Malania oleifera. Next base: position 109,755,863 of record NC_080421.1, on the reverse strand, counting down.
TCTATGTACACTAGATTCACACACACCACGAATTCTTTAAATGCTCTTGGTAAATGTTACCTTACTTATGAGTTGATTAGGAAGATACTTAGGAGACTATCACCGATTTGGGAAGCTAAAGCCACAGCAATAGTAGAAGGAAGGAATATGAGGGAGATGTATATTGATGAATTGATCGGTTCGCTTATTACTTATGAACTAGCAATAAATGAAAGGAGGAATGAGCAAAACAAAACTAAAAAAGTTACAGCGCTTAAGGCATCACCCAACTGCTCCAATGAGGGAAGTGATTCAGAATCAGATGATAACATGACACTTATCACTAAGAAATTCAGAGAATTCATGAGAAAGAATAAGAAATACACTAGAAAATTCAAGGGCTCAAAAACAGAAAAGGGAGAGTAAAGCAAAAGGAAGCAGAAGGATGATCTTCCCATGTGTTATAACTGTAGAGAAGTTGGATATATCAAGCCATATTGTCCCCAGTTAAATAAAGTGTCTAAGAAGAAGAAGAAGAAGGCAGTAAAGGTTGGTTGTGATACTTATAGTACTAGTAGTTCAAAATCTGAATCCAGTGACGACGAGATTGCAAATCTATCTCTGATGGCTCACGAAGACCATGAGGTACAATCTTTTTGTTCTGCTTCATCTTATTATTCCAGTGATTCAGAAAATGAAAATAGCATGCTTTCTTCAGATGAACTGCATTAGGAATATCTTTTTACCCTTAAAATGTTTGTAAAAACAAATAAGAAAAATTTTGGGTTGAAATTAAAATTGAAAGAATTTTCAAAGTTAGTAGAAAGTTAAAATAAATCTCATGCATCATCATGAAATATAGGGATTTGAAAATTGAAGAGTTAGAAAAAAATTTAAAAGAAAAATCTAAGATTATCTGTAAATTTATAGAAAGACAAACTAGTTTTGAAAACTCCTTGGAATTCAAAGAAAATCTCTAGAAAAGAAAGGTCTTGGTTATAATGGAAAGGATAGCCTAAAATAGAGACATTTTTACATGGGACATTTCGTAAGATAGTCAAAATCTTATGTTCCAACTAAAGACTAGTAGGCGTGAATTAGGTCTTATGCATAGTCGAGAGGTTGCTTAGAATTATGTTAGATGATATAATTCAGGGGGAGCAATGTCACTTACGATATGATTATTTGGTATTTCATTAATCAAAAATTGGGCATGTTTAAAACCTTAAGATTTCTAAGGGGAGAAGAACATAAAGGTACGTCTACTCATGTTTTATTAGTTTACATCTTTTTGTTTATGTCAAAAGGGGGAGAAAATTGGAAGCAAAAATAATAGAATGAAAAATAATAGAATGGATTTATGCAAAGAGGGAGATATGCAAAGGGGGAGAAATAGTTGTTGATGTCATGGATCGAAACATCATGAGCATATTTATTATGAGTATATTTCATACTTCATTTGGATTTAGGCTAAACACTTTGTGTATGAACATGAGCATATTTTCATTCATTGAATATTTGATGCATTAACTGAGGGGGAGCCTTGTTAGGCGTAACCGATTATATATTTTTTTGCTCGTGTATTTGTTATCATTAAAAAGGGGGAGATTGTTGACGCTACGAGTCCAATCTAGTTTTGATAATGACAAATCACTTGGTATTTGATCTGTGCATTGAGTTTGTGAACAAGAACTATATTAAGCATGCACGGAAGGATAACAAGTCATATAAGTCTCAAATTAAAGCTATCATATCTTGGCATGATCCATGGAATGCAAAGAGTACGAGAATCAAGATGCAAGTGGCAAAATTAAAGAACATCTTCAGAATGGGTATTTAGAACTCATGTACTTACATTTTCATGTGATTTAATTTGAGGCTCAACATAACTTAGAATGACTGACTTTAGGATTCATGCATTTCATGTACATCATTAGGGTACTTTCATGGACTTAGAAATACTTTTAAAATCATGGAAAATATGTTTTATAAAAGACCCAAGAAAAAGAGCAAAACAAAATTTTAAATTAGAAAAGAAAAATTGAGAAAAATGAGACTTTGGTAGCTTGAGCTCAACCTCAGTAGCCTGAATAATTTCTTTAGGACCCTGAAGATTAAGTTCGGTAGCCAAAAGAATTAATGGGAAACACAGTAAGTTGGCCGAGGCACTTCAGTCACCTGACCTTGGAACCTCAGGCATATGACCTGGCTTCAGGAGCCTGAACTCCTATCCTTAGGCACCTGACCCTGCATCCCAAGTTAATTTTTCTAAGGTTCAAGGAACTTCGGTCGCTTGCGCATTCACCCTCAGGCGCCTGAACCTACGGGAAACTTAAAAACTTGAGTTTTATTAAACGAACTCGCGAGCTATTTCTTTGATCCAACTGTTGAGATCAATCCTAAGGGAAAGATACTATATATACTGAATATCTAAACCCTAGAATGTAGAGAAGACACACAAGAAAGAGAAGAACACATCTTGTTGAATGAAGATTGGAAAACTTGCTTCTATTGCTATACGATTGCCTACACTTCAATTTCTAATCGTCGACCTTGGGCAAATCAACTCAGAATCTCAAAGGGAACTTGTTTACTCATCTGAATTCTTATTCTAGTATTGAGGTTTGATCATTCAAGTTATTATTTTCAAGAACTTCTCATCTCATTACTTGTTATTGAATATCATTAGAGAAATTAGTTTTTGAGTGTGAACATACATATAAACACTGCTTTTGAAAAGATCACTACTTGAGAAAGTTGTTTAGCTATTGGTTGATTGATTTTTGATTCAAGAGTATATATATAGTATTCATAGAGCTTATTATTGAAAAATCTATTTTTGATTAAGTATTAAAAAGTTGAACTTGAATGTGCATATACATATACATATTTATTTTAAACAAGATCATTCCTTGATTAAGGTTGTGTTATTGATTGAATGGTTTGATTCAAGTGTGTATTCAGTTAAAGGATTCATATTTTAGATATATTAAAACACTTGAATATATATCCTTGGTATTCATAAATATTTATCTTATTGGGGGATATTTTGTTTGGAAAACCTTCTCGGTATTTTGATCTTTGAATTAGATATCGTATATATTTACATTTTACAAAGATCAGGTTGTGATTAAATATTTGATAAAATTTTTTTTGATATAGATTGATAAAACATTCAAGATAAAGCTTTTAACAAGTTCACATTAGATATATTTGTGCATCTTTACAAAGTGAACTAGAACCCCAATATACTCCAAAGCATTTCAAATATTTCTTTACTTGGGAGTTTTTAATAAAAAAGCGTTTTGTGTGTTGAAGCATAACATACATAAAACGATTGTATCATTTTCATACATTTATGAGCTTCAAGTTTAATCATATGTTAATGTGTTAGGAATTTGATTTGTACTTACACGCTTTTGTTAGAAGCATTTTTGAGTGTTGTTTTTCAGACTCTATTGTATACACGGTTCGGTGTGTGAACCGGTGTGTGAGGAGAGAGCTATATCTCTTGTAAGCAGTGGAGTAGGAGGGAGTTGTGCCTCTTGTAAGCAGCAGATTGTAAGGAAAGTTCCATCCCAATTCAACGAGCAGGGATTTAGTGAAATCCTTGAGTGGTTGCTCAAGGCGAGGACGTAGGCCAAGTCGGCTGAACCTCATAAAACCGTGTTTGACTTCTCTCTTCCCTTTACTCTTTACTTTTAGATATGCATTTAAATTATTTATATTGCATGTATAGGTTGGATAGCCTTGCACATAAGTAATTGAGTAACAAAAATTCATTGGTAAATATATAAGAAGGGTTTAAGTGGTAAATAAGTGTCAAAGAATTTTTAAATACCCAATTCACCTCCCCCCCCCCCTCTTGGGATTGCACCTGATTCAACATTTGGTATCAGAGTGGGTTTACATGGACTTGATAGTTAATTTGTACAAAGATCACATAGCACACATTGGTGTAACTCCATTCAGGGAGGGACACTCATCCACTAGACCACCCATATTTTGTGGTGTAAATTACACCTATTGAAAACGTTGGATAAGCATATATCTACTGAGCGTAGATTGGAAGGTTTGGAAAATAGTGACTATGGGAAATCACATTCCCATGAAAGTAATTGATAAGATTAATGTACCTAAAACTGAAGATGAGTATACTGAAGAGGATTGGAAGTCTGTACAAATCAATGCCACTGCCATGAACTTACACTTCTGTGCATTAGATGTCAATGAATTTAATAGGGTAATGGCATGTAACTCAGCTAAAGAAATTTGGGAAAAGTTAGAAGTTACATATGAAGGCACTAAAGAAGTCAAAGGTAGTAGGATAGACATGCTCACTAGTGAATATGAAGCATTTAAAATGACAATTGATGAATCCATACAATCCATGTACACTAAATTCACACACATCATTAACTCTTTAAATGCTTTTAGAAAAACTTACCCTACTTATGAGTTGATGAGGAAAATACTAAGGGGATTACCTCCAGTGTGGGAAGCGAAAGCTATGGCAATAGAAGAAGGAAGAAATATTAAGGAGATGTTAGTGGATGAACTCATTGGATCGCTCATCACCTATAAGCTAGCAATAAATGAGAGGAAAAATGAGCAAAGCAAAGCAAAGATGGTCACTGCACTTAAGGCATCATCAAGCTATTCAAGTAAAGGAAGTGATTTCGAAACAGATGATGACATGGCCTTGCTAACAAAGAAGTTTGGGAAGTTTTTGAAGAAGAATAAGAAGTTCAACAGAAAATTCTGGAACTCTAAATCGAAAAGAGGAGAGCAAAGCAAGAAGAAAAAGAAGGAAGATCCACCAACATGCTACAACTACCGAGAAGTTTGACACATCAAGCCTGAGTGCCCCAATCTCGTGAAAGCCTCAAAGAAAAAGAAGAAGGCGCTGAAAGTCAGTTGGGATACACACAACACTAGTTGTTCAGAATCTGAATCCAGCGACGACGAGGTTGCCAATTTATGTCTAATGGCACATGATGACCTTGAGGTACAATCATTATTTTCATCATCTTCGAATTATTCTAGTGATTTTGAAAATGAAAATGATATGATATCATACGATGAACTGAAACAAGAATATCTATACACTATTAAAATGCTTGAGAAGAAAACAAAGAAAATTTCTGAGTTAAGAAGCAAAGTCAAAGAACTTTCAAATCTAGTTGAACACCAGAATGAATCCCATGCATCTTTCATAAAAGATAAATATTTGAGAATTGAGGAGTTAGAAAAGGATTTGAAAGATAAATATGAAATTATTTGTAAATTTACTGAAGGACAAAACAATTTTGAAAACCTCCTAGGATCTGAAAGAAATTCCCTAGAAAAGGAAAGGCTCGGTTTTAATGGTAAGGAAAATCTAAAGAAAAGACATCTTTACAAAAGAATCAAAGTCATATGTTCCAACTAAGAATTATTTTAGAAAGACTACATGCTTTAAATGTAGAAGGTTGAGTCACATACAATTCAACTGTCCTTTCAAAAATAAAGATGTAAAAATAAAGAAAGTATGGAAGGTCAAAGATCAATCTAGCACTAACACCCTTGGACCCAAGAAAATCTAGGTACCAAAGCTAGTTGTTTGATTGTGTCTTATAGATTTGCTTAAGATCAGCATCCTCAAAAGATAGATGGTATATGGATAGCGGATGCTCACGTCACATGACCAGGGATAAAGCAAAGTTCACTTCCATCATACGCAAGGATGAAGGGATTGTTACTTTTAGAGATAATGCTAATGGAAGGATCACATGTGTAGGTAAAGTTGGTAATGATTCCTCACTCATTATAGATGATGTTTTATTAGTTGAAGGTTTAAAGCACAATTTATTGAGCATAAGTCAACTATGCGATAAAGGTTACAAAGTGTCTTTTGAACATGACAAGTGCATAGTTGAACAAAAAACTGATAATAAGATATTGTTCATTGCTAAGAGTCATGAAAATGTATATACCACAAGCTTTGATAACTTAACCTCATAGAGTGTGACATGCTTCTCTGCTATGAATGAACTTAGCTGGATTTGGCATAGGAGACTAGGACAAGAAAATGGATTTAATCTCAAAACTAGTTAAGAAAGAATTAGTTAAGGGACTGCCTAAGACTAAATTTGTGAAAGATAAAATCTATGATGCATGCCAACTAGGAAAATAAGCAAGAACAAGCTTTAAGAAGAAGAAAGAGATCTCCACTACTAGACCACTCCAAATGCTACACTTAGACTTATTTGGACCAAACCCAATTCAGAGTTTAGGAGGAAAATTATACGCCTTAGTCATAGTTGATGATTTTTCAAGATACACATTGGTACTATTCTTAAGTCACAAAGATGAAGCATCTGAACAATTTATAAACCCATGCAAGAAAGTTCAAAATGAAAAGGGATATACAATTACTAAAATTCAAAGTGATAGGGGTAGATAATTTAAAAATCAAGGCATAGAAGACTATTGTAATTCATTAGGAATTGCCCATAATTTTTCAACTCCTAGAACACCACAACAAAATGGTGTAGTTGAAAGGATGAATAGATCTATACAAGAGATGACCAGAATTATGCTTAACGAACATAAACTACCTAAGTACTTCTAGGCTGAGGCAATGAATATCGTCTGCTATGTGCTAAATAGAGTTTTGATTAGACCATCACTTAAAAAAACTCTGTATGAGTTATGGAATGGTCATAGACCAAACATATCATATTTTCATGTCTTTGGCTGTAAGTGTTTGTGCTTAGAGACAATGAGCATCTAGGAAAGTTTGATGTGAAATCAAATGAAGGTATCTTCCTAGGGTATGCCTTAGATAGTAAAGCCTATAGAGTATATAAAAAATGAACATTGACGATCATAGAATCTATTCATGTAGTGTTTGATGAGTCAAATCCCTTATCCAAAAGAACTGATGAAGATGAAATTGAATTAAACAAGGAATTTGAAAAACTATCAATTGAGAATGATTCAGAAAAGAAAAATGAACTTAATGAACCATTCATTAAAATTGATCAAACTAAAAACGAGGTTAATGAACCACTTAGAGAATGGAAATACATAAAGAATCATCCCACAGATTAAATAATAGGTGAACCATTACGTGGAGTAGCCACTCGCTCCTCTCTTAGGAACATGGTTAGTCATTTTGCTTTTTTGTCTCAAGAAGAACCTATGAATGTGAGTGAAGCTATAGAGGATGAATCTTGGGTGCTGTCCATGTAAGAAGAATTAAATCAATTTGAGAGAAACAAAGTATGGACATTAGTTCCCAAACTTGAGGATAAGTCAATCATAGGGACCAAATGGATATATAAGAATAAGAAAGATGAACATGAAGTAGTTGTGAGAAATAAGGCTAGATTAGTAGCTCAGGGATATAATCAAGAACAAGGTATAGATTTTGAAGAAACATTTGCACCTGTAGCTAGAATGGAAGTCATTCGAATGCTTTTAGCATATGCAACCTTTAAGGATTTCAAGCTATATCAAATGGATGTCAAAAGTGCATTTTTAAATGGTTACATAAATGAAGAAGTATATGTAGAACAACCCCCAAGCTTTGAAAAACATTAAAATCCTGATCATGTTTATAGACTGACAAAAGCTTTGTACGGTTTCAAGTAAGCTCCTAGAGCTTGGTATGAAAGGCTAAGAGGGTTTCTATTAGAAAATAGATTTATAAGAGGTAAGATAAATACAACCCTGTTTATAAAGTCTAAGAAAGATGATATTCTCCTAGTCCAAGTATATGTAGATGACATCATATTTGGCGCTACAAATAAAAAATTGTGCAATGAATTTGCCAATACCATGCAAAATGAATTTGAGATGAGCATGATGGGTGAACTAAATTTCTTCCTAGGACTTCACATCAAACAAGAAAATCATGGAATATTCATAAATCAATCAAAGTATATTAGAGACTTACTCAAAAAGTTTAATATTGAAGATGGAAAAATACTAGGTACACCTATGAGCGCTTCATTGAAATTAGACAAAGATGAACAAGGTATACCAGTAGATATCAAGTTATATCGTGGAATGATAGGTAGCTTGTTATACTTGACAGCTTGTAACATCCTTAAAATTTTCACCATTTTTTTTTTTTATAAATTACTCCAATACCTACATGTAATGGGCACTCCTATGCAGCGAAAAAACATAAATCACATAACCACCAATACATGTATATACAATACCAGAATTTAGTATTTTCAACCATAGCTACATAATACATTTCTCTTTCCAGTGTCAACTACTCAAAATACAAAACCCTACACAAAACTTACCTTATAACTAGGGTGATCAAGTGATCTCTATCCGCGAGCCTAATATGCTCGCCTAGCTGGCTCACCTGAAAAATGGTAAAGTAATAAGGTGAGTCGACGCTTAGTATGTGGAAATATGTTATTACTAGTGTGTGGCGACTGAGTCATAAAATTATAATAATAATTTAAAACTGCATGATTTGGGAAAATCTATAAAACACATGTATAAAAGCTTAAAACATTTGTATACGTATATATATAACTGTGTTCTTTCCGCAGGACTCTATATGTCATGATTTGACCCCTTATGACAGGGTTGTGCGGCCCGTAGGCAGGACTTAACCTTGTCGGCCCTCCAGGTAAGTCATCGTACTCTACACTACCTCTGCCTGACCAAACTGCATCCACTCCTAAGCACGGGACTGGCTGCTACCTTATCTAACCGGCCCCCACTACCCAGTGTACTGGGGAGCTGCATCCTCTCTAAGCACGGTTAGACGGTACCCACACACTATCTGAGATATGTGGTTGCATTCTATCTGTATATAGCAATGGTACCGTGCCCTGTAAGCTGTATCTGTCTGTAATATCTCCACAGGGATTTGATACTATATAAGTACATATATATATATATATATACCTTTGCTGTTTTCATTATGTTTTCAAAATAACCATAACGCTATGATTTTGAATTGTATATACTATAAAATCTGAGTAACTATAGTATCTCGATGCTATAACTGTATAATCTGTCTTTATAAATTATGTGTTATGATATTCAAGAAAACATAGCATTCTATAAAAACTATGATATACTGAACTGAATAAAATCTATATAAATCTGTCTACTAGTTGTCGGTGAATAACTATATATACATGCTATATAATATGATTTGCTGAAGTACTGTATAAATTTTACATTAGGTAAATATCTACTCAGGTCACACAACATTTAAACATTCATTCTGTAAAAATTGCATAACAAATGGTATATATATATATATGTGTGTGTGTCTATGAAAACTCTGTTAATATTCTTAAAACCCTAGCATAGCATATTTCCCTTACCTTAACCCTGAAAAGGCCCTGCTGTACTTTAGCTTGATACCTGCAGGGCCCTCCACTCAACACCTTGAAAACCACATCCCCCAAAACAAAACATTAGTATTTCTTCGTGTATTGTATTTCTTATAACCGAGGGAAAGAAAAATACTGAATGAAATGCCTTATCCTGGATTTGGGATGAATTTCAAATCATCTTTCCCAATGATCAGCTCCAGCAAACTTGCAGAGAACTTCACTAGAAGTGTCGTGGCGGCTTTGAATCTTCAATTCGGAAAGAAATGGGGCCAAGATCGAAGAGAGAAGGGAAGGGAGTCGTAGGAGAGAGAGAGAGAGAGAGAAAAGAGTTTTGCGTTGAAATTTTAATAAAAATCCCCGAGTTTCAGCTATTTATAAGGCTGGATTCGTTGACAAGTTCTGTAGTAATTTCATCAATGAACTTTCTCCCTCGTCGATGAATTTTAGTCTGTCCCAAAAACCCTTCTCGATATCTTCTCATCGATGAGGCGTAGCTTCGTCAACGAGTTCCTTTATGCACTCGTCGATGAACTCCCCGTGTTCGTTGACGAGGACTTGTGGAAAATCTTTCGGGTTATTCTTTCTAAAATGCAATGTCGTCGACGAAGCCTACTACCTCCTTCCGTTTTTGTTTCCATTTTCCTCTCTTTTTAATATTTAAATATCATTATTTTTCGAGTCGCTACACTACCAGTAGACCTGATATAATGTTTAGCATATGTTTGAGTGCAAGATTTCAGTTTGCACCAAAAGAGTCTCATTTGCTAGTTGTTAAATGGATACTTAGATATCTAAAAGGAACCGTGGACATTGGGTTATGGTATCCTAAGTACACATCCTTTGAGATTATTAGTTATTCAAATGCTGATTTTGTGGGTAGCAAAGTGGATAGGAAGAGTACTAGTGGTACTTGTCATTTCTTAGGACATTCCTTGGTCTCTTGGTTTTCTAAGAAACAAAATTCAGTTGCTCTTTCCACAGCTAAGGCTGAATACATAGCGGCAGGTAGTTGTTGTGCTCAAACTCTTTACATGAAGCAACAACTGAAGGATTTTGGATTAAGTTATAAAACAATCCCTATTAGATGCGATAATACGAGTGCGATAAATATTTCAAAGAATCCCATATTACATTCATGAACTAAGCACATAGAAATAAGACATTACTTTCTTTGTGACCATATGCAAAAAGGGGATGTGACACTAGAGTTTGTATTCACAGATGAACAATGGGAAGATATATTCATGAAACCACTTGTGGAGGATAGGTTTATCCAAATTTGGTGTGAATTAGGTCTCATGCATAGTCGAGGGGTTGCTTAGAATTATGTTAGATGATATAATTCAGGGGGAGCAATGTCACTTATGATATAATTACTTGGTATTGCATTAATCAACAATTAGACACGTTTAAAACCTTAAGATTTCTAAGGGGAGAAAAACATAAACGTACATCTACTCATGTTTTATTAGTTTACACCTTTTTGTTGATGTCAAAAGGGGGAGAAAATTGGAAGCAAAAATAATAGAATGAAATTATGCAAAGAGGGAGATATGCAAAGGGGGAGAAACAGTTGTTGATGTCATGGATTGAAACATCATGAGCATATTTATTATGAGTATATTTCATACATCATTTGGATTTAGGCTAAACACTTTGTGTATGAACATGAGCATATTTTCATTCATTGAATATTTGATGCATTAACTGAGGGGACCGATTATATATTTTTTTGCTCGTGTATTTGTTATCATTAAAAAGGGGGAGATTGTTGACTCTACGAGTCCAATCTAGTTTTGATAATGACAAATCACTTGGTATTTGATCTGTGCATTGAGTTTGTGAACAAGAACTATATTAAGCATGCACGGAAGGATAACAAGTCATAGAAGTCTCAAATTAAAGCTATCATATCTTGGCATGATCCATGGAATGCAAAGAGTACGAGAATCAAGATGCAAGTGGCAAAATTAAAGAACATCTTCAGAATGGGTATTTAGAACTCATGTACTTACATTTTCATATGATTTAATTTGAGGCTCAACATAACTTAGAATGATTTTAGGATTCATGCATTTCATGTACATCATTAGGGTACTTTTATTTACTTAGAAATACTTTTAAAATCATGGAAAATATGTTTTATAAAAGACCCAAGGAAAAAAGCAAAGCATATTTTTAAAATAGAAAAGAAAAATTGATAAAAAGGGGACTTCAGTAGCCTAAACTCAACCTTAGTAACCTGAAGAATTTCTTCAGGAGTCTGAAGATTAAGTTTGGTAGCTTGAAGAATTAATGGGAAACATAGAAAGTTGGCCGAGGCACTTCGGTTGCCTAACCTTGGTACGTCAGGTGCCTGACCTGGCTTCCGAAGCCTGAACTCCTCTCTTTAGGTGCCTGACCCTACATCCCAAGTTAATTTTTCAAAGGGTCAAGGAACTTCGATCACCTAGGCATTCACCCTCAAGCGCCTGAACCTACGGGAAACTTAAAAAATTGATTTTTAATAAACAAACTCTCGAGCTATTTCTTTGATCCAACAGTTGAGATCAATCCTAAGGGTAAGATACTATATACACTGAATATCTAAACCCTAGAACGTAGAGAAGACACACAAGAAAGAGAAGAACATATCTAGTTGAATGAAGATTGGAAAACTTGCTCCTATTGCTATACGATTGCCTACACTTCAATTTCTAATCATCAAGTTTGGGCAAATCAACTCAGAATCTCAAAGGGAACTTGTTTACTCATCTGAATTCTCATTCTAGTATTGGGGTTTGATTATTCAAGTTATTATTTCTAAGAACTTTTCATCTCATTACTTCTTATTGAATATCATTAGAGAAATTGGTTTTTGAGTGTGCACATACATATAAACACTGCTTTTGAAAAGATCATTACTTGAGAAAGTTGTTTAGCTATTGGTTGATTGGTTTTTGATTCAAGAGTATATATATAGTGTTCATAGAGCTTATTATTGAAAAATTTATTTTTGATTAAGTATTAAAAAGTTGAACTTGAATGTGCATATACATATACATATTTATTTTAAACAAGATCATTACTTGATTAAGGTTGTGTTATTGATTGAATGGTTTGATTCAAGTGTGTATTTAGTTAAAGGATTCATATTTTAGATATATTTAAACACTTGAATATATATCCTTGGTATTCATAAATATTTATCTTATTGGGGGATATTTTGTTTGGAAAACCTTATACTCTGTATTTTGATCCTTGAATTACATATCGTATATATTTACATTTTACAAAGATGGAGTTGTGATTAAATATTTGATAGAAAGTTTTTTTATATAGATTGGTAAAACATTCAAGATAAATCTTTTAACAAGTTCACATTAGATATATCTGTGCATCTTTACAAAGTGAACTAGAACCCTAATACACTCCAAAGCATTTCAAATATTTCTTTACTTGGGAGTTTTTAATAAAAAATGGTTTTGTGTGTTGAAGCATATCATACATAAAACGATTGCATTGTTTTCATACATTAATAAGCTTCAAGTTTAATCATATGTTAATGTGTTAGGAATTTGATTTGTACTCACATGCTTTTGTTTGAAGCATTTTTGAATGTTGTTTTTCATATTCTATTGTATACACGGTTTAGTGTGTGAACCGGTGTGTGAGGAGAGAGCTGTATTGACTCACTCGAAAAATGAGCAGCTCGAAAGCTATCCCAAGTATAGGAGTTCTGTCGTGTAATATTAAGCCCAACGGCTAGATCGTCTCCTCAGGGAATGCGTTTAATCTCAAATTTAACGTTCTTCCAATCAAAATTAAATTGCACTGAACTCGGTTCAGATTCGGAGTTTTTCAGAGTTGTTCAATTTTACTTTTGACGAATTAGATGACACGTAATTTAAAAAATCCTAAAACTAACATGTACTAAATAAAAGAAACAAGAATAGAAATCCTAATTTACTTAAAGAAACATTGGGACACACACTAATTAAAAATGGAAACTACAAATAAGGAATTAAAACACGCTAGAATGGAAACTCTAATCCACCTAAGGAAACATCGACACACACACTAATTAAAGATGGTAACCTAGAACATGGAATTAAAAACACACAATGGAAACTAAATTAGACACACACTAAAAAAAAAAAACCAAACCTATTAAAAATCGAACCTTTAGTACAATTAAGAGATTAAATCAAGACTCACAATTTAAATGTAAACATGAACTCAACGGAAATTTAAAAGACATAAACAATAACGGAACACAATAAAAACACAACCTTTACTAATTATAGACCCTAACTAAATCGAATTTCAACAAAAAAAATATCTGAATTTAATTAAGAATGCTAAATTAAAATAACTATCAATTAGGTAAACAAATAGATTAATTTAACAATAATGAAATACTCAACATTACTCAACTTAAACAAAAAAAAAGAAAACTCCAATAACATTAAAAAAAAAAACTAAACTTTCTTCAATATTCCAAGATTCAAAGAAAAGTAAATAAAAGAAAGAAAGAAAGGAAAAGAGAGAGAGAGAGAGAGAAACAAATCCACAGAGCCGTGAAGTTGCTGCTGTGCTGGAGAAGTTGCTACTGCGCTTTGGTGGTCCTGCTATGGAGTCGGCTAGTGTTCTGCTGTGCTTGGGGACTGCTGAAGATGGTGGAGGAGGCTGGCCGTACTGCAAGAGGGTAGAGGAGGCCAAGAGAAACAGAGGAAAGGGGGAGAGTGAGGGAGGAAAGACAAAGGGAAGGAAGAGAGACAAGGGGAGAGAAGCAGAATTGAAAAGAACAAAAAAAAACAAACTAAAGAAGAAGAAGAAGAAGAAGAAGAAGAAGAAGAAGGAGAAGAGGAGAATGGGGAGCCATGGGGGCTGCCTCCACAGGAAGAGAAAGAGAAGGGTTAAATAGGATAGGGGGGGAAAGCCCTAGACCCAAATAGGAAACCCGAATTGCTATATTTTTTTCATTTTTTTCATTCTCTATTCGTCACAAAACTGACTCTTCTGGAGCCCGTATCTCACAAAACTCAAAAAACAAAAGTTTTAGATAATCCTTTTCTCTTTCTCCAGAAATTTGAATCGTCTTGATCGGAGCTTGGAAAGAAAAGTTATACACAAAATACGAACAGGTATCGGTTTTGATTCCCGGGAATTTTCCTGCGACAAAAAATTACCAAAACTTCATAAATAGTGCAATAAAGTTCAAGAATGATGATTTTGGCATTTTATTAAAATATTGGATAATTTTGGACATTTAATTAAAAATATAAACCATAAAGCCCGGGTTAAACGTCCAATTACGCAGTTTTGACGCGTAATCATGTATCTCTTGTAAGTAGCGGAGTAGGAAGGAGCCATGCCTTTTGTAAGCAGCGGATTGTAATCTCTTCTCTCAATATGATAACATTTAGCATATACAAAAGTAAGAAGCAGGGAGCCTCTGTCACACATTGATTTTAAGGTACCCACCCAATCCACTTGAATATCATCTTTCCAGAACAACCAAATCTTCCCACCTTCCTCTACATTAGAGAAAAAGTTAGTAAATTGCAAATACATCGCCCACCTTTGTATCTTTTCTATATCTTGAAAAGGTTCTGAGACTGCCAAAATCAAAACTTTCTGATCCTTCACAATTTGTTTCAATCTTCTCTTCAACGTGCCCAACCCTCTTATATTCCAAAACATAATTTTTTCAATCATAGGTTCAACTTTTGAGGTACTGCCTTAGACCTCTTAGACTTTCTCACTTATCCATCATCTTTATTTCTTCCTTCCGATTCAACCACTGTCACATTACCTAGATCAGAATAATATTCTTTTTGAGTATCAATGCAAACCTCCGAATCTCCCTCAAATAACACCTCATAATTATCCCTCCACACTCCACCCTACACTTCCCCCTCTCTCTCATCCACCTCCTCCACTAAAATCAACTCTCCATCCTTATCCTTTTCAACTTTTCCCCTCCCCCCTTCATAAACAACTCTGATTTCTTGAACAGACCTAGATCAATCTCCCAGTTCTACCTGCACCCCTAGCACCCCTGACGTTTGGTCTTTACAATGATCAGCTTTCTCTCCACTATTCTTCTCTACCAAATTAACTTCCTCCACTTTTTTAGTACCCACATTATTAGCCTCATTCACAATTTCTTTATTTTTCTCAATCACCTTCAACGGACCATTCATGTTTCCATCCTTCTTCTTCTCCACCCGTTGTTCCTAACTCTTCAAAACAGGACCTTCCTCTTCAACTATCATATTCTCTTTTCTACCCGCTTCTTTCCAAACCATCCCATCTACCTCCTTCCTTATACCTATCTTCCTTTTATCCTTAGACTTAACTCCAAACTGGTATACTACTTTAGTGTGACCTTGCCTACAACATTTGTTACAATAGAAACCCCTCTTCTTATATATTACCCTTTGCCAATTCTATTTTTTTCCTACCACCAACGGAAAAGCCTCCACAGGATCCTTATGCAAATCCACTTCAACACATAATCTCGCACCCATGGCTCGTGTTCTATATAACGTGGCATTATCCGTTCCCAAGAATCTACCAAATCTAGTGGCCAAACTCTGTAAACAGTCCATTCTATATATGGGAGATTTTAATGTAATTCGGTCAGATAAGGAAAAGGTGGGAGGTAGACCTCACTTGGGTTCATCTATGGCTGAATTCAATGGTTGTATTAATAGTTGTGGATTATTGGACCTCAAATTCGAAGGAAGTCAATTTTCATGGTGTAACGGCCAACAAGGTTTGAGAAGAAGTTGAGCAAAACTGGACAGGGTGCTGATTAATAATGTTTTTTCTATAAAATATAGTGAAGCTAAGACTTCTTTGTTGAAAGGAAATACTTCAGATCATTCACCTATCTTATTATAGCTGTGTGCAAGTATGAGAGGTATGGGCCTGCGCCTTTTAGGTTTCAGAACATGTGGACGTCACATGGGGATTTTTTGGAAATGATTGAATAATCTTGGAGAGAACATATAGTGGCGGATTCAGGATTGTGTAATTTGGCGGGTAAATTAAAAAGGCTAAAACAAAGGCTTAGGGTGTGGAATAAACAGACTTTCAGTCATGTTGGTAGTTTTATTCGAGAGTTGGTGGAAAGGGTGGAAAAATATGAGAATTTACTGCAAACAAAATACTCGGAATCAGTTAAAGAAGAGTTCCTTGTTTCTAAGGCTGAATTGGAGGTTTGGTATAGAAGGGAAGAGGCTATATTAGCGCAACAAGTGAAGATGAAATGGTTGACAGATGGGGATCAGAATTCAAAGTTTTCCCATGCTGTGATTACGCAAAAAATGCAAAATTCTTGTGTAAATTCAATGACGCTTCCTGATGGTTCGGTATTGGAAAATATGCAAATGGTCCATGATGAGGTTGTGAAGTATTTTGAGCAATTATTGGGGCAAAATAGCTTAGTGCAAAAGTCAAACGTGGAAGATATCATCCATTCAGTAGTTTCTAAGGAGTCTATAGGTCAGCTGAGGGAAGAACCGACTGAGGAGGAGGTTTATGAAGTTGTTTTGTCTATTTCTGTGAATTATAGCCCGGGACCAGATGAGTTTGGGTCTTTCTTTTATATTACCTGTTGTAAGATTATTAAAAATGATATGGTGGATGCGGTAAGAGAATTCTTCAGAGGTGATATGTTGCCTGGGTATTTTTGTTCCTCTTACATATAGTGCTTATTCCTAAAGTAAAAGATCCTCAGTCTTTTGATAAATTTCGGCCGATAAGCCTTTGTAATGTAATCTATAAAATTTTCTCCAAAATCCTTGTTGGTAAGCTTTCATTGGTGATGGGTGATTTAATATCTTTAGAACAAGGTGCTTTTGTGAAAGGGAGGAGTATTTTTGAAAATATAACGCTTACTCAAAAATTTTTACATAGGCGGGTGAGAGGAGGTAATATAATGCTAAAGCTTGATATGAGCAAAGCGTATGATCGAGTGGAGTGGCAGGTGGTAGATCAGATTTTTAAGGCTCTTGGTTTTTCAGATTGGTTTTGTAAGTTGATTCAAAATTGTATTTCCACTCCATGGTTTTCTGTCATGATGCATGACACTTATAGAGGTTTCTTCAAGTCAAAAAGGGGCTTGAGGCAAGGGGATCCGTTGTCGCCGTATATTTTCATCATCATGGAAAAAGTTCTTTCTAAATTAATTCAAAAAAAGTTGTTTGAGAAGCGGATTTTACCTTTTGTAGACCCTTGTCATGCACCTATTATATCGCATTTAATGTACGCGGATGATGTTGTTATTTTTGCTAATGCTGGAAAAAAATCTATTAGTCAGTTAATGGAGGTGATTAAGGAGTATGAAAACTGGACTGGCCAAAAGGTGAATAAAAAATAATCAGCTATTTTTTTCTCAAACAAGTTCGGTATTCAGAGGAAAGGAGAAATTGTTCTAGAGACTGGTTTTATTGAGGGTAATTTTCCTTTTACGTATTTAGGTGTGCCAATAGTGGATGGTAAATTGAAAGGCTGTCATTTTGACCCTTTAATCCAAAAAATCAGTAAGAAAGTTGAGGGCTGAAAAAGTAGACTATTGTCTCAAGGAGGTCATCTTGTTTTGTTGAGGCATGTGCTTTCAAGTATGTCATTGCATCTATTAGCTGTTCTAAATGTACCAAAACTGGTGATTAAAAAGATACAAGGTATGTTTGCTTCTTTTTTATGGGGATTTAAGGATGGAAAAGAAAAAATGAAATGGAGGGCTTGGAAGAAATTGTGTGTTCCTGTGGAGGAGGGGGGCATAGGAGTAAGGGACAATTCAAAAGTGCAACGGTCTTTGTTCATGAAGTTTGGTTGGCATTTATTAACGCAAAATTCTTTATGAGCTAGATATTTTAAAGCTAAATATGTGAAAGGAGGACATATTGCTCTTTGCAGATTGCATGGATCGGATTCTTCCTTTTGAAGGAAAATTCTGCACGGTATGCCTGAACTGTTAAGTAAATCTAAGTGGAAGGTTAGAGAAGGAGATGTAAAATTATGGTATGATAAGTTTCTAGATTCGGGACCTTTGTTTGCAGATTGTCCAAATGGTGCACAATCTCATATCAAATTAAAAGATTTGGTTATCAATAATGCGTGGGATGTGGAAAATTTGCAGAGGATTATGGGGTTTAGTAAAGCGGATGAAGTGATGGAAAAGGTGGGAAATTTTAGAAATTCTTCGAACATTCTGTTATGGCTCCCGGAAAAGGATGGTTGCTCTAATACAAAATCCGCATGGGATGTTATCATAGTTAGAGCTCTAAATTTTGATTGGTCTAAGTGGGTTTGGAACAAATGGTTACCGAAGAAAATTTCTATCCGTATGTGGAAGGCTGCTTTTGAGTGCTTAAGTGTTGATGAAAAGGTGAGAAGGGTGGGGGCTTCACTTGTTTTGGTGTGTAATTGTTGTGAGATGAGGCAATCAAAAGATTTGGAGCATGTGTTAAATAAGAGAGACCTTGCTTCTGAGGTTTGGAGGAAGGTTTCGGTAGAGGTAGGTGTTCCTTTCCTTAGGCAACAAAGTTGGAAAGAAAGAGTCCAAATGTGGTTTAATAGGGCTTCCAAGTTCTCTCAACTCGGTTCATTGATGGGTTTGATTCCTTGTTTAGTAGTTTGGAGGCCGTGGAGAAGGAGATGTGTGGTTAGAATGGGAGAAAAATTAGAGAGTAGTATTGATGTGTGGCTCTCCATTAAGTATTGGGTGGGGGTTTTGAATAGGAACATGACAGAAATGGTTCAGTTAAAGGATGCTAATTTTCGAGTATTGCAGAATCTGGAAGTGCAAATTGTGAATAAAAGAATTAAAACTATGCAAAGTGTGAGATGGTTAAAACCGAGGCAAGGGAGGTTGAAACTAAATTTGGATGGGAGCAGCCTGGGGAACCCAGGGCCGGCAAGTGGTGGTGGCATCCTTAGAGACCATACAGGTTCTTTTGTGATTAGCTTTTGAAAATATTTTGGTTCTTGTTCAAATAATGAAGCTGAATTGAGAGCTGGGTTAGAGGGAATAAAGATTTGCAAACATTTGGGCCATGCCTATATCGATATTGAATGTGATTCAAATATTGTAGTTAATTGGATAAGAGCGAGGAAGTGCTCCTTGTGGTATTTGTGGGATTTTTGGGAGCAGCTTATTGGTTTATTAGAGGGTATAGATTTTTCAATAAATCATTGGTATAGAGAAGGGAACAAAGTGGCAGATGCCCTGGCTCGACAAGGTGCTATGTGGAGTGTTGGCCTTACAAGGCTTAACATCTTATTTTGATGCCAACAAACAAGTAGAACTCAATGATGAATGCATTGTTAAAGAATTCATGAAAGCTTATACTTCAAAGAAGGATGATTATATTAAAGCTTGAGGCATGGAATAAAACTTCAAGATCATGAGAGCATTGATTTTAAAGAAAAAGCTTCAAGAATGAAAGGCCAAGTGATCAACATGGAAAGCTCAAAGAAAAGATTGAAAGCACAAAGATGATGGAAGAACAAAGGATCATTTATTAAGATGTTCTAAATGTAAGTACTTCAAGTTAATTTCATATATAAATTGGTTTGAAGCTCTTAGAAATTCAGAAATATATTTTTTATATATACTCTAAAGAATATTTTTATAAATCAATGTAAAGAAAAGGTTTTTGAAAGAGAAATTATTTTGAAATAATGAAGGGTCAGGCGACTGCCACATTAAGTAAGAGGTTTTTCAAAAAGTCAGTAGCAAGATAGGCGACTGCCTAAATGTGTCACGCACCTGTGTGAACACGACAGGTGACTACCTTGGTTTTGGTAGGCGACTGCAAGTATTTTGTGTTGAGAGTTTGTTCTGTGACAGGTGACTGCCAAGTCATGGCAGGCGATTGTCACTCGAACGTTGGCTTAAAAGCTCTTAACAGAAAGATTTTTTAAACAAGGTTTTGGACATAATTATTTTACAATACTTGGAAACTATTTTAAGGAAACTTTGGGGCTAAGGAATTGTTTCTAAACATCTATAAATAGCCCTAATCTTCAAAGGTTTGTGACACTAAGAAATCTTCAAGCATTCAAAGTTCTCAAAGGCTCTCAAACTCTATTGTGTTCAAACTACTGATTTGCTACTAATTCATATTTCGAAGCAAAGCTTTCAAAGTCAGAATCTTTCATATTTTGGAAGATATTTAGTGATTCATATTAAGTATTGAGCTTCAAATTCTTTTATATTTGAATTGCTTTGAAGTATCATTGTGCTGAATTTTTGTACTAACTTACTCTGCTATGAGAGTGTTTTCTTGTACACAAAATCTTTATCTTGGTTTGTTGGCCTTACAAGGCTTAAAATCTTGTTATCTTATTTTGATGCAAACAAACAAGTGAAATTTAATGTATTTGTATGAGTAATGATACTTCAGGGTTCATATATGTGAAAGTAAGGTCAAAATGCCCACAAGGATCAAATATGATGGAAGCAAGGTCAAAGTGCTCACAAGGATCAAATGAAGCTTAAATAAGCCAAGGCATGAATTACTTGTTGAAGAATATGAGGACATGAATGAGTTGTTGAAAGCCAAGGCATATTAAATTCAAAAGAGCCAAAGAAAGGCAAAGTAAGAAAAGTCAAAGAATATGAAAACTTGAAGAAAAGATGGATTCAATCCAAGGACAAAGCATGAAGACTCAAGAACTTAGAATGTTAATATTTTAGAAGTCTCATGTAAGTGCTTTAATGTTTGAAATATCGTTTGAAATACAAGGCTTAACTTAAGAAAATATAGAGAAAATATCAAATCTAAGCTTATAATATAAGCGCCTTGCTGTTACATGCTACATGCTTGCTTGCCTACATGTGATGTGTTGATATGCTATATGCTACATGTGTAATAATTAACTTGACTTGATTTATATTGAAAAGTATGGCTCACTATGTTGAAAATTGAGAATGAGATTATTGAGCTTAAGCATAAATTTTTTATATAAGGATAATTCTTGAACATGCATAATTTCAAATGAATCACATGAATAATCATACTGCTCTTTATCTATGAGCTATGAAAGATATAGTAGTTATATTGGTATCTATGAACTATACATTATGTGATATTAAGCTTTGGTATCTATGAAGTATTTTTGGTTTCACATGTTAAAAATTTCAATAGATATCAAATCAAAAAGCTCACTTGGTATCACAAAGTCAAATTATTTATGAGCATGATTATGTCTATGAGCATGATGTGACATTGATAATCTTAGCATGATATTGATATTTGATACATGATATGATTCAGTATTTTACATGGGATGATAAAAGCAAAATTAATAACAAAATTGAATGTATTGAATTCAGGGGGAGTGTCATGAATCATTAATCAATTGATATCATGAATTAAATTTTAAATTTTAAATTGGTATCATAAAAACCATCAAATTAATATCAGCTGGTATCTTGAATAAATGCTATGAGCTAAACACTACCCATGCTATATTGAAAAAACAATAACTTGAGTGTGTACATATGTTTGGAATACATGGTTATTGATATGCTTAAAATGATTTGTATTTGAATTTAAACTTTTTCTTTTCTTTTTGATTGATGTCAAAAGGGGGAGAAGTTGTGAAGCAAAAATTGAGCATGAACATTGTATCTATTCGAAAGAAGTATTTAAGTATTTAATATTGATTGAAAAAGCTTGTAAAACCAAAAGAAAGTGATGAGCATGATTGATGAAATTAATATTGATTTTATTAAGATGAAGCTTATTGAAAGGGGGAGTCTTTTTTAAGGCTTACTCAAATTTTTGCTCCTTGTTTGTCATCATCAAAAAGGGGGAGATTGTTGGCCTTACAAGGTTTAAAATCTTGTTATCTTGTTTTGATGCTAACAAACAAGTGAAATTTAATGAATTTGTATGAGTAATGATACTTCAGGGTTCATATATGTGAAAGTAAGGTCAAAGTGCCCACAAGGATCAAATATGATGGAAGCAAGGTCAAAGTGCTCACAAGGATCAAATGAAGCTTAAATGAGCCAAGGCATGAATTACTTGTTGAAGAATATGAGGACATGAATGAGTTGTTGAAAGCCAAGGCATATTAAATTCAAAAGAGCCAAAGAAAGCCAAAGTAAGAAAGCTCAAAGAATATGGAAGCTTGAAGGAAAGATGGATTCAATCCAAGGACAAAGCATGAAGACTCAAGAACTTAGAATGTTAATATTTTAGAAGTCTCATGTAAGTGCTTTAATGTTTAAAATATCGTTTGAAATATTTTGAAACTCTTAGGTTAATTTCTTAGACCTAGATACTTTTTAAAATACCTGAAAAATATTTTTATAAGGTCAAAAATTATTTTAAAAATGTTAGAATCATTTTTGGAATAAAGAGCACCAAAAAGAGTTTTTCCCAAATGCTGTCAGTTTTTATACAGCTGCATTGAGATGAATTTTTCTCTATTAGAAACTCATTATTTTAAAGAGTAGTAAACATAAAAGTTGTATTAGTTTCTCTTAGCTTTCTTTTGACACCAATAACACCTAATTTGGAGTTATACAAAAAATGTTATGGCCAAAACACTGAAACGGTGTCACTGCTGTCAAACATTTAAAAACTGTTGGCAAATTTTTAAAATTCTAATGTTTTAAATTATAGCCGTTTGAACATTATATATTCTAATAAATAGGCAAACTCTTTAAGAAAAATTTTTCAAGTTTGAAAGCCTATAAATACATGGTTTTTCAAAACAAAAAAAATCCAAGAATTGAAAAATCTGTTTTTGAGAAGCTGAAAGTACTCTTGTTCTTCCTAAGTTCTCTTGCTCACTTATTGAAAAATTCTTTTGTTGAGAACTCTGAAGTGCTGATCCTTCTTCCTTTGAATTCCTACTGCGAATCCTCTTCTAAGAAGGATATTGGTGAATTCTACACTTGAGCTTCATTCTATTTCCTATTGATATTTTACATTGAAGTATATAGTGTTGAAATTGTACTAATTTGCTCTTTTGAGAGAGTATATATGTACGCAGATTTTATCGTGTGTTTCTTGTAGTTCATTGATGTTCCAACGTGTTTGGATCATTGGTTAAGCAAGGGGATATTGCTTAGAGAGGCGGACTCTAGCCTATGTAAGGAATGACCGAACGAGTAAATATCGTTTGGAGAAGGCAGGCTCTAGCCTTAACCAAGGAATGTTGTAATCGGTTTTGTTCCACCCGTCAATGGAATAGGTTTAGTGAATCCTTTGGTGGTTTGCCAAAGGTGAGGATGTAGGCTGGGTATAAGCCGAACCTCGTAAAAATCTCCGTCTCACTCTCTCTTTCCCTATTCTTTATTTTCAGTTCATATACAACTGCGTGGATGATTTAAATATCTAAATTATACATACTACGCATATTTGGAAATCAAGTAAACTTAAAATCCAATTTTGATTTGGGTTGCGGAAACCGAAAAGGAGTACGTTGGTTACACCATGTCTTGCGGAAACCATACGGGAGTACGTTACTTGGTTAACACCCCAAATTTACCAAGAGTTTATTTGAATTCTAAATATTTGGAAAGAGTGATTGGATTTATTTATACAGGGCTTTACTTCAGTAAGCATAAATTATAATTCATAATTATAGGGCTTACATAAACAAACAAACTATCTCAAGATCTTATATTACCAAAGTGCTGAATACTTTATATCTTGGTTTGGTTGTTTGTTGTTTAACTTGTACTTGGAAAATAAATTGATTGTTTGGTTTGAAGATTGTGTTTAATTGATTGGATAAAAGAACTAAGTTCCTAATTGATTAAGGAATTAAAAAAACAAGTCAAGAATTGGTTAAAATAAATAAAAGAAGTTTAAGGTATTTTAAAAGGAATCAAAAGAAATTTTTAGAATCCAATTCACCCCCCCCCCTCTTGGGAATCTATTCCTAATTTCATGGTTCTTATTCATAGACGATTCAGGGCTATAGAATCATTGGCTAAGTAAGGGAATATTGCTTAGAGAGGTGGGCTCTACCCTATGTAAGGAGTGACCGAACGAGGGGATATCGTTTCTAGAAGGCGGGCTCTAGCCTTAACCGAGGAGTGTTGTAAAGGTTTGTTCCACCTGTCAACAAAATAGGTTTAGTGAATCCTTTGGTGGTTTTGCCAAAGGCGATGACGTAGGCTGTGTTGAAGCCGAACCTCGTAAAAATCCCCGTCTCACTCTCTCTTTCCCTTACTCTTTATTTTCAAGCATATTTAAATTGTATGGATGGTTTAATTGATAATCATATATACTACCTAATATAGAAATCAAGTAAACTGAAAGTTTAATTTTGATTTGGGTTGCAAAAACCGAAAGGGAGTACGTTGGTTATACCATATCTTGCGGAAACCATACGGGAGTACATTACATGGTTAACAGCCCAAGAATAAATTAACTAAGAGTTTAGTTGAGTTCTGAATATTGAGAAGAGTGTGAATGTGTTGTTGAAAAACATATTGAAGAGGCAAATCTATATCAACAAAGTATAAATTATAATTCAACAACAAGGCCTACAATTTCATATCTAGGGCTGACAACAAAAGATATATTGTGATTGAATGGTACAAAGCTTGAGATTGATTGGATTGTGTTTGTATTCCAAAAAGTGCTAAAACTTGAATTTTACATCAATCTTATTGTGCTGAAGTTAATTTATATTTGGCAATCAAATTAAGTGTATTGATTTGGAAATTGTGATTAATTGTTTGATTGTTTCTACTTCCAAAGTGTGGTTGAAGATTGAATGTTTGATTGTGTTATTGATTGGATAAAAGAACTAAGTTCTTGATTGGTTAAAGAATTAAACAAACAAGTTAAGAATTGGTTAAAAGAAATAAAAGAAGTTTAAGGTAACTTAAAAGGAATTAAAAAAAAATTTTAGAATTCAATTCACCCCCCCTCTCTTGGGAAGCTATTCCTAATTTCAGGGAGGAATAATTTGTTTACAAATAGTAGTCTACTCCCTAGAGTTAGCAAGGGTTTGTATAAATTGGAGAAGATGGGTACGACTTATATGAGGTATGTTTAGCTGATTTCCTTTTGGTTTTAGCTTATGCTTCAAGTTGTTTATCTTTTGTTTTGTTTTGTTGCATGAGGTTTGTTTTGTAGGTCCTGTTTTGTTTTGTTTGAACTTGTAACCCAATTTTTGGCTGGATGCTGGTGTTGTTCTTTGGGAGGTTTTTAACGTGTTCCTTTTGTTATCTCCCTTTGATTGTCGTGTAACCACGGTTTTCCTCTGCCAAAAGTGAGGGGTTATCAATAAATAAATGGAGGTGCCACCCTTTTTTTTAAAAAAAAAAAAAAAAGAAGCAGCGGATTGTAAGGGAAGCTCCATTCCAATTTAAGGAGTAAGGATTTAGTGAAAACTTTGAGTGGTTGCTCAAGGCGAGGATGTAGGCCAAGTCGGCTGAACCTCGTAAAACTATGTTTGTCTTCTCTCTTCCCTTTAATCTTTACTTTCAGCACTGCATTTAAGTTATTTATATTGCATGTATAGGTTGGATAGCCTTGCACATAAGTAATTGAGTAACAAAAATTCATTGGTAAATATATATAAGAAGGGTTTAAGTGGTAAATAAGTGTCTGAGAAATTTTAAATACCCAATTCACCCCCTCTCTTGGGATTACACCTAATTCAAAAAAAAATATTACATGTTTTAAATGTAAGAAGTTGGGTCACATAAAATTTGACTGTCCTTTTAAAAATAAAGATGTTAAAATTAAGAAAATCTGGAAAGTCAAAGGATAATCTAGTACTAACCCCCATAGACCCAAGAAAATCTAGGTGCCAAAAGTGGTTATTTGATTATGTCTTGCAGATGTGCTTGAGATTGTCCTCCTCAAAGGACAATTGGTATATAGATAGCAGATGCTCGCGACATATGACAGGAGATAAAGCTAAATTCGCATCCATCATATCCAAAGATGGAAGATTCGTTACATTTGGGGATAACTCAAAAGATAAAAATATTGGAGTTAGTAAGGTTGGTAAGGAACCTTCACTTGTCATTGATAATGTGTTATTAGTTGATGGTTTGAAACATAACTTATTGAGTATAAGTCAACTATGTGATAAAGGCTATAAAGTCTCATTTGAACATGAAAAATGCTCTATAAATAACAAATTTGAAAACAAAGTATTGTTTACTGTTGATCGTAATGAAAATGTCTACACCACTAGCTTTGACAATCTTGTTTCTCAATATGTAACTTGTTTTTCTGCTATGAATGAGATTAGTTGGATTTGACATAGGAGACTAGGACATACAAACATGGGCTTTATATCAAAATTAGTTAAGGGAGACTTAGTTAAGGGATTGTGTAAGGCAAAATTCATGAAAGATAAAATCTGTGATGCATGTCAACTAGGAAAACAAGGAAGATCTAGCTTTAAGAAGAAGAAAGTTATCTCTACTACACAGATCACTTCAAATGCTACACTTGGATTTATTTGGTCCAAACCCAACTCAAAGTTTAGGAGGAAAATCATATGAATTCATCATAGTTGATGATTATTCAAGATATACATGGGTACTATTTTTAGGTCACAAAGATGAAGCGTGTGAATGATTCATAAATTTGTGCAAGAAAATTCAAAATGAAAAGGGATATACTATCAAAGAAATCCGAAGTGATAGGGGTAGAGAATTTAAAAGTCAAGACATGGAAAACTACTGAAATTCATTAGGAATAGCTAATAATTTTTCTGCTCCTAGAACACCACAACAAAATGGTGTAATTGAAAAAAAGAATAGGTCTATACAAGAAATGGCAAGAACTATGCTTAACGAACATAAACTACCTAAATACTTTTGGGTTGAGGCAGTTAGACCATCTCTAAATAAGACTCCTTATGAATTATGGAATGACCATATGTTGACCTTATTGGTCACGCCCAGTTTTGATTATGACAAATACTCATTGTATCTAGTGAGCGTTTGAGGTTTTATGCAGGAACTAAGGGTGATAAGATCAAGATGTGCACAAAGCAAGAAGAGCTTGAAGACCAAATCATATTCATTGTAATATATTTATATTGGTCTGTAATAGTAAGTAGGTATTTTGTTTGTAATAAGCTCACACACATCACATGTATGATTTACTACGTAAGCTCAAACCAAATCATGAATGAGAAAGGACCTTAGAAAGACCTTAGGGTGTACCCCTCAGTCGACCGACACCGGGCTTTTTCGGTGTCTTCAATTTGGACCCCAAGTGCCCATAGGAAACACACATTTACACATATGTTTGTTAGGCACTTGAATAGGACTTGTTTGGTTCAATACAGGACTGAAATAAACACTTGGTACACTTTCGGTCGACTGGCCAACATAGTTCAATTTGGCCTGGTCGACCGAACCGGCCCTGGGTCAATAGTTTGACCAAGGCCCGGTCGACTGAACTTCATAGTTCATTTCTTGCCGGTCGACCGAACCATATGAAAGTCAACATTTTGATCTCCCAGTCGACCGACCACTTTTGTACTCCAACTACCTGGTCGATCGGAGGGTCCTCAGGAGAATTTCCAGCGGTCTGGTCAACCGAACCATGCAGTTCAAAAAGGCCCGGTCGACCGAACCTCGGAAATTTGGAAAATCGCCTTACCCCGGTCGACCGACCATTCAGTTCAAAAGTCCCCTAGTCAACCGAGCCATTTGAGTCCTGGTCGATCGGATCTCTCGGATTGCCCTGATTTTTTACCGCAGTTAATATTTTTTAAACAGGGTTAAAATGCTTTAAACATCATTAAAATTTTCTAATAATACCCAATAGGTCCCCAACGGTCATATTTTCTCCCTTGCCTATATATATGAGTTCATTTGAGAAAATTAAAAAAAAAAAGATTAGCCACTTTGATTAGGGAAAATTCCTTAAAATATCAAAACCCTATAATACTAATTTCGAAACTCCACACACTCAATCTTACCTTCCCATATTGCCTACATCATTAGTAAGTTGATTTTTGAGTGTTTGTATTGATTGGTTTGCTCTCCTATCTTTGGATTGTTTGACTTATTTTTGAGAGCTAAACTTTAAGTATTCTTAGGGGACTTTATTAATAAGTCTCTCATAAGAAGACTTATATAGAACTTCTGAGTATTGCATATTCATTGCAATGTCTTAAGAAGTTCGTATTTGTATTTTGGTTGCAAAAACATTCTCAAATATCTACTGTGTTTTTATCTTGAAAATATTTGATGAGATATTTGCTTATGTGATAAAATCTTTGTTACAATACTCGTTAACTCATATATCCTTTACTGAATACAAAGATTGAATATCTTTTTGCAAACCAAACTTATACATTGCTAGAGCTTCATATACATATATATATTGAGAAAACTTGTTGATTGAAATATATGAAGTTTGGATAATATCTTTGTTTGAGCACTTAAATTGAATATCCTGTGATACAAAGATCATTTACGTTTGCACTCTCACGCACTCATTACAACGATAGTAAATCTATTTGAGAGTTGACATCTTAGACCACATTGAGCTTATATATTGAATCATATTGTGGTGTATGTTATTGCGCGCATCTAGGTACATATCTGCTTTAAACGAAAGCATAATCATTGTACCATTTGATTATAATACACTTTAGTTGTATTTCCAGGCACGGGCCTGAAGAGGGAGACTAGCCCTGGAATAGTCCCGGATTGGCTTAGACCCAGTTAGGAAAGCTAGGTGTGTCGTCCTGTTAAGGCGTGTAGGTTGAGGTCAGCCCTGCTATTGACCTGGTTAAGGTTAAGGTCAGCCCTGTGTTAATTTGACCTGATTGTAAATGGTGTCGCTCCACCCTTAAGTGAGCTATTAGTGAAATCCTCTAGCTTGCAAGCTAGAGGCGGGGATGTAGGCACAGTTGGCTGAACCCCAATAACATATCATGTGTTCATTTACATTTCCGCACTTTATATTTACCGCACATGTATGTTATGGATGAATGATGCATATGACTTAAATTCCATATTATATTTATCTATGCATTCAAAAATTGAATAGACTGACCCTAGGTTTTGTATATACTGCTGTTCATTTGGTTTAACCTAGGCGATAAATTTTAAATTCCAATTCACCTCCCCTCTTGGGAATACACCAATTCTAACACCATAGACCAATCATATTGTATTTCCATGTCTTTCGCTGCAAATGTTTTGTGCTTAGAGACAATGAACACTTTGGAAAGTTTGATGTGAAATCAAATGATGGTATCTTTCTAGGGTATGCCTTAGATAGTAAAGCCTATAGGGTATATAATAAACGAACATTAACTATTGTAGAACTATCCATATAGTATTTGATGAGTCAAATCCCCTCTCCAAAAAGACTCATGAGGATGAAATTGCAATAAATAAAAAATTTGAAAAACTGTTTATTGAAAATAATTCAGATAAAAGAAATAAAGCTAAGGAACCATTTTGTTGAAAATAATCAAATTGAAAATGAGGTTAAGACAGTTATTGGAACAAAATGGATATATAAGAACAAGAAAGATGAACATGGAATAGTTGTTAGAAATAAGGCAAGACTAGTAGCTCAGGGATATAACTAGGAAGAAGGAATAGAATTTGAGGAAACCTTTGCACCTGTAGCTCAGATGGAAGCCATTCAAATGCTTTTAGCCTATGCTACTTTTAATAATTTCAAGCTGTATCAAGTGGATGTCAAAAGTGCATTTTTAAATGGCTACATAAGTGAAAAAGCTTATGTAAAACAACCCCTAGGTTTTGAAAACCATAAGTATCCGAATCACGTTTATAGACTGACAAAAGCCTTATATGGTTTAAAGCAAACTCCTAGAGCTTGGTATGAAAGACTAAGAGATTTTCTACTGGATAATGGATTTATCAGAGGGAAGATAGACACAACACTTTTCATAAATTCTAAGAATAATAACATGCTCCTAGTTCAAGTATACGTAGATGATATCATATTTGGAGCAACAAATGAAGAGTTGTGCAATGAGTTTGCAAGTACTATGCAAAGTGAATTTGAGATGAGCATGATGGGTGAACTAAATTTCTTCATAGGACTTCAGATCAAACAAGAAAGACATGGAATTTTTATAAATCAATTGAAGTACATTAGATATCTACTCAAAAGGTTTAATATGGAAGATGGGAAAATACTAGGGACACCTATAAGCTCTTCACTGAAATTAGACAAAGACGAACAAGGTATACAAGTGGATGTCAAGCTCTGTCACGGGATGATTGGTAGCTTACTATATCTGACTACCAGCAGACCTGACATAATGTTCAGTGTATGTTTGTGTGCAAGATTTCAAGCTACACTAAAAGAGTCACATTTATTAGTTGTTAAAAAGATACTTAGATACATGATAGGAACCATGGAACTTTGATTATGTTATCCTAAGTATACATCCTTTGAGATTGTAAATTATTTAGATGCTGATTTTGCTGGAAGTAAAGTAGATAGAAAAAGCACAAGCGGCACATGTCATTTCTTAGGAAATTCTTTAGTATCTTGGTTCTCAAAGAAGCAGAATTCAGTTGCACTATCCATAGCCGAGGCTGAATACCTAGTGGTTGGAAATTGTTGTGCTCAAACATTATACATGAAGCAACAACTTATGGATTTTGGTTTAAACTATGACACAATACCTATAAGATGTGAAAACACGAGTGCAATAAACATCTCAAAGAATCTTATATCACATTCACGAACTAAACACATAGAAATTAGACATCATTTTCTTCATGATCATGTGCAAAAAGGAGATGTGACACTTGATTTTGTATGCACAAATGAATAATGGGCAGACATATTCACAAAACCACTTGCGGAGGATAGGTTTTTCCAAATCAGACGTGAATTAGGACTAATGCATAGTCGAGAAGTCGCTTAAAATTATATTAGATTACATACATCAAGGGGAGCAACATCAATTAATAGTCATATTTGGTTAGAATTTCCAAATTTGATTAAGTTGTTTACATTTGGCATTAAACTCAAAGCACGGTTATTACATTTTAAATTTGTTATGATAAATGACACATGTTGATGCTCACATAAACATTTGGACGTTAATGACTGATTTACTTATTCGTGTCTATGTCAATTGCAACATTGTGTATGCTCACATTGAAATTTGATTAAATAACGCAGTTATATTAGGAAGGGAGAGAAGTAAATTGTATTGTTAATTCACGCGTAATCCCAAGATGGGGGTGAATTGGGTATTTTGAAAATCTTTAAGATTATTTACCACTTAATCCCTATTTCTATATTTAACAAATTAGTTGCAGGGGTTTGAAATTGATTCAAATTATTATCTCAATAAATTTTATTTTACCTAATTAATTATCAAGTGCGTGTGGGGTTATTCAACATACACACATGCAAGATAGGGAATGAAATGTGTTGCAGAAATTAAAATGAGTAAAAGGAGAGAAAAGGCAAACACAATTTTTACGACGTTCAGCCAACCCAACCTATGTCCTCGCCTTGAGCAACCCACTCAAGGATTCCTATAATAACCCCAAAAGTAGCTATATAAGATTAGTGGGGTGATTTCCAAATAATAATAATAATAATAATAATAATTAAATAATCAATTAATTAATTACATTTATAAAAAATAATAATAATTAAAATTTATTTATTTTTTATTAATAAAATGTATTATTATTATTATCATTATTATAAACCTTCCTAAAGATCTCCTTTAGGAAGGTCTGAAGCAATGCACAGAGACTCCCCCGGTTTTCTTTTCTATTTCCCTTCTGCGTAGGTCTCCTACGTACACTCTCTAACTCCTCGTTCCCTCTCCCCCTCTCTCCTCAGTTCTGTGACAGATACTCGTTCGATCAAAAATTAGAAGATACCGTTGGATTCTATTTTCCACTGCCGCCATTTCTACCGGAGCGGATTGGTTGTGGGAGTGGCATAGGTGTAACTCATGGGGTAAGCCAAATCACCCATTTTTCCACAATTTCTTGCGAATTATAAGTCCAACTGACGATCAAACACCACCACGAGAATTTAGGGATAATTCTTTACAAGTCTAGTGGAACGGATTTCTCATGGGTTCATCGTAGGCATAACCCCAAATTTGGGATAAAGGGGTTATTAAGGGGCTTATTATTATTTAATTAGTGTTGATTTAGAAATGTTAGAATATTGAACATCTGAGGTTGAAGTAGGATTTTCAAAATTTAGTGCCCGGGTCAGCACTGCGGGTGTAATTTCGGACCCGCAAGCATAGTTTAGAAAATTAAGTGAGGGTATTAAATATTAGTTTGATGTTAATTTGGGGTAGATGGAACCGAGCGAAGGTTAGATGGCTATTATTTTGGGGAAAGGAGTTAATTAATCTCAGGAAAATGCAAATTGCAGGATTTGAGTTTCGAGCGCCAAAGACGTAGGATTTGGGTTCTAACGAGACTCTCAATAAGCCAAGTAAAGAGAATAAACAATAACAGTATTTTTAGAGCTACTATTTGAACGAATATGTGAAACTGAGCACATTAAATTGTGATATTTTGCAGTGTGAAATTAATATATTATGAATATTAGATGAAAATTGTGTGGCATATGACGTATATTGAAAAATGTGAAATATAATGATAAGTAATTTATGAGAAAATATTGAAATGAGAATTATTGATGTGATTAGTGGAAAATAATGAAATATGGTATTTATATGTGAGTAGAAATGATTTGCATGAAAAATGAGATTTTGCAAATTACTGATATAGGTATTTTAAGAAATAATGAAATACATGAAACATATTATATACTATTATGAGATGATGAAATGTGCACAGAAAATGATGAGAGCATTTATATCGAGATGAGTTGAGCTATACTGATATGAGATTAATGATGTATATTGATATGGAAATATTGAAATGTGAAAATGAGAACGTGAATTCTGAAACGTATATACTGAAATATGATTGATGAAATGCCAATAACACATATTGATTGCGGGTATGTGGTAGTGAACTCTGATGGATGGTTGTGGAAACCCTAATGATGGGTTGTGATACTGAGCAGGATACCGTTGCTAGTGGTGTAGTGCAACCGCACGGACTCTTAGAGCGTGCGGCGTGACAGTCGACTGAACTATTTTATAGAGTTGCTATGCCCCTGAGTTTGGATCAGGGTTATAGGCTGGCCAGTCATACTACAGACACAAGATATGTGATATGATATTCTGATCTAACTGGGTCGCCCAACTGCGGTTAGATCCAGCCTTCGGGCCGCACAACCTTGACCATGAGGGGAAGCATGACATGTAAAGAAAGATCCTCATGGTAGCCATAAGTTATAGACGCGATGTTGGTACTAGGTACTAAGAATACTCATGAGCTGGATAGTGAAATGGAAATGGGAAGTGAAAGAATGATAAAAATGGCTATAATGAGAAATGAAAGAAATAATGGAAATTGAGAAATAGATAATGATAAAATTGAGGAATGGATCCATGTGAGTTAATAATATAAATAATTGAGGTGAAGTGAAACTCTTTGCCTGAGGGATTACTGAGTAAGGTGAGTGTCCAGATAGGTATCAAATGTGGCCATACTTGACTGCATAACGTGTTAGAGCATAGGGAAGCTACCTGTATGGGTGGGTAATCTTTCCTATTTTCAGGAACTTCGAGGATAAATATATGTTGGAAATGATTGAATTTGAGAAATGATTTTAAAGCTAATAAAAGCTTGTGTTGTATATCTATATGATTATGAATATATGTTTATTAGTGTATTTTTCTCAGTTGAAATGATAATTTGAAAAGTAAAGTGTGTTATAACTGAACTCATATGGCCACACACTGTAATTAATTTATTCCTTCTTACTGAGATGTGGCTCGTCCAAATTATCTAAATTTTTCAAGGAATAGGGATAGGCCAAGTGATAGAGCTTTGAGACCATAGGGAGCTAGGACCCTGACACACAAGGTGAGTTCTTGGATTAGGGAGGTGTAATTCCTTTAGAGTTGTGTTATTTTTGGGTATGTGATGGGTATGTACATATATGTATGTTGATACTCTGGGTATTGTATTCTTGTTGTTAAGTATGTACTATCTTCCGCTGTTAGGTTATATAAATAAAATGACTTTTTACTTGATACCCAATGCGGGTTGGGTCATATAAATGGTGATAGGGTTGTTGACGTGGCCGATTTATGGATGTTGTTGATGACATGTGAATATTTATTTATTATTGTTTATAAGTAAAAAAAAATTTGTAAGAAAATTGAGGCATCACAATTTGGTATCAAAGCCTAGATTGCTAGGTTCTGTAGACTTTAGTAGACAGCGGAATACAATACCAGAGTATCGGAGTGGATTTTAAGGGAAATAGGAGATGGGTAGATTGAAATGTGATTTAGTGATTGTTAGAGGATGTGGTGAGAATTTAAGGTTCTATCTTGCAGCCTAGAGACAGGAGTACCGAGGTTATTTCTGTGTTTTTCCTTAGGTGACGATTTCAGGAAAACCATGGATACTATCTCTAGGTCCCTTTTTTGAGTGGCAGGACTAAATCCTAAATGGGGATTATAGATGTGAAGATAAATGGTCATAAAGAAAAGTAATTTATGAATTATTGCAGTGTATGCATTGTGTGATAGTAATTGTATGCTGAGGTTAGTTACTCTCTTTGTAGGATGGATCTGAGGAACAGTAACACTAATGCTGCAGGTGATGGAGTAGTACCTTCCAGTATGGTGGTGGAGACCCTAACGCAAGATTGCGTAGCGTCACCCAACAGGTGATGGTTGAGATGGCTAAGGGCAGCAGAGCTGCCCGATTAAGCAGTTTATGCATATGCAACCCCGATATTTTGCTGGAGGAGTGGACCCACTAGTAGTAGAGAACTGGGTTCAGGACATAGAGGACATACTAGAAGTTCTCTCATGTATAGATGAGCAGAGGGTATTTTTTGCTACATTTAAATTGACTGGGGAAGCAAAGCGCTGGTGGAGGTCAGTGAGATTACTGGAGGAGTAGAGGCCTGACCCTATAGTGATGACGTGGAGTTGCTTTAAGGAGATTTTCTTCAAGCGGTACTTTCCCACTATAGTCAGGAGTGCAAAGGCATTAGAGTTTCTATATATGACATAGGGCCCTTTGACAGTGTAGCAGTATGCAGTGAGATTTATTGAGTTGTCATAGTTCGCCTTATTTCTAGTGCCAAATGAGGAGAGGAAGGCTAGGAAGTTTGACGAAGGACTGAGGCAAAACCTGTATGAGCAGGTGGTAGGTTTCTGAGCTCAAACCTTCACAGAGATAGTGGATAGGGCTTTAGTGATTGAGAGTGGCCTACAGAGAGGCGCAGCAGCACAGAGCTAGAGGAAGAGGTGCGCACCTTCTGATTTTCAGGCAGGGTCCAGTTGAGGGCCGTGGATGAGATATGATAACAGAGTGGGATGAAGACAAGGAGGAGGAGATCGAGCAGTACAGGGCAGAAAGATGCCCCTTCCTTGTCCCAGATGTTTGAGAAGGCACCCAAGAGAGTGCCGAGCGAAGGAGGTTGTCTGCGATCAGTGTCACCTGCCTGGGCATGTTACGAGGAACTGTTAGGCACCGCCAGTGGTATGGCTGCTCCTCGACCATATAGAGGAGACTATCAGGAACCTCGAGGTGGACAGCAGAGGAATACTACTCCAACACAAGTTTATGCATTGATGCCTAAAGATATTGAGGCGGCAGGAGATGTGGTGACAGGTACTGTTTCGATATTATCATTTAAAGCTACTATCTTGTTTGATTCAGGGGCGACTTATTCTTTTATTGCCCAAGAATATGTTAAATTGTGTGAGTTTGAACCTCAGCACTTAGATATTAGTATGTCTGTTGCTATGCCAATTGGGGTTGTAGGGATATGTAGAAAGGTACTCAGGGACTATCTAGTGGGTATTTAGCGGAGGTCCTTGTCAGCTAATCGGGTGGTTCTAGATATGTGTGGGTTTGAGGTAATCCTAGGAATGGACTGGCTAGCTGTCCACTATGCCAGCATTGATTGCCATCAGAGAGAGGTAGTGTTCAAACCTCTAAAGGGATAGGAGTACATATTTATGGGATCACGTGTACGCACCCTACCTCAGTTACTATATGCTATTTAGACATGTAGAATGCTATCAGAAGGCTTGTCAGGGATATTTAGCTTGTGTGAAGGCAGTATTAGAAGGGGAGCTGAGGGTGGAGGAGATCCCAATGGTGAGAGATTTTCCTAATGTATTCCCCGATGATTTGCTGGGACTACCTCCTGATTGTGAGGTAAAGTTTGTTATTGATCTGGTTCTGGGGACAACGTTGATTTCAAAGGCACCGTATAGAATGGCACCGGTAGAGCTGAAAGAATTGAAAGAACTGTTGCAGGAACTGTTAGATAAGGGGTTTATTCGGCCCATTGTGTTGTCCTGGGGAGCATCGATTTTATTTGTCAGGAAGAAGGATAGGTCAATGAGATTATGCATTGACTACAGGGAAATAAATAAAGTAACTATCAAGAACAAATACCCGCTCCCTCGTATCGATGATTTTTTCGCTCAGCTATAGGGGACACAGATCTTTTCGAAGATAAACTTACGCTTTGGGTACTATCAGGTGAAAGTCAGGGCGAAAGATGTTCTGAAGACGACATTTAGGGCACGTTATGGACATTGTGAATTTCTAGTTATGCCGTTTGGGTTGACGAATGCTCCTGCAGTGTTTATGGATTTGATGAATAGGCTCTTTCACCAGTATTTGGATTAGTTTGTGGTAGCATTTATTGATGATATACTGCTGTATTCGAAGAGCCCTAAGGAGCATGAGGAGAATCTGAGTATAGTGTTTCAAGTGTTGCGAGAGAAGAAGCTACATACGAAGCTCAAGAACTACAAGTTCTGGTTGGAACAGGTTACCTTCCTTAGACATGTTATATCCAAGGGTGGTGTTTCTGTTAATCCGAGTAATATTGAGGCGGTAGTAGACTGGGTACGACCAAAAAATGTGCACGAGATCAGGAGTTTCTTTGGGATTGGCTGGGTACTACCGCATGTTTGTTAAGGGCTTTTTTAGACTGTCAAGCCCATTGACCAGATTGACCAGGAAGGGAGTGAAGTTTGAGTGGTCTGATGAATGTGAATAGAGCTTCCAGGAATTGAAGCAGCGACTCATCACTGTACCTGTGTTAACGATTCCTTTAGGAGAAGAGGGGTTCGTAATTTATAGTGATACATCCCATAAAGGGCTCGGATGCGTGTTGATGCAGCAAGGGAGAGTGATAGTCTATGCCTCACGAAAGTTGAAAGAATATAAGAAGAACTACCCTATCCATGATTTAGAATTGGTAGTGGTGGTTTACACGCTGAAGATTTGGGGGAACTATCTATATAGGGGTAGATGTGAGATATTTACTGACCATAAGAGCTTAAAGTATTTCTTCACGCAGAAAGAATTAAATATGAGGCAGAGAAGATGGTTGAAGCTAATAAAGGATGACGACTACACTATCAGCTGCCACCCAAGAAAGGCTAATGTAGTCGCTAATGTTTTGAGTCGAAAATTAGTGGATTCATCTATATTTACAGTGGAGATTCAGCATCCAATCCAGATGGATCTAGAGAGGCTCGGTGCGAAGCTAGTAGAGGGCGATCACCGAACATTTATTGCTAACCTAGTTTTGTAGCCAACTCTACAGGAAAGAATTAAAGTACCTCAAAGGAATGATACAGAACTAGTAGAGTTCATGGGGAAGGTATAGGATGGTCAAGAAACAGAGTTCAACATTTCAGATGATGGAGCCTTGAGGTTTCATACCAAGTTATGCGTTCCTACCGACCCTGATATCAAGAAGGTTATTTTGGAGGAAGCACATCAGTCTCTGTATACTGTACATCCGGGTAGCACTAAAATGTATAGGGATATTCGAGAGTCCTTCTGGTGGAGCAACATGAAGAGGGAGATAGCCCAGTATGTGGATGAGTGGAAGTGGGAGCATATAGCGATGGATCTCATCACAGGATACAGCCGGCGTTGCATGGATAGGACGTTATCTAGGTAGTGGTGGATCGACTAACAAAGACTGCCTACTTTTTGCCGCTCAGAGTTAGCTACTCCATGGACAGATTGGCTGAGTTATATATCCATGAGATAGTTAGGATCCACGGCATCCCACTTTCCATAGTTTCAGACAGAGACCCACGGTTCACATCTCATTTTTAGAAGAGCCTACAAGGGGCCATGGGTTCTCAGTTGTCGTTCAGTACAACTTTTCATCCTCACTCAGATGGGCAAATGGAGGGGACAATACAAATTCCGAAGGATATGCTGCGAGCATGTGTTCTGGACTTTGGAGGTTGTTGGATACAGTATTTTCCACTGGTCGAGTTTCCGTATAACAACAACTACCAAGCCAGCATTGGGATGGCACCGTATGAGGTGTTGTATGGCAAGAGGTGCCAATACTTATTATACTAGGATGAGATTGGGGAGAAACAGATATTAGGGGCAAAGCTGATATAGTAGACTCAGGATAAAGTTAGACTCATCAGAGACAGGATAGGAACAACACAGAGCTGGCAGAAGAGTTGTGTAGATACTCGCCTGCGAGAATTGGATTTTGACGCAGGAGATCACATATTCGTGAAGGTGGCACTGATGAAAGGAGTTATGAGGTTTGGGAGAAAGGGTAAGTTGAGCCCTAGGTATATTGGACCATTTGAGATTCTTGAAAGAGTAGGTCCAGTTGCCTATCGGTTGGCATTACCACCTGTCTTGTCTAAGATCCATGACGTATTCCATGTTTCTATGCTGAAGAAATATGTCCCAGACCCCTCCTATGTAATCAGTTATCAAGCACTGGGGTTGGGTGATACTTTAGCTTATGAGGAAGTGCCATTGCAGATTCTTGACTAGAAGGAGCAGGAGCTACGCACGAAGAAGATTCCACTAGTAAAAGTTTTATGATGTAATCATGCCATTGAGGAGGCTTCTTGGAAACTGGAGAATCAGATGTGCTAGAGATACCCACACTTATTCAGTGGAGTTTAGAGTTGATTTAGTCAGAATAAAGGGAATAATACTGTGTATTTTTATTTGAATAGTGTAACGTCGGATGGATGGAGTTT
Source organism: Malania oleifera (assembly GCF_029873635.1). Classification (NCBI taxonomy): domain Eukaryota; kingdom Viridiplantae; phylum Streptophyta; class Magnoliopsida; order Santalales; family Ximeniaceae; genus Malania; species Malania oleifera. The sequence goes on along the minus strand of NC_080421.1, from coordinate 109,716,429 downwards.
TTAGTTTTGGAACGTGAATGGCTTTGGGAGAATTTTGAATAGTTGTAATCTCCTAGAACCCTCGTTGTAACCACGGTGTTCCTCTGCCATAAGGGAAGGTAATTAATAAAATTAGAAGTGTTTTCTCTAAGGAAAGGAAGCAGATGAATAGAAAATTTTGAGGACGAAATTTTTATAAGGAGGGGAGAAAGTAATAACCCCAAAAATGGTTATACTAGATTAGAGGGGTGATTTCCAAAAAAAAAAATAATAAATAATTTATTAATTATATTAAATTTATAAAAAATAATAATAATTAAAATTTATTTTTATTTTTATGAATAAAATATATTATTATTAATATTAATTCAATAATAATAATAATAATATTATTATTATAAACCTTCCTTAAGGATCTCCTTTAGGAAGGTCTAAAGCAATGCACAGAGAGCCCCGCCTTTTTCTTTTCTGTTTCCTTTTTGTGTAGGCCTCCTACTTACCCTCTCTCACTCCTCGTTCTCTCTCCCCCTCTCTCCTCAGTTCCATGATGGACACTCGCCCGATCGAAAATCAGAAGATACCATTGGACTTCATTTTCCGCTACCATCATTTCTACCGGAGCAGATTGGTTGTGGGAGCGGCATAGGCGTAACTCCTGGGGTAAGCCAAATCTCCCCTTTTTCCTCAATTACTTGCGAATTATAAGCCCAACCAACGATCAGACACCAGCACGAGAATCTAGGGATAATTCTCTACAAGTCTAGCGGAACGAACTTCTCGTCGGGTCGTCATAGGCATAACCCCAAATTTTGGATAATGGGGTTATTAAGGGGCTTATTATTATTTAATTAGTGTTGATTTAGAAATGTTAGAATATTGAGCATCTGAAAGATTTTTGAAATTTAGGGTTCGTGTGAGCGCCGTGGGTGTAATTTTGGGACTCGCAGGCATAATTTATAAAATTAAGTGAGGGTGTTAAATATTAGTTTAAATGTAAATTTGGGGTATATGGAGCCTATGGAAGGTTAGATATGTTTTATTTTTGGGAAATGAGTTAATTAATCTGGAAAAAATGCAAATTGTAGGATTTGAGTTTCAGGCGCCAAGGGTGTAGGATTTGGGTTCTAAGGAGACTCTGAGTAAGCCAGGTAAGAGGAATAAACTATAAAAATATTTTTAGAGCTACTATTTGAATGAATATGTGAAAATGAGCATATGGAATTTTGTCTGAAAATTATTATGATATAAATGTCAAATAAATTTTGTGGCATTTGAGTAACATTAAATTGTGATATTTTGGAGTGTGAAATTAATATATTATGAATATTAGATGAAAATTGTGTGGCATATGACGTATATTGAAAAATGTGAAATATAACGATAAGTAATTTATGAGAAAATATTGAAATGAGAATTATTGATGTGATTAGTGGAAAATAATGAAATATGGTATTTATATGTGAGTAGAAATGATATGCATGAAAAATGAGATTTTGTAAATTATTGATATATGTATTTTAAGAAATATTGAAATATGTGAAACATGATATATACTATTATAAGATGATGAAATGTACACAGAAAATGATGAGAACATTTATATGGAGATGAGTTGAGTTATACTGATATGAGATTAATGATGTATATTGATATGGAAATATTGAAATGTGAAAATGAGAACGTGAATTCTGAAATGCATATACCGAAATATGATTGATGAAATGTCAATACCACATAATGATTGCGGGTATATGGCAATGAACCCTAGTGGATGGTTGTAGAAACCCTAATGATGGGTTGTGATATTGAGCACGATATCGTTGCTAATGGTGTAGTGCAACCACATAGACTCTTGGAGCATGTGGCGTGATAGTTGATTGAGCTATTTTTTAGAGTTGTTGTGCGCCTAAGTCCAGATCAGGGTTATAGGCCGGCCAGTCGTACTACAGATGCGATATATGTGATATGATATTCTGATCTAACTGGTCGCCCAACCGCGGTTAGATCCAGCCTTCGGGCCGCACAACCTTGACCATGAGGGGAAGCATGGCATGTAAAGAAAGATCCTCAGGATAGCCATGAGTTACAGACGCGATGTTGGTACTAGATACCAAGGATACTCATGAGCTGGATAGTGAAATGGATATGGAAAGTGAAAGAATGATAACATTGGCTAAAATGAGAAATGAAAGAAATAATGGAAATGGAGAAATAGAGAATGATAAAATTGAGGAATGGATCCGTGTGAGTTAATAATATAAATAATTGAGGTGAAGTGAAACTCTCTGCCTGAGGGTTTACTAAGTAAGGTGAGTGTCCTGATAGGTATCAAATGTGGCCATACTTGACTGCATAACGTGTTAGAGCAAAGGGAAGCTACCTGTATGGGTGGGTAATCTTTCCTATTTTCAGGAACTTCATGGATAAATATGTGTTGGAAATGATTGAATTTGAGAAATGATTTTAAAGCTAATAAAAGCTTGTGTTGTATATCTATATGATTATGAATATATGTCTATCAGTGTATTTTTCTCAATTGAAATGATAATTTAAAAAGTAAAGTGTGTTATAACTGAACTCATGTAGCCACACACTGTAAATAATTTATTCCTTCTTATTGAGATGTGTCTCACTCAAATTATCTAAATTTTTCAGAGAATATGGATAGACCAAGTGATAGAGCTCTAAGACCATAGGGAGCTGGGACCCTGACACACAGGGTGAGTTCTTGGACTAAGGAGGTGTAATTCCCTTAGAGTTGAGTTATTTTTTGGTATGTGATTAGTATGTACATATATGTATGTTGATACTCTAGATATTGTATTCTTGTTATTAAGTATGTACTATCTTCCACTGTTAGGTTATATAAATAAAATGACTTTTTACCCGGTACCCAATGCAGGTCGGGTCATATGAATGGTGATAAGGTTGTTGACGTGATCGATTTATGGATGTTGTTGATGACATGTGGATATTTATTTATTATTATTTATAAGTAAAAAAAAAAATTGTATGAAAATTGGGGCATCACAATTCCACTGAATCCCTGCTCCTTTAACCAGGATGGAGCTTCTCTTAGATCCGCTGCTTATAAAAGGCACAACTTCCTCCTCATCTGGTTGACAACCCAAACCATGATTATAATATAGAATTTCAAATTTTCAAAAAAATTCAATATTGCTTCTAACAAAGCTAATAAATACAATGGAAAACCTAACATATATCCATATGATAAAACTTGAAGTTGAGTATGTATGGAACGATGTAATCGTTATATGAATGAAATGCTTCACAAAATTTCTCTTTGATCAAATCTCCCAAAATAATTATATAAGTAAATTCTTTGGAGAACTTAGGGTTTTAGTTCAACTTACTAGATGTAAGAATATCAAATGTGATCTTATTAAAAAAAAAATTGGTCTTGAATATTATGAAGTTCTAAGTTCTTGCTATCAAATAATTTGTGAAGTTGAATCTTTGAATAAATAAAAGACTTTGAGTATTGCAAAGATTTAAACACTACTTGTCACACCAATATTTCTCTCTCTCTCTCTCTCTCTCTTTCTCTCTCTCTCTCTCTCTCTCTCTCTCACACACACACACACACACAGATATATATTGAGAACCTTTAGACTTTTCAATCAAGTAGATTTTGCAATAACCAAAATACTGAGTCGTTGAATGAAAATAAGAACTTGAAGATCACCAAATATTCAATGTTTAGAAAATCCTTTCACAAATAAATTTATATGCAAGAACACAAGGATTTTTCTTTTTCAATAAGAGTAAAAGATGTATGAGTATAAGATATAAAATATCTTCAAGATATCTATACATTGAAAACACAAACCAATCCCTTGTTTACCAAACCTCAATCACCAAATCTTACTTTCAAGATGTGTAAATGAAATCCCTTCGAACAACTGAGATGATTTGCCTAAACTTGATGAATATCTTTGGAGTACAGGCAATCGTATTGCAATATGTTCAAGTTTCTCAATATTATTCCAAAAGTAAGGGCACTAGGGTTTAAAGGTTGATTATATAGGTAAACTTGGCCTTAGGATAAGTCCTCACCGTTTGATCAAATTGATCAAGTGTATAACCTGTGTGTTTTCTCACTAAAAATTAAAATTTTAAACTTCCCATAGGTTTAGAAGACTGAGGTCTAAGGTTCAGACGTTTGATGTTCCTTAAAGTTTCGAAAAAATTGAACTGGACACAGGGTCAGATGTCTGAAGTTGAGGTTCAGACTTCTGAATTACCTGCTTTAGACGACTGAACTTAAGGTTCAGACGTCTAAAGGTGTTTTGTCTGTTCTCTGTTTTAGCAATTAATTCTTTAGAAGACCGAACTAATTCTTCAATATTTTGAGGAAATTCTTTAGATGTCTAAAGTTGCATTTTCAGACGTCTGAGGGTAATCCTCAGTCGTCTGGGCAGTCCAACTTCAGTTTTTTTATTTTATTTTTAAAAATAATTTTTTCTTTCTTACTTTGCTTCTTTATAAAATATTTTCCAAAATTTTAAATAGAGTCTCTAAGTCAATGAAGAACCCCTAAAAGATTTTCATAAGATGCATGAGTCCTAAGATCAATCTAGGGTATATTTTGAGCTTCGAAATAAATCATATGAAATATGTAGATACATTTAGTTCTAAATACCCATTCCTATGACAATCTT